>NC_037670.1:2249858-2549858 GCF_003255815.1 Theropithecus gelada
TTTTTTTTTTTTTTTTTTTTGAGACGGAGTCTCGCTCTGTCGCCCAGACTGGAGTACAGTGGCCGGATCTCAGCTCACTGCAAGCTCCGCCTCCCGGGTTTACGCTATTCTCCTGCCTCAGCCTCCCGAGTAGCTGGGACTACAGGCGCCAGCCACCTCGCCCGGCTAGTTTTTTGTATTTTTTAGTAGAGACGGGGTTTCACCGTGTTAGCCAGGATGGTCTCGATCTCCTGACCTCGTGATCCGCCCGTCTCGGACTCCCAAAGTGCTAGGATTACAGGCTTGAGCCACCGCGCCTGGCCACTTTTAAAATTTTTTTGCAGAGAAAGGGTTTCGCCATGTTGCCCAAGCTGGTCTCGAACTCCTGGGCTCAAGTGATCCTCCCACGTTGGCCTCCCAAAGTGCTAGGATTACAGACATGAGCCACTGTACCTGCTTAATGTATTACACAGTTCTGTATCATTTAACTGTTTCATATCATACATGTGTAAACAGAAAAAGCACACACATGCGAAATCCTCTAATCCATGGTGGTCCTGGACATCTCAGAATTTTCTTTTTGAGACAGAGTCTCGCTCTGTCACCCAGGCTGGAGCACAGTGGTACAGTCTCAGCTCACTGCTACCTGCGCCTCCTGGGTTCAAGCGATTCTTCTGCCTCAGCCTCCCGAGTAGCTGGGATTACAGGCATGCACCACCATCAGAATTTTCTTTTTCTTTTTTCTAGACAGAGTTTCGCGCTTGTCACCCAGGCTGGAGTACAGTGGTGCGATCTTGGCTCACTGTAACCTCCGCCTCCTGGGTTCAAGTGATTCTCCTGCCTCAGCCTCCCAAATAGCAGGGATTAGAGGTGCATGCCATTATGCCCGGCTAATTTTGTATTTTTAGTGGAGACGGGGTTTCACCATGTTGGCCAGGCTGGTCTCGAACTCCTGACGTCAGGTGATCCACCCGCCTTGGCCTCCCAAAGTGCTGGGGTTATAGGCGTGAGCTACCACACCCAGCCATAATTTTCTTAATTCATCGAGTTTGACTGGGGTGCCTGGGAAGGAGCCCTGCATGGGAAACGTGTTCCAGCCCAAGGCTGTGTGACCTGTGTAGGGAGGTGGCTGAGCCTGACTGAGCCTGTGTTCTGCTCTGTGAAACAAACAGCAATGGTGCTATGCTCATCCAAGGTCCCCAGCCCCTGCAGTGCCACCCAGCCTCTGGCTATGAGTGCTGCATGGAGGCTTCTATGGTGTTTTCTAATGCCACTGCGAAACTCAGCTGGGTGCCATGTCAATTCCTTAGCCGCCACGCCATGCTGTCATCTCAGCCTGAGCTTGGCGTCAACCAAACTCTCTGGATAGCTACACCACAGACTGCTGTCAAGTCTAGTTATGCCCAGTTCGTGCTGGACAAAGCATAGTTTTTTTTCTTCATTACCAAAGTATTAGAAGTGCATCATAACTGATTTAGAAAATAAACGCAAATCAGTTTGCCTAGCACTGCTACTGTTTTGCCATACCCTTGTTTTTCCCCAGTGATTACATTTGAAACACAGTTGTAAGCAAAGCACAATCAAATTTTCTTCTTTTGCTTAGTGTTACATCCTAAGCATCCTTCCTTGTTGCCTATTTTTGTTTGTTTGTTTGTTTGTTTGTTTGTTTCTGAGATAGAGTTTCATTCTGTTGACCTGGTTGGAGTGCAGTGGCACGATCTCGGCTGCAAACTCCGCCTCCCAAGGTAGAGTGTACAGAAAAATGTACCTCCCTGATAAGCAAAAATTGTAACATTTCCAGAGAGCAATTCAGCACAGTATGTCGTGAGCCTTAAAAATCTTTTTAGGCTGGGAGTGGTGGTGGCTCATACCTGTAATCTCAGCACTTTGGGAGGCTGAGGCAGGAGGACCACTTGAGCTCAGGAGTTTAAGACCAGCCTGGGCAATATAGTGAGACCGCATCTCTACAAAAAATTTTTAAAAATATTATTTGGGCTTGGTGGTACACGCCTGTAATTCTAGCTACTCAGAAGGCTGAGGTTGGAGGATTGCTTGCACAGCCCAGAAGGTTGAAGCTACAGTGAGCTGTGGTCACAGCACTGCACTCCAGTCTGAGTGACAGAGTGACTCTGCCTCAAATAGAAAAAAAAAAAAAAAAGAAAAAAAAAATTTTTACTTTTTGGCACACTAACTCCATTTCTAGACATCTATCCTAAGATAATAATCAAAAACATATAAAAAATGCACATACAAATATTGACTATAGGAATAAAAGATTTCATTGTTTACATTGTACAGGTGAATGTTTAAATTGTGGTACGCCCATTTGTGTTATTTATTTTTAAAAATTTTGAAGTATAACCATGTAGAAAACTGTCCTAGCATAATGTTAAGCATGGTTCCAAATGTGTTTCAAAATCTGACGCAAAGCACACAGAAGGCAGGCAGGTGGGAAGGAAGGATGGGGGAAAGAAAGAAAGGAACAATGAAAAGAAGAAAAAGGAAGGAAGAAAGAAAGAAAGAAGAAGGAAAGGAAGGAAGGAAAGAAAAGAGAAAGAGAAAGGAAGGAAGGTAGGGAGGGAAGAGGAAGGAAGGAAGATAGGGAGGGAAGAGGAAGGAAGGAATGAAGGGAGGAAGAGAAGAAGGGAGGGAAGAAAGAAAAAGAAGAAAGGAAGGAAAAAGAAAGAAAAATGAAAGAAAAGAAGCAAAGAAAGTAGGAAGGAGAGAAAAGGAAAGAAATAGGAAGGTAGTGAAGGAGGGAGGGAGGAAGGAAGGAAAGAAAAGAGAAAATGGGAAAAAAAGCAAAATCTTAGCAGTAGTTACCATTGGGTTTGAGGGATAGAGGTGCTTTTAATTTTCCTTTTTAATATTCTCTAAATTTGCTATAGGGGTAGAATCATCCCCTTCTGGCAGGTTCTGAGACTTGTCTGTCTTTACTGGAATAATGAGTTGAGCCTGATGCAGTGGCTCACGCCTGTAATTCTAGAACTTTGGGAGGCTGAGGCAGGTGGATCACAAGGTCAGGAGATTGAAACTATCCTGGCTAACATGATGAAACCCCATCTCTATTAAAAATACAAAAAAATTAGCCAGGCATGGTGGCATGTGCCTGTCATCCCAGCTACTCAGGAGGCTGAGGCAGGAGAATGGCTGAAATCCGAGAGGTGGAGGTTGCAGTGAGCCGAGATCACACCACTGCACTGCAGTCTGGGTGACAGAGCGAGACTCCATCTCAAAAAAAAAAAAAAAAAAAAAAAGTGAGTTGTTTGCGGGGTAGGTGTCTGGTTTACATTTCCTCTATAGAACTGCGCATCTGCAGAATGCTTTCACTGCCAGAGAAAATTGCTTGCTCCCTTAATAAAAAGTCAATGAAGCTGAAACAAATCTACTTCTTGGATTTGGGGTGGAAGCCCGAAGACTGGTAAGCATTCTTTTTTTTTTTTTTTTTTTTTTTTTTTTTTGAGACGGAGTCTGGCTCTGTTGCCCAGGCTGGAGTGCAGTGGCCGGATCTCAGCTCACTGCAAGCCCTGCCTCCCGGGTTCACGCCATTCTCCTGCCTCAGCCTCCCGAGTAGCTGGGAGTACAGGCGCCCGCCACCTCGCCCGGCTAATTTTTTTTGTATTTTAGTAGAGACGGGGTTTCACCATGTTAGCCAGGATGGTCTCGATCTCCTGACCTCGTGATCCACCCGCCTCGGCCTCCCAAAGTGCTGGGATTACAGGCTTGAGCCACCGCGCCCGGCCCGGCCAAGCATTCTTAAATACCAAGGAAACTCACCCAGGCACTGAGAGGGGACGGTTGTCAGGATGGACCTGAAATTCTCATGATATTTGCTGTGGGGATGGTGGGCAGGGCCTCTAGTCACTGTCTCCTGATTTGAAAAGTTAGAAGGGTGAATGAACGCACAGGACCATGATTTCAAGTGGAAATGTTATCACTTTGTAAATAATAGCAACTCATCCTGAACTCCCTACCTTGTCTGGTGAATGTAGATGAATCCATCAATGGGGGGCTGGGCTAGATGCACTTCCTTTCACACTGCGTTAATTCTGTGCCCTAAGGCCAGGCACAGTGGCTCACACCTGTAATCCCAGCACTTCAGGAGGCTGAGGCAGAAGGATCACTGGAAGCCCAGGAGTTTGAGACCAGCCTGGGCAACATAGTGAGATCCCACCTCTACAAAAAATAAAATGAAAATAAAGTTCTATGCCCTAAATCTCTGTCCAGCTCAGGCTACATATCTGTAGTGCTGGTGGGCCTGCAAGCACACACAGGTTCTGGACCTTGCCTTCAGTTTATTTACAATCCAGTGGAAATGGAAAAACATGAAAAGTTGCCAAGCACAGTGGCATGTGCATGTCATCGCAGCTCCTGAGGGGGCTGACACAGGAGGATGGCTTGAGCCTGAGAGTTTGAATCCAGCCTGGGCAACATAGTGAGACTCCCTCTCTTAAAAAAATAGAAAAAGGGCCGGGTGTGGTAGCTCATACCTGTAATCCTAGCACTTTGGGAGGCTGAGGTGGGCAGATCACCTGAGGTCAAGAGTTCAAGACCAGCCTGGCCAACATGGTGAAACCCCATCTCTACTAAAAATAGAAAAAAATTAGCATGGCATGGTGGCATGTGCCTGTAATCCCAGCTACTCCAGAGACTGAGACAGAAGAATAGCTTGAGCCCGGGAGGGAGACGTTGCAGTGAGTCGAGATCACACTAGTGCACTCCAGCCTGGAAGACAGAGTGAGACTCCATCTCCCCGGGGGGAAAAAATTGCAACTTTTGGCAGGGCATGGTGGCTCATGCCTGTAATCACAGCATTTTGGGAGGCTGAGGCTGGCAGATCACTTGAGGTTAGGACTTCCAGACCAGCCTGGCCAACGTGGTGAAACACAGTTTCTAATAAAAATTAGGCCAGGTGCAGTGGCTCATGCCTGTAACCCCAGCACTTTGGGAGGCCGAGGCGGCGGATCACGAGGTCAGGAGATGGAGACCACCCTGGCTAACACGGTGAAAAGCTATCTCTCCTAAACATACCAAAAAAATTAGCCAGGTGTGGTGGCGGGCGTCTGTAATCCCAGTTACTTGGGAGGCTGAGGCAGGAGAACCGCTGGAACCCAGGAGGCAGAGGTTACAGTGAGCCGAGATCGCGCCACTGCACTCCAGCCTGGGCAACAGAGTGAGTGAGACTCCGTCTCAAAAAAAAAAAAAAAACAAAAAAAAACCCAACTCGGGCGCTGTCGCTCGGCTGCAGAGGCTGCGGTTGGCGGTGGCTGCGGCGGCAGCGCAGGCTAAGCGGCAGCGCGGGAGTCCGCGGTTGGCGCTGCCCCAGCGGGGACCCCGCGGCTCGCAGGCAGCGGCCGAGGCGGGGCAGGGCGGGCGGGGGCCGGTGGGCGGCGGCCGGGCCGGGACGATGACTCTGGAGTCCGTGATGGCGCGTTGCCTGAGCGATGAGGTGAAGGAGCGGCTCAACGCCGAGATCCAGAAGCAGCTGCGGGGGACGAGCGCGACGCCCGGCGCCAGCTCAAGCTGCTGCTGCTCCGCAGGGGCGAGAGCGGGAAGAGCATCTTCATCAAGCAGACGCGCATCGTCCAGGGCGCCTGCTACTCGGAGGAGGCCAAGCGCGGCTTCACCAAGCTCGTCTACCACAACATCTTCACCGCCATCCAGGCCACGATCCGGGCCGTGGAGACGCTGAAGATCCTCCACAAGGAGGAGCAGAACAAGGCCAGTGGCTCCTGATCCGGGAGGCGGACGTGGAGACGGTGACCACCTTCGAGCACTGGTACGTCAGCGCCATCAGGACCCTGTGGGACGGACCCCGGCATCCAGGAGTGCTGCGACCGCAGGCGCCAGTGCCAGCTCTCGGACCCGGCCAAGTACTGCCTGACGGACGCTGCCCGCAGGGCCGCCTCGGGCCACCTGCCCACCCCGCAGGACGCGCTGCAGGGCCGCGTGCCCACCACCGGCATCTTTCGACCTGGAGAGCCTTATCTTCAGGATGGTGGATGTTGGGGGACAGCGGTCGGCTCCAGGAAGCGGATCCACTGCTTTGGGAACCTGACGTCCATCCTGTTTGTCGTCGCCCTCAGTGAATACGACCAAGTCCTGGCGGAGTCGGACAAGGAGAACCGGGTGGAGGAGAGCAAAGCTCTGTACCGGACCATCGTCAACTATCCCTGGTTCCAGAACTCCGTCATCCTCTTCCTCAACAAGAAGGACCTGCTGGAGGACAGTATCCTGTACTCGCACCTGGTGGGCTCAGTCCCCGAGCTGGACGGGCCCCAGCGGGACGCCCAGCGGCGCGGGAGTTCATCCTGAAGACGTTCGTGGACACGAACCCCGACGGCGACAAGATCATCTACACGAAGAACATCCGCTTCGTGCTCGCGGCCGTGAAGGGCACCATCCTGCAGCTCAACCTCAAGGAGCACAACCCGGTCTGAAAGCGCCCAGGCCCAGGGAGACGGGACGGAGACAAGGGCCCGGACAAACTTTCCTTCACACCGAGCCCGCGGCTGCCGCCGGGTGGCGCTGCTGAGCCCGGGCCGGGGCCTCTGCCTGCGGAGGAGTTGTTTTGTTTGTTTTTTAATATTTTTAACAAATGGTTTTTATTTCACAGTAATCAGAGGATGTATATCTCTCCGAACACTTGGCGCGCCTTCTCACCTTTTGTCAACGGGCAAAGGCAGCCTTTTTCCGGCTTTGACTTATGACTGGCTTTTTTCTAAAAAAAAAAAAAAAAAAAAGAAAAGAAAGAAAGAAAACACCCAACGAAACATAAAACACACGAGTGCCCCGTGTCCCCAGCGACTCTGGGCCTCACGGAGCCCCTTGCCACCCAGCATGGGGGTCCCCACACCAGCAGCCTCCCGCGGCTGTCCTTCCAACCCCATGTGCTTTTTCTTTCTCTTTCCCGCTTCTTTTCTTCTTCATCAGGAAAGGCGTGGAGACTCGGGGACTGACATTTTTCCCCTTTTTTAAGTTATTGACGCCCAGTGCGCCTGGCCTCTTGACAACTCAATGCTGTGTTTTGCCCACTGGTCTCCTGAAGAGGGGCTGGGGGACTCCCTCAGTCGCCCACCCTGGGAAGTGTCTAAACTTTTTTTTTTTTTTTTTTTTTTTGTAAAAAGAACCGCCTGACCTCACAGGTTGAAGAAACGCCCAGGGTCCTCTATTCTGGCCAGGTACCCCATCCCTCTGCAGAGGCTGGGAAGGGTCCCTGGGCTGGAGTCATGGGGGCTCGGGGCTCCTCTGGGTTGTGCCTCTAGGGGCGACATTGGCTGCTTGGGGCTGCCCAGGGGCTCCAGAGGGCTGCACGGCCACCCTGCCCCAGCTGGAGTGCACCCCACTGGAGCCCACGTGGACTGGGAGGCTGGAGGGATGTCCCCGGTAACACCCAAAGGCCACTTGGATGGGGCCATTTCTTTTCGTTTTGTTCTGCTTTGTTGTTGTCCCCAATTTGGAAACAGTGGGGGTAGAGTGGGGACTTTTACAGAATATTCCCAGGTGTGTACCGGAGACGTAGAGAGAGGGACATGGCCAGCATCTCCATGCGTGGCCTTGTCCCAAGCACTTGTGTCCGCCTCCAAGGAGCGGGAAGCCAGCACTTGCACTTTGGCCAGGGCCACGTGGAAGGTGGCAGCAGGCGCTGGCCCTGGCAGCTTCCAGGCCTGACTGGCCACAGCCACGGTCTGATGGGGAGCCCGCCAGGCCACGGCTGCGCACTGAGCCACAGCCCGGGGGACCGCCTCCCGCGGCCCCTTTAGGCACTGAGGCACCCAGACTGGTTCTCCCCCAAAGACTCGGAAGGTGGGGAACGAGGGGACTGTTTTTGGGGAGGTGGCTCTTTCGTCTGCTGTTGACTGACCACTGCAGCACTCTGTGGGTTTGGGCTTCGCACAGCTGTCCCAGGGATGGATCGCCCGTGCTGCCCTCGCCCACGGCGATTCTGGGACCCTGGACAGCTGCTTCTGGCCTTGGCAGATTATAAAAGAAACAGCCCCCAAATAAGACCACCCCGACCAGCAGTTCCCGCCTGCCACTGTCAGGCCCGCCCGGGTCTTCTTCTGCACAGGGCTATCTGCTGGCTTCTGGCGGGAGAAGAGGGGGAGCCCCGTGGAGGGGGCAGGTACATTTCTGGTGATCAGCCCCACTGGGAAACCGGGCAGCGCCCCCGCTCCCCTCGCCACTTTTCCGCTTTTGTCTCTCCCAGAAGTGTCCTTTTTTTTGTGCCAAATGTCTACTTAAGAGGGTTGGCGCCAGAAAGCCCCATGGTGAGTGCTGGGGCCCGTCCGTGCCCTGGGGGAGCAGATGGTGCCACCCCTGGCGGGGCCAGTGTATCCACTGCCGGCAGCGGACCCCTCTAGGGGGCCTAGACTTGTGGCATCTCTGAGGGCCCAGATCGCACAAGGGGACCTGGACCTGGCACAAGGGTGGAATCGCCCAGCGTGCAGACTGGGGCGCTAAGTATTAGCCCTTCCAGGGGAGGGGGCTGTGCCAAGCATCCCAGAGCCAGGTTGAGGCCACCAAACTGTCTTGGCCTGGGTCCTCTGGGTCCGAGTGCCTGATCCCCCGACCCCTCAAAAAAGCAGAGGTTGGTGTTGCAGGCCTGGGGTAGGGGTGCCTGCCCCAGTAGAGTCCCAGGCAGTGGTTCTCACATCAGTGACACCCTCATGTCAGGGAAGGGGCAGCCGACCCCCACCTGTGTCATGTGTGGGACCACGTGTGGGGTATGCATTTTCACCTTGGTGAAATCTCACCTGCCAATGCTTTCTCGTGAGTGCCGACCACCTTCTCTGACCATGTCATGCCCAGGCAGCAGCAGGCCCTGGCCACCGCAAGACCCACGTCCTGGGTCCCCCGGCTCCCCTAGAGGGTCATTCCCTTGCCAATGTCCCCAGTGGTGGCAGCAGATCCTGCGGCTGGCCTGGTGGACAAGACCCGGTGATACTTGTATATTACACTGTCCTGATTTCAGACAATTTCAACCTTATTTAAAAAAGAATATTCTATATAATGCTGTTTCATCTTTTTTTTTTTTTTTTTTAATTTTTGAGATGGAGTCTCACTCTGTTACCCAGGCTGGAGTGCAGTGGCCGGATCTCAGCTCACTGCAAGCTCTACCTCCCGGGTTCACGCCATTCTCCTGCCTCAGCCTCCCGAGTAGCTGGGACTACAGGCGCTCGCCACCTCGCCTGGCTAGTTTTTTGTATTTTTTAGTAGAGACGGGGTTTCACCGTGTTAGCCAGAATGGTCTCGATCTCCTGACCTCGTGATCCACCTGCCTCGGCCTCCCAAAGTGCTGGGATTACAGGCGTGAGCCACCGTGCCTGGCCCTACGATGCTGTTTTCAAAGCTTTTACTGTTTGAAATGCATGTGTCATGCACGTTGGGGGACAGGAGGAGGGGCTGAGGAGCGGCTCAGTGTCACCTTCCGTGGCCACTGGCCCTGACCCTTAATCCAGACACCGATGGAAGTTGACTTTTCATATCTTTCTCCTGAAATGAACTCTGTTTTAAATTGGAATATATTTTGTTAAAAAAAAAAAAAAACCCAAAACCCAAAAACAAAACGAACAAAATACCCACTATGAGATTCCTCTATAGAGTCACCGAAAATCCTAAAGCTGGAAACACTAACAGTGCCGAAGATTTAGAGGACGTGCTGTAAGAGAAATCCATACAGCTCTAATGGGAGTTTACACTGCTGCCCCCACTTTGGAAAAATGTTTGGTAGTGTGTTGGTGCTGGTGCTAACACACTCGGATCTCCCTATTTTATCTTTTTGAGACAGAGTCTCACTCTGTCGCCCAGGCTGGAGTGTAGTGGTGCGATCTCGGCTCACTGCAACCTCCGCTTCCTGGGCTCAAGTGATTCTCCTGCCTCAGCCTCTCGAGTAGCTGGGATTAAAGTGCCCACCACCACGCCTGGCCAATTTTGTATTTTTAGCACAGATGGGATTTCACTGTGTTGTCCAGGCTGGTCTCAAACTCCTGAGCTCAGGCAATCTGCTCACCTTGGCCTCCCAAAGTGCTAGGATTATAGGCATGAGCCACTGCGCCCGGCCAGTTCACTCTTTAGTAAAACTTTTATAGTAACTTCTCATTCCATAGTGATTTCAGTCACTCTCAACAAATTCACTTACAGTTATCAATATTTGAACTTTCGCAGGTGTTGTCATAGATAAGGAATTTGGCCAAATGGACTCTTGATTATTGCAGTAAAAATTCTGCTTAAATTAGGTAACAGGCATTTGAAGTTTAAAATTATGCAAACTGGCCGGGCGCGGTGGCTCAAGCCTGTAATCCCAGCACTTTGGGAGGCCGAGATGGGCGGATCACGAGGTCAGGAGATCGAGACCATCCTGGCGAACACGGTGAAACCCCGTCTCTACTAAAAAATACAAAAAACTAGCCGGGCGAGGCGGCGGGCGCCTGTAGTCCCAGCTACTCGGGAGGCTGAGGCAGGAGAATGGCATGAACCCGGGAGGCGGAGCTTGCAGTGAGCTGAGATCCGGCCACTGCACTCCAGCCCGGGCGACAGAGCGAGACTCCGTCTCAAAAAAAAATAAAAAAATAAAAAATAAAATAAAATAAAATAAAATAAAATTATGCAAACTGTGTTGCAAAAATTTCGCTTCTAGGGATTTAAGAAACAGTCATGATTGCACAAATAAATGTGCTGTAGGGATGTTCATTTAACAAAATGTGTAAAACAGGGAAAACCTGTAAACAAACTAAGTGTCCTATAACAGAATTCATTAAATAAGTTATGATACATACATATGATGAAATGTGTGCAGCCATTAAAAAATGTTATGAGGGGCTAAGTGCGGTGGCTCATGCCTGTAATCCCAGCGCTTTGGGAGGCCGAGGTGGGTGATCACTTGAGGTCAAGAGTCTGAGACTAGCCTAGCCAACATGGTGAAACCCTGTGTCTACTAAAAACACAAAAAATTAGCTCGACGTGGTGGCGCATGCTTATAATCCCAGCTACTTGGGAGGCTGAGGCAGGAGAATCGCTTCAACCCGTGAGGCAGAGGTTGCAGTGAGCGGACATTGCACCATTGCACTCTAGCCTGGGTGACAAGAACAAAACTCCGTCTCAATGAAAAAAAAAAAAAGGAAAGAATATTTGACATGAAAGGTATTTTTTATAATACATAAATACATTAAGTGAAAGAGATTACACCACAGTACATCTAGTGTGTTTATATTTTGAGAAAATATGTATTTTGAATATTGGAATTATATACACCCAACTAGTAATGCTATCCATTGAGTCGTGAAATTACAAGTGATTTTTTTTTTTGCTTGTCCCTATTTTCCAATTTTTCTACAGTGACGGTACTTGCAATAATTAAACATAGTATAGTCATTTAAAATACGTCCACAAATTCTCTGATACTCTCTTCAAAAGGCAGAGCCCAGTTCCTATCCCCTTGAGTGTGGGCTGGGTTACATGATTCCCTTCTGACAGATGGGAAAAAGCAAAAGTGATGGCTTGCAACTTTGCAAACTACATCATAAAAGGTTCTGTGGCTTCCTCTTGCTCACTCTTTGATTACTCACTTGGGAGAGCCAGCTGTCACACCATGACACCTAAGTAGCCTGTAGAGAGGCTCATGTGACAGAAACTGAGGCCTCCGGTCAGCAGTCACATGAGCGAGCCATCTTGGAAACAGGCTTTAGGTGACTGCAGTCTCAGTGGACAGCTTGACTGCAATGTCATGAGACACCTTGAGCCCAAATGACCCAGCTCTGTCACTCCTGAATTCCTGACCCACAGAAATGGAGATCCTAAGTATTTTATTTATTTTTTTATTTTATTTTATTTTATTTATTTATTTATTTTTTTGAGACGGAGTCTCGCTCTGCCACCCAGGCTGGAGTGCAGTGGCCGGATCTCAGCTCACTGCAAGCTCCGCCTCCCGGGTTCACGCCATTCTCCTGCCTCAGCCTCCCGAGTAGCTGGGACTACAGGCGCTCGCCACCTCGCCCGGCTAGTTTTTTGTATTTTTTAGTAGAGACAGGGTTTCACCGTGTCAGCCAGGATGGTCTCCATCTCCTGACCTCGTGATCCGCCCGTCTCGGCCTCCCAAAGTGTATTTATTTATTTTTGAGACAGAGTCTCACTCTGTCACCCAGGCTGGAGTGTGGTAGTGTGATCTTGGCTCACTGTAACCTCTCCCTCCCGGACGGGGTGTGGTGGCTCATGCTTGTAGTCCCAGCACTTTGGGAGGCTGAGGCGGGTGGATCTTCTGAGGTCAGGAGTTCGAGACCAGCCTGGTCAACAAGGTGAAACCTGGTCTCTATTAAAAACACAAAAATTAGCTGCGTGTGGTGGTGGGCACCTGCAATCCCAGCTACTGGCAGGGCTGAGGTTGGAGAATTGCTTAAACCCAGGAGGCAGAGGTTGCAGTGAGCCGAGATCACGCCACTGCACTCCAGCGTGGACGACAGAGCAAGACTCTGTCTCAAAAACAAACAACAAAAAAGTGGATAGCGGCATCTACCTCGAAGAATTGTTGTGGGATCAACAGTGCAGAGATCCTAGTAACTAAAAAAGAAAAAAGTTTCAGGACCCCCTATAAGATTTACTATGCCTCGAGGGAAGTTACACCCTGACAGAGTCACATAGCATGTTTGTAACTTCTGCTTCTTAAATTATAATTTATTCCTTCCTTATTATTTTCAGTCGGTAAATGACTATGAGAGACCAGAGACTAGTCCTCCTCTCCTTCCAATCACTCAACTTTGTTACAGATTAACTGCCTCCTTTATTGTTCTGTACCTAACTCACACCAGATGGCACAAAAGACCCCATGACTTACATCTTCAGTGTAGAAGGTTAAATACACCTTTCCTGAAAAAAAGACCACCTTGTCTGGGTGCAGCCATTCATGCATTCAATCCCAGTACTTTGGGAGGCTGAGGTGAGCGGACTGCTTAAGCCCAGGGATTTCAGACTGGCCTGGGCAACGTGGTGAAACCCTGTCTCTACAAAAAATACAAAAATTAGTCAGGTGTGTTGGTGCATGCCTCTAGTCCCAGCTACTAGGGATGCCGAGGTGGGAGGATCGCTTGAGCCAGGGAGGCTGAGGCTGTAATTGAGTTGCAACTGCACCACTGCACTCCCGCGTGGGTGACAGAGTGAAAGAAAGACCACCCAGACCAATCAGATTGTTTTAAGTATGTATTAAGCCTTACACGGAGAGATGCTGAAATTCTGCTAAGCTTCCCTAAACTTTGTCTATGCAAGTGATCCCAAACTTCTAAGCCTTGGAACACTGTCTTCCACTCTTGGGTATCTGTGCTTCCCAGGTGACCCTCCTTAAACTCTCTGCATGAATAAACTCCCTTTAGATTCTGACCCTTTTGATTATTTGAGGTTGACACACTGTGCAATATACATCAGAATACCAAATATTAACCTTCAGAACAGTATGTGACATTTAGGTAGAAATCTTTCTTTCTTTCTTTTTTTTTTTTTTAGATGGAGTCTTGCTCTGTCGCCCAGGCTGTAGTGCAGTGGCATGATGTCGGTTCACTGCAACCTTGGCCTCCCAGGTTCAAGCAATTTTCCTGTTTCAGCCTCCCAAGTAGCTGGGACTAAAGGCGCCCACCACCACTCCCATCTAATTTTTGTATTTTTAGTAGAGATGGGGTTTTGCCATGTTTGCCAGGCTGGTCTCCAACTCCTGACTTCAGGCGATTGACCACCTTGGTCTCCCAAAGTGCTGGGATTACAGGTGTAAGCTACTGCGCCCAGCTGACATTTAGGTAGAAATCTTACACATATTCCTAACTTTGTTCTCTCCCCACTTACATTTCTAACTTCTTCTTTACAGTTAAGAACAAAATCATTTGTGGACTTGAAAAGAGTTACCACAGTAACTGGAAAAAAAAAAAAACCTGGAAGTTAAACTGTCACTCTTGATGCTCTCTTTTAATTAATAAACCCTAAAAAGGCTAACTCACTTGGACACTACTTAATTAACAATCAATTAGTAAGGAAAAGATATCGAAGCAGTAAACTTAAGTGAGGGCGAAAAGGTCTGTTGACCAAATATGGATTCTGTCTTCCTAGAACCAAGTTACAGTTGGAGTTACAGAAAATACTTTGAACAGGTCCTTCGGTATCCTGTAGGAAATCAGACAAAAACACAGATCAGTTACTTTCTTTTTCTTTTTTCTTTTTTCTTTTTTTGACAGTGTCCCACTCTGTCGACCAGGCTGGAGTGCAGTGGCGAGATCACGCTCACTGCAGCCTCCACCTCCTGGGCTCAAGCAATCCTCCAGCCTCAGCCCCGCAAGTAGCGGGGACTACAAGCGCGCGCCACCATGCCCAGCTAATTTGTTGTATTTTTGTAGAGACAGAATTTCACCAAGTTGCCCAAGCTAGTCTGGAACTCCTGAGCTCAAGGGATCCGCCCACCTCGGCCTCCCAAAGTGCTGGGATTAAGGGCGTGAGGCACCAGGCCGGCCCAATTACTTTCTTCAGTCTGAGCAAGAGCACTTTTTAGACGGAGTCTCGCTCTGTCGCCCAGGCTGGAGTGCAGTGGCGCGATCTCGGCTCACTGCAGCCTCCGCCTCCCGGGTTCAAGCAATTCTCTGCCTCCGCCTCTGCCTCAGTCTCCCGAGTAGCTGGTATTACAGGTGGCCGCCAACACGCCCGGCTAATTTTTGTATTTTTAGTAGAGACGGGGTTTCACCATGCTGGCCAGGAGGGTCTTGAATTCCTGACTACAAGATCCACCCGCCTCGGCCTCCCAAAGTGCTGAGATTACAGGCGTGAGCCACTGCGTCCGGCCCGATCGCTTATATTTTTAAAAAGATGTTTTCTTCGTTTCCTAGCCCCTTGTACCCCCCTACAAAGTTCCAAAGTTTGATGTTGTTGCAACGGCCATCAGAGGTCAAGCCGGGGGTGCAGCTCCCTAATGCGGGGCAGCCTCAGAGGGGGCCGACCCTGCCCAGGATGAGCGGCGCCGGGCGGCGGGGACGCAGCCGGGGTCCCCGGGACGTGGCTGGGGGAGGTGTTGGGGAGCGACGTACCCAGGCTCAGGTGAGGCGAGTGTGCGGCAAGGGCTGCAGCCGGAGCTAGCGGGCTTGCGGTGGCCACTGAGGAGCTTCTGTCCGACCTTGTGCTTGTGCCTGCCAGGCGACAGCCGCTTGGTGCGCAGCGCCTGCTCTTTCAGCGTCAGGCCCTTGCTGCGCCCTACGCCGCAGGCTGAGAAGTCGCGCAAGTAGTAGTAGTAGAGCCAGTGGTAAAGCTCCTCCTTGTAGCTTATCAGTGGCGGGGGCCGGGTGGGAGCCTGCGGATACTAACCCGCAGCCTGCGGACTTTGATCGGCAGTGGGGCCACGCGTCTCCGCATGCGCGCTCCTGGAAAACCCAGCGGCCGCTCCTCGAGTTCCGATTGGCTCCACGTGAGGGTCGGGTCTCTGTGATGTAACAGGCGCGTGACCTCGCTGACGTCACAAGAGCGGGTCTTTGGCTACATAATACTGCGAAGCCTTCGGCGACGTCACAGTGACGTTACCGTGCCTGGAGCTGGGTTGTTTTCTCCTCAGGGTGGAGCCTGGTAACCGCGATTTCCCCGCCATGTTCTGTGTGTTGCTGGCTGGAGAAGGGTAGTTGACAAACTCTGACCCAGCACAGTGTTTCTGTGGGTCAAAACTAGAAAACTATGTCCGCGCGCCGCAGAGGCGGAAGGAACCGTTCAGGCCAGGAGTTAAAGAGCAGCCTGGGCAACATGGCACGACCCCATCTGTCAAGTCCCACCTCAGCTTCCCAGATACTTGAACCCCAGGGTTCAAGGCTGCAATGAGCTATGATCCCATCACAGCACTCCATCCTGCGAGACTGAGGTAAACCCTAAGAAAATAAAAAAACTATCCAAGTGTGCAACCGGGAGGGACTGCTGAAAGAAAACATGATAATTGAATGTTCAAATACTTTAACAAGGGCAAAATGTACAGGCTTAAATAAATAGGGCTCGCTGGGCGCTTTGGCTCACACCTGTAATTCCAACATTTTGGGTGCCCGAGGCAGGCGGATCACTTGAAGTCAGGAACTCGAGACCAACCTGGCCAACATGGTGAAACCCCATCTCTACTAATAATATAAAGATTAGGCCGGGCACCTTGCATCGTTTCAGGGGCTCGCACCTCTCTAAGGGCCCAGTAGTTGAACCTCTCGGACCTGAGGGTGAGAAACCTTGGCTCCGTTCTTCCCAGGGTGATCAGCCCAGGAGTAAGCGAGGAGAGGCCAGAAAGCAGGACCCATGAGAAGGGTCCCCTCCTGGAGTTTGAGGCCCATTCCTTCCTGCCCCTGTGTCTCCTGTGTCCAGGACTCCTCCTTGCTCTGCCCCACTCCTGGGGCCATGGCCATGCGGGGCTGCATTTGGGTACAGGCCCCAGCGGCAACCCTGGGCCCAAAGTGGGCAGCTCACCTGGAGGGGATCAGAGTAACATGGCAGGGAGGGAGGGGAAAAGCCGCGCTGGTGCACTCCTCCCTCATCCCCCTCAGGCAGCGGCATGAGTTCCACGGGAGCGCTGTCCTGCTCCTCTGCTGCGTCTTTTTAGTCTTGGGGCTACCATAACTCTCCTTTCCCCAGCCCTGCCAACCTGGTGGGACACTGGGCTTCCCTCTCACAGGGTTCTGGGGACAGGCCCGTCCTGTATCATACCTGCAGTGAGACCCTTTTTTCCTTCAGGGCATGGGGAGCAACCAGGCTTCATGAGTTAAATGCAGATCTGAACCATACTGTAGGAGGACCAGCCGCAGACAAACCTCCTCAGACACCGGATTAAAGAAGGAAGAGGTTTTTTATGAGGCCGGGAGCATTGGCAGACTCGTATCTTAAGAGCCGAGCTCCTGGAAAAAGAAATCCTTGGCCTTTTTAAAGGCTTACAACTTTAAGGGGTCCATGTGAAAGGGTCGTGATAAATCGAGCAAGCATGGGAAATGTGATGGGCCTACATGCATCAGCTAACAGAACAAAAAGTTTTACAATGCTTTTTCTCATACAGTGTCTGGAATTTACAGATAACACAAGTAGTTTAGGTCAGGGGTTGATGTTATTATTACTACTTTTTTTTTAATTCCTAGGGCCGGGTGGTGGTGCCAAGGTTGTCTGGCTATTTATCTTACTTTTGTTTCTCTCTTTCCTCCTGTCTTGTGAACTAGACAAGGTGCGGGGAGGAGGGCAGCAGGAGTAGTAGTGGTCTCCTTCCTTAATACCAAGCTGGGATTGGGGTACACACTCTCCTCCTCTGGTAACTAGCTAGGGGTTCCAACTTGGTGAGAGGGAAAGTGGGACACAGCCAGACCAGACAAGGACTGATCACCTAGAGAAACCTGCCATCAAAGACCTTGATGAGTGCTGGGTGTGGTGGCTCACGCCTGTAATCCCAGCACTTTGGGAGGCTGAGACAGGTGGATCACTTGAGGCCAGGAGTTCGAGTCCAGCCTGAACAACGTGACAAAACCGTATCTCTACTAAAAATACAAAAATTAGCTAGGTATGCTGTGCTCCTGTAATACCAGCTACTCAGGAGGCTGATGCAGGAGAATCATTTGAACTGGGGAGGTGGAGGTTGAAGTGAGCCGAGATCGTGCCACTGCACTCCAGTCTGGGAGACAGAGTGAAACTGTCTCAAAGAAAAAAAAAAAAAAAGAAAATGGCCTTGGCAGAGGGGCTGGCCTGGCAGTGCCTTCCCTTGGGTTTCTCCTGGGTAGGCCTCTGCCATGAGGAGGCGCTTCCTTCTGCCTGTCCATGGCCCGTTGCAAAGGAATGTCTGCTTCTGGGTGTTGCACGGGGGACTGCTGGCAGTACTGGAAACCTTCTTCAGGTGGGGTTTTTTTTGTTTTTTTGAGACAGAGTCTCACTCTGTCACCCAGGCTGCAATGCAGTGGCGCAATCTCGGCTCACTGCAACCTTCGCCTCCACCACCTGGGTTCAAGCAATTCCCATGTCTCAGCCTCCTGAGTGGCTGAGATTACAGACATGCACCACCACACCTGGCTAATTTTTGTATTTTTTATAGAGATGGGGTTTCACCGTGTTGGCCAGGCTGGTCTGGAATTCCTGACCTCAAGTGATCCGCCCACCTCGGCTTCCCAAAGTGCTGGGATTACAGACACGAGCCACTGCGCCTGGCCCCTTCAGGTGGGTTTTGAGGCTTCACTACAATACTAGTTCCCTGTTGCTACTGCAACAAATTACCACACACTTAGTGGCTTAAAACAGCACAGAGGTATTGCCTTACAGTTCTGAAGGCCAGAATTCTACAGTCCGTCCCACGGAGTCAAGGTGGGAGCAGGGTTGGTGCCTTCCCAGGCTCTGCGGGAGATTCCATTTCCTGGCCCTGGAGGCGGCCTACTCTCCTCAGCTTGTGCTGCCCTTCTCCAGTGACGCGAGTTTCCTGCTTTCATCGCTACATCTCCCTCTGCTCTCCATCACCTGCTCTGCTCTTATAAGGATCCAGGTGAGTACATAAACCCTGCGGGGACAAGCTGGCCAAAGACCCTTAATTTCATTATACTTGCAAAGCCCCTTTTGCTGTGTAAGGTCATGTTCACCGGTTCCCGGAATTAGGATATGGGCATCTTGTGGGCATCAGCCTGCTACAGCTAGGCTGCAAAACTACTACACCCCCCTAGTGTTTCAATGATTGGGAGAAAAAAGACTGGGATTTTTTGCTTTGGGGTCCCTGTTAAACTTGTATCTGTAAGGTTTGAGGTCTCTCTTAACCTTGTGTTTTGTTTTTCTTTGTTTTTTTTCTTTTTTGAGACGGAGTCTTGTTCTGTCATCCAGGCTGGTAGTGGTGCGGTCTTAGCCCACTGCAACATCTGCCCCCTGGGTTCAAGCAATTCTCCTGCCTTAGCCTCCTGAGTAGCTGGGACTACAGGCGCCTGCCACCAGGCCTGGCTAAGTTTTGTGTTTTTGGTAGAGACCGGGGTGGGACTGGGGGGTGGGGGAGGGGACGGGGGTTTCCTCTGTGTTGCCTTAGCTCAAAGTGATCTGCCCCGCTTCTGCTCCCGAAGTGCTAGGATTACGGGCCCGCACCACCGCAACTGTAAAATCTTATTTCTACACAGCTGAGACATGTTTTAGGAAGTTTGCTAAAAGACCCCTGGAGACCTCCTCATTGTGGCCTCCCTGCTGTTGTGTTTAATTTGATTAATCTTTTCTGCCCTCCTGCTTTTCAGAAATTAAAAGGCTAAAAAGAGGTACTAAACTCTGGGATTACAGGCATGAGTCACTGTTACCAGCCCACTTTTTCTTTTTTTTTTTTTTTTTGAGACAGAGTCTTGTTCTGTTGCCCAGGCTTGAATGCAGTGGCACAATCATAGCTCACTGTAACCTCAGACTCCTGGGCCCAGGGATCCTCTTGCGTCAGCCACTCAAGTAGTAGGAACTACAGGTGTGCACCACCATACAGTGCTAATTTTTTTTTTTTTTTGAGACAGGGTCTCCCTCTGTATCCCAGGCTGGAGTGCAGTGGCATGATCATGGCTCACGGCAGCCTGACCCTCCTGGGTTCACGGGATCCTCTCACTTCAGTCTTCCAAGATGCTGCGATTACAGGCATGAGCCACCATATTTGGCCCCATTTGTGTTTTCGAAAGATCACTAGTGGTAGTGAGGATACCAGTGAGTTGGAAAGAGTGAGACTAGAGGCAATAACAGTTTAGAGAACAGATATTTTTTGAGCCCCTGCTAAGTGCCAGGCACAGATCTAGGTGCTGGGAACTTAGGGAGAATGAGTAAGACAGTCTCTGTTCCCAGGGAGCTTCCATTCTAGTGGTGATGTGGTGGTGGGAAAGCAGGCTATGTACATGCAACAAATGATATGTTTTCAGATGGTGATAAGTAATTTGAAGAAAATAAATGGAGCTGTGGGAGTTAGAATATTTGGGCATTGGGATGGGCACTGACCTATTGGGGTGGGCAGTGAAGACCTCTCTGAGGAGGTGACATTTGAACTGAGGCAGCTCAAAGAAGATCTGGGCAAGAGTGGTCCTGATGGGTAGAATGTCAACTGTAGGGACCTGAGATGTGAACAGACTTGGCACAGTGTTTAAGCACCACAAAGATGGTCAGGGTGGCTGGAGCATAGTGGAGCCTGAAGGAGCCAGTAATACTCAGATGAGGATGGAGCACCTTCTAGGCCATGGAAAGGAATCTGGATTAATTCCAGTGGAGTAGGAAGCACTGCAGTTACATCAGGGGTCGGCAAACTGCAGCCCATGGGTCAAATCTGGCCTGGTGCCTATTTTTATGAATAAACCATATTGGAACACAGTGTCACCCATGGATTTACATATTGTCCATGGCTGTTTTAATGTTACAAGAGCACAGCTGAGTAGTTTCAACAGAGCACATATGGCCCAGAAGCCTAAAATGTTTACTATCTGGTTTGTGTAGAAAAAGTTTACTGACCCTTGAATTAAATGATCTAATTTAAGTTTTTTTTCTTTTTTTTTTGAGACGGAGTCTCGCTCTGTCACCCAGGCTGGAGTGCAGTGGCCAGATCTCAGCTCACTGCAAGCTCTGCCTCCCGGGTTTATGCCATTCTCCTGCCTCAGGCTCCTGAGTAGCCGGGACTACAGGCGCCCACCACCTCGCCCAGCTAGTTTTTTGTATTTTTTATTAGAGACGGGGTTTCACCGTGTTAGCCAGGATGGTCTCGATCTCCTGACCTCATGATCTGCCCATCTTGGCCTCCCAAAGTGCTGGGATTACAGGCTTGAGCCACCGCGCCTGGCCTAATTTAAGTTTTGAGGAGACGCTCTGGGTGTTGTTTAGGGAATGAATGATAAGAGTCGGCTCACGCCTGTAATCCCAGCACTTTGGGAGGCCGAGGCGGTTGGATCACGAGGTCAGGAGCTCGAGACCATCCTGGCTGACACAGTGAAACCCCGTCTCTAATAAAAAAAAAATACAAAAAATTAGTCGGGTGCGGTGGCAGGCACCTGTAGTCCCAGCTACTCAGGAGACTGAGGCAGGAGAATCTCTTGAACCTGGAGGCGGAGGTTGCAGTGATTTGGGATTATACCACTGCACTCCAGCCTGGGTAACAGAATGAGACTCAGGCTCAAAAAAAAAAAGAAAAAGAAAAAACAAAGTTCTGGGGTTACAGACGTGAGCCAACATGTTTGCATTTATCTAGTTGAAGCTACGAGGAGGTAGGAGGGCCTAGTTGTCCTTGGTGTTTTGATGTAAGGACTAGGCAATGGATTAATTTTGTTAAATATTGCTAAATATTAATAAATTTATTAAATCCATTAAATATTGTTAAATATTAAATTTATTAAATATTGTTAAATATTATTAAATTTATTAAGTGTTACGGGTTCTTTTACACCACAAAGCTAGATAAACCCTTTACCGGCCCTGAACAATGACTTCCCCTTTCCTTTTTCCTTTTTTCTTTTTGTCTGGGGAAGGGGGACCACAGAAGTATTTAATAAAATAGCACTTGTGACTGGGTGCGGTGGCTCATGCCTGTAATTCCAGCACTTTGGGAGGCTGAGGTGGGCGTATCACCTGAGGTCAGGAGTTTGAGACAAACCTGGCCAACATGGTGAAACCCCATCTCTACTAAAAACACAGAAAATTAGCCAGGGATTGTGGCGGGTCCTGTAGTTGCAACTACTTGGGAGGCTGAGGCAGGAGAATCGCTTGAACCGGGGGGTGGAGGTTGCGTTGAGCTGAGATCATGCCATTGCACTCAGCCTGTGCTACAGAGTGAGACTTTGTTTCAAATTTTTTTTTTTTAAAAAGGCATTGTGCAGAACGTGGTCTTAAAATAGTTGCATTCCAGGCTGGGCACAGTGGTTCATGCTTGTAATCCCAGCACTTTGGGAGGCCGAGGCAGGCGGATCACTTGAGGTTAGGAGTTTGAGACTAGCCTGGCCAACATGGTGAAACCCCGTCTCTACAAAAAATACAGAAATTAGCTTGGCGTGTTGGCGGGTGCCTGTAATACTCGGGAAGCTGTGGCAGGAGAATCGTTTAAGCCCGGGAGGTGGAGGTTGCAGTGAGCCGAGATTGCACCACTGCATTCCAGCCTGGGTGACACAGTGGGACTCTTGTCTCAACAAATAAACAGACAGACACCTGTAGTTGTAATCCTAGACCTGGATGCGTATCTGCCCTCTTTACAAAAGTACATTATGAAAAGCCAAGGATGAAAGCAAACTGTAAAGGGAGCAGGGAAGGAGGACCACTAACCTGCTCTTTCACTCCCCTTATATATTTTTTAGCATATTGTCAAACCTCTGCTGTTTGTACATTTTTTATGTGTTTTAAAGATATTTTAACTCAGTCTTGCATCTAAATGTTCAAATTTTAGGGGCCCATATGTTTTATCAGGTTTTTTTTTTTTTTGGAGACAGAGTCTCGCTCTTGCCCAGGCTGAAGTGCAGTGACACGATCTCAGCTCTCTGCAACCTCTGCCACGTGGATTCCAGCCATTCTCCTGCCTCAGACTACTGGGTAGCTGGGATTACAGTCCCGCACCACCATGCCCAGCTAATTTTGTCTTCCTCTCTTCTCTTCTCTTTTCTTCTCTTCTCTTTTCTTTTTGATGGAGTCTCGCTCTGTTGCCCAGGCTGGAGTGCAGTGGCACTACCTCGGCTCACTGCAAGCTCCACCTCCTGGGTTCACGCCATTCTCCTGCCTCAGCCTCCGGAGTAGCTGGGACTACAGGTCCCCATCACCACGCCTAGCTAATATTTTTTGTATTTTTAGTAGAGACAGAGTTTCACTGTGTTAGCTGGGATGGTCTCGATCTCCTGAACTCGTGATCCGCGCCCCCCCCAACCTCCCAAAGTGCTGGGATTACAGGCGTTAGCCACCATGCCTGGCCCTAATTTTGTATTTCTAGTACAGATGAGGTTTCATTATGTTGGCCAGGCTGGTCTCGATCTCCTGACCTTGTGATCTGCCCTCCTTGTCCTCCCAAATGCTGGGATTACAGGCGTGAACCACCACGCCCAGCCCAGTTTTTCCTTTTCTAAGGAAACAGTTGAGTAATAGCTTTACTCCTCCTTTAACCTAAATTACTCCTTTCATGAGGTTAGTGACTTTTGACAGGCAGAGGTAGGTAGTCTGAAGCCTGATTACCTGGTCCCAAAGTGGAGGAAATGGAGCCCTGACCCAAACAAATAGGTAGTAAAGGTAAGTTAAAAATATGAAAAGTTATTTTGAAAGGCATATGTTGAGATCTTTAATATTATTTCCAGCCCTGTCTGGTGCACCCTGTAGAACTCCTCCACCTTATCATATGTCACTCTTAATAGCTCCTTATATATCCATCAAGTGTTTACATAAATAAAAGCAAATATGAACTTTTGTTCTTACCCCCCTCATACTCTTTTACATGAAAGGTAGCTCATATAACCTGTTCTGTACTGTTTTGCCCTTAACAGTGTGTCTTGGGGATCTTTCATTGTTAGTACAGAGAAAGCTTTCTCATTTTTAAATCAGAGCTGCATAGTATTCCATTGGGTGGATGGCTGCCTCCTACTTTATTGAATCAGTTCCTTATACGTGTGCACTTGAGTTGTTTCCAGTATTTGCTCTTATAAGCAATACTTCAGTGAGCAAAGGCAGTTTTTTTTTTTTGAGATGGAGTCTTGCTTTGTCACCCATGCCAGAGTGCAGTGGTGAGATCTCAGCTCACTGCAACCTTCACCTCCCGGGTTCAAGCGATTCTCCTGCTTCAGCCTCCTGAGTAGCTGGGATTACAGCCATGCACTAGCATGCCCGGCTAATTTTTGTATTTTTGGTAGAGAGAAGATTTTGCCGTGTTGATCAGGATGGTCTCGAACTTCTGACCTCAGGTGATCCACCCTCTTGGCCTCCCAAAATGGTGGGGATTACAGGCCTAAGCCATTGTGCCCGGTCAAAGGCAGCTTATTTATTTATTCATTTACTTTTGAGACAAAATTTGGCTCTTGTTGCCCAGGCTGGAGTGCAGTGGTGTGATCTCGGCTCACCGCAACCTCTGCCTCCTGGGTTCAAGTGATTCTCCTACCTTGGCCTTCTGAGTAGCTGGGATTACATTCATGTGTCATCACACCCAGCTAAGTTTTTGTATTTTTAGTAGAGACGGGGTTTCACCATGTTAGCCAGGATGATCTTGATCTCCTCACCTCAGGTGATCTGCCTGCCTTGTCCTCCCAAAGTATTGGGATTATAGGTGTGAGCCACCACGCCTGGCTAAAGGCAGCTTTTTAAAGGGTTGCACAGCACTGCATATGCTACTTAAAATGAGATTATTGTTCTTCATTCTTAGAATGCCAGTTGGTTTTATTGGTTGATAAATTCCCAGTTACTCGTACTCACAAGCACAACATTGATGATGAGTCTGACATCTTTTCATAACTTAAGAATCATTAGTATGACTGCCTCAAGGAAGCATACTGCTCTCTCTCAGGTTCATTTCAATAATAAGACCTTTGGAAGGTTTAATAATGAAACCTACTTAAAGCCCTTTGCTCAAGATGTCTGAATCACTGATCACTGCAATTACTCCCATGGCAGCTGTAGAGCAATTTAACAGGGTAATAGTGAGTAAGATATATTACACTTCAGATTCTTAATGGATTGATGTACAAAAGTATGTAAGAGAAGATGGGGGTGGGAGAGGAGTGCCTTTCAAATTTCTGCACACAGTAATAAAATAGGGAACTGGGCCATTGTAGCCATTACTGCTGGGGATTAGTCATCTAGTAACAAGCTCTGGGGCTCAGTGGTGGGTAGAACATCCTGTTTATTACAGACAACAAATTGGGTTAATTCTCTTGTTTGTGTGCCTCTGTGGAGGGGGTGGAAATTCTAGGCGATTTGCTAATTGTCTGATTTAGAATACTCCCTTTTCTACTAAATAGTTAGTATCTTGGTGTGAAAATAGGGAGGCAGACCAGTTTTACAAATAGCTACTGGCCAGGAGAATAAATTTCTGCCAGGTGAGAGGGTAAAAAAAGACAGCCTGGAAAAATAACTGTAGGCTGGTAAGTGTTTCTTATTTTCAAGGCTAACATAAGTTCTCCCCATGTGTTGGGGATGGAGGAGGGGATGGATCGGTTAAGAAGTGAGTACCATGCTTGCTTTGAGTGTCCCTCAATTTGTGTTTAGGGGAGAAGAGTGAGGATGTGGTTATATGGGTGGGGAGTGGGCCCAGGGAAGGGACCCAAGGAAGGAAATCTAGGAGACTTTGCTGTAGTTACACCCTTAGGGATATTCCTTGGCACCTTGTCACATTATGGATGCCTCACCATCTGATGGGTATCGATTTTTTTTTTCTTTTGAGATGGAGTTTCACTCTTGTTGCCCGGGCTGGGGTGTAATCTTGGCTCACTGCAACCTCCTCCTGGGTTCAAACGATTCTCCTGCCTCAGCCTTCCGAGTAACTGGAATTACACGCATGCACTACCACACCTGACTAATTTTGTATTTTTACTAGAGACAGGCTTTCTCCATGTTGGTCAGGCTGTTCTCAAACTCCTGACCTCAGGTGATCTGCCTGCCTTGGCCTCCCAAAGTGCTAAGATTACAGGCGTGAGCCACTTCGCCAGGCAAATCACAATTTTAAAAAAGCACCATGGCCTAGTTAATGATGCTTATTAGCTCATCGCCGCCAATCATTGTGCACACTCACTTCCTATATCAGAGGCTCTAAACTGCCCAATTTTTTTTTTTTTTTCTGAGATGGAGTCTTGTTCTGTCGCCCAGGCTGGAGTACAGTGGCACAGTCTTGGCTCACTGCAACATCTGCCTTCTGGGTTAAAGGGATTCTCATGCCTCAGCCTCCCAAGCAGCTGGGATTACAGGTATCCACCACCATGCCCACCTAATTTTTGTATTTTTTTAGTAGAGACAAGGTTTTACCATGTTGGCCAGACTGGTCTCAAACTCCTGACCTCAAGTAATCTGCCCACCTCCGCCTCCCAAAGTGCTGGGATTACAGGCATGAGCCACTGTGCCCAACCTAAACTGCCCAATTTTAAGGGAACAATTGGGAAAACACTTGTTTAAAAAGGAGATTAAGGAGTTGCCATGACTGTGGTTAGCTGTATGAAGACCCTAGAAAACCTGTGTAAACTCCTGGGGGCTCACAGTCTACTGCCTGGTCAAGAGCCTTAGAAAACTTGGATGTACATGTTAGGACACTAGGTTCTGAAAGCTCCCAGGGCTGTATAAACTTCTACATTAAGTTCCATGATGCCTGATGAGTAGTCCCACATTTCCGCAGTAGACACGCTATTGCTGCTGCTTTCCTTATCATGAAAAGAGCAGAAGATGCAGATAATACGTGAAGCAGGAAAACAAAGGGGAGATACTGAACTTGTCACCTATCTTTGGGTGCCCCTCATGCTTTGTGTTTCCCATTGAGCCTCACTAATTGGTGACACAGGGAATGGTCCCTTTGCTCTCTACTTTCCCTGTGGCTGCCTGGAGGTAGGGGAGGCAGATCGTGCCACTTGCTGACATTATATTGCTGTGGATGAGTTGGAGGGACAGGAACAGGAAATGTTCCTGGCGGTGTTTGTGTCACTGGGGCTCACAGGGGTGCTTTTTAATCTTCTCACTGGCCTCTGTGATTCTGTGACCCTGGTTATTACATGTTCAGAAAGTGTCAGCTTATTTGAAAGTGATACTCTTATTTTCTATTTAAACATTACCAAAGACCATCACCCTTTTTTTTTTTTTAATTGAAACATTTTGGTATTTTTTATTTTTTGGAGACAAGAGTCTCACCCTTTCATATGGACATGAAGGGACTCATAGTCCTTGCCCTACTGTTGGTGTTTAATAACATATCAATGAAGGATCATGTCTGAATGAATTATGGAAGTTCAGGAACTAAAAGAGGAAGGTCCCAGAAACCGGGCTTTGGTTTATTTCTGCTACTATACTTGCTATTGAAACCAAGCAGACAACTTCATTTCTCTTGGATTCAGCTTTCTCATGTGTCAGGATGGGAGAGGAAGAGAGGCATTGGGCTAAATGTCATTCCGCTATCTGTACTTCGAATCTGGCTGACACACGTGAGGCAAATACTTAGATTTGTTGACAGTGGTTTCCTGGAGTGCTGTCTTGAACAATTCTGAGCAAGCTTAGCAAGAAAGTGTGTTTGAGTTGATTGGGTGTATCTGTCATGGAGAAGGAAGTAACGAATGGGGAGTGCTCGCAGGAACATTCCCCAAATGTTCCTCCTAAAAGTACTTATTTTTTAGGCTTGTTCTTCAGATTTACCCAATATCCTAAGCAAAATGCCTTCAATATGAAGTGAATATTGCTCGATTGTAGGGAACTTGTCCGTAATGTACTGAGAATGCAGATACAAATAAAAGAAGGTCTATATCAAATTTTATTTTCCACAAATTATGTTCTCTTAAACTTTCAGCTCAAGCTCTTGGACTCACTGAGGCAGTAAAAGTACCATATCCTGTTTGAATCAAATCCCGAGTTCCTGTATGTAGAAGCCTTGCCAGAGGGGATCCCCTTTCGAACCCCTTCTCGTTTGGAATTCCATGACTGGAAAGGATCCTTCGTGAGAGTAATAAAATCAAGTTTGTTGTTAAAAAGTAAGTTCTAGGCGGGACATGGTGGCTCACATCTGTAATCCCAGCACTTTGGGAGGCCGAGGCGGGCAGATCACCCGAGGTCAGAAGTTTGAGACCAGCCTGGCAAACATGGCGAAATCCCGTATCTGCTAAAAATACAAAGAATTAGCCAGGCGTGGTGGCGGGTGCTTGTAAACCCGGCTACTTGGGAGGCTGAAGCAGGTGAATCACTTGAACCTGGGAGGCAGAGGATGCAGTGAGCCAAGATCACACCACTGCACTCCAGCCTGGGTGACAGAGTGAGACTCTGCCTCAACAACAACAACAATAAAAAAGTAAGTTCTATTTGCCACTGTGGTCATTTCTGGGATTAAAACAATAAAATGACATTTCTACTAAAATGTTTTTCCAGCTAGAGGTGACAAGTGTGGCTGTAAGTCCTTGATGAAAAGCCTGGCTCTGAGCTGCGGTCCTGGCACTCTCCATGGACCCTGCATCCCATACCCAGTCGTCTTCATCAGTACAAGAATAGTGACCACTGCCTCCACGGTGTTCAGAGGCACTGTGGTGGCTCGCAGTATGCCTTAGTACTTGAATGAAGTTTAATCTGCTGGGTTTTATCTGCTCTGTTATTCCTGGGTCAGTCTTGTTAGGGACTAAATATTGACAATTGAGTTTCTTTCCTTTTTTTCCTTTTTGAGACAAAGTTTCACTCTTGTTGCCCAGGCTGGAGTGCAATGGCGCGATCTTGACTCACTGCAACCTCCGCCTCCCAGGTTCAAGTGATTCTCCTGCCTCAGCCTCCCGAGTAGCTGGGATTACAGGCATGTGCCACCATGCCTGGCTAATTTTTGTATTTTTCATAGAGACGGGGTTTCACCAAGTTGGTCAGGCTGATCTCAAACTTCTGATCTCAGGCGACCCACCCGCCTTAGCCTCCCAAACTGTTGGGACTACAGGTGTGAGTCACTGTGCCCGGCCTGATGATTTTTTTTATTATATCTGTGTTTCTGCAGAATTTTAGTGGCTGAAGAAAGTACACTAGTGTTAACTTTCTTTTTCATGATAGAAGTAATTTACTCTTCATACACTTACTTGCCAGTCATGGGAAGGAAAAGTCAGGATTTTCATCCACAGTGATAGGAATTATTGTGACATTACAGGATGACTCTGTGAACACCTTTAGGAAAAAACCCTGGTCATATCACAACCGTTTTACTAGCTGTGAGGCTACCATTGTACTGGCTACTGTACCATTTCTTGGTTTTCTAGACCAGAAATAGTTATTTTCTACTTGCCTCCTGTAATGGCTAATAAAATAAACACTAAAAGTAGAAGATTACCTGTACTTCATATTATATTTCGCTGCATTAAGACATTCTTTATCAGCATTCCTTAAATCACAGAATCATTGGCCACAATCTTTGTAGGACTTGCAGTTAGTTTCCTGGCTTTTTAAGGTATATTATTTAATGGACCTCTTTTTCTTTAAAAAAAACATTTTATTGGAAGTGTCACATTTGCAATCTCACTTCATGTTTCCATGGCTTTGTTGAGCCCCTTGTGGAGGATAACACTATAAGTTTAATTCTGCAGGTTTCCTTCTTTTTTTTTTTTCTTGAGACAGAGTCTCGCTCTGTCGACCAGGCTGGAGTGCAGTGGCGCAATCGCAATCTCGGCTCACTGCAACCTCCGCCTCCCGGGTTCAAGCAATTCTGCGGCATCAGTCTCCTGAGTAGCTGGGACTACAGGTGTGTGCCACCATGCCCAGTAAATCTTTTTTTTTTTTTTTTTTTTTTTTAGTAGAGACGAGGTTTCACCATGTTGGCCAGGCTGGTCTCAAATCAAAACTCCTGACCTTATGATCCACCCGCCTCGGCCTCCCAAAGTGCTGGGATTACAGGCATGAGCCACCACGCCCAGCCACAGGTTTCTTGGAAAAGAGCCAAACTGAATGAATGTTAATACTCTGCTCTTATAAAGCGTCTCCTTCTGTATTTTTTTCCTCCAATAGACTAAAGTAATTCTGTGCTTATTTTACAGACTAAAGTAATTCTGTGCTTATTTTACAGCTTCGCAGTCCCCAAAAAGACCATGAAGTCCTGAGAGTAATGAAAAGCTTCCTGACATTGAGGTCACTGTGGAAGGTAAGGGCCAGTTCTTGGCATGTTTCTGTTGATTCTCCAGTTTAATAGTTATGTCAATTCACTAGCTATGTGTTCATACAGATTAAGGTAACCAAACTCGTTGTACATGTGAACAACTAACTTTGATAAAGCTAAACTTCTGAATGTTTTAAATTGAAATCTTGAAAATCATTAACAGATAATAAATAACATGGATCACATCACAAACTGCACTCAAGAAAATCCCTAAAATGCTTTTCCTCTATTACAACAAATAAAGGTACAGAGGGTCATGTGGAATGTTTCTTTGTCTTTTGTCCTCTTTGTTTTTTCTATTCTTTTGAGGAAAGAAAGTTGAGGGGTGGTTTAAAAAGCAGTGCCTAGAATGAAAGTATTTCCTACAGCACCCTCTAGTGTACTTTCTTCTCTCCATTCCCACGGGGTCTGCAGGGTTCTCATCTTTTCATGTTCACAGTATTAAAATATCTCATACAATATCAAAACAGTTTCCAACCAACCCTCAAATATGGGTATTTCTTCCATCTCATAAATACCAAAGGAAATAGCTGCGTTAGGGTCATTCTTTTTTTTTTTTTTGGAGATGGAAGTCTTGCTCTGTCACCCAGGCTGGAATGCAGTGGCATGATCTCAACTCACTGCAGCCTCTGCCTCCCGGGTTCAAGCAATTCTCCTGCCTCAGCCTCCTGAGTAGCTGGGACTACAAGTGCATGCTGTGACGTCCAGCTAATTTTTTGTATTTTAGTAGAGACGGGATTTCAGCATGTTGCCCAGTCCAGTCTTGAGCTCCTGAGCTCAGGCAGTCAGCCTGCCTCAGCCTCCCAAAGTGCTAGGATTACAGGCATGAGCCATGACGCGTAGCCTAGGATCATTCTTTATGTCCTAGGTGTCAATTTTTTAAATAAGAGTTTGCAGTACTGGTGTTTAGTGGTGCAGTAATTTCCATTTAATCATCTGGCATACTCAGAGAGAGGATACCAAATGACTGAGAGTATACCTCACAGAGAGTATACCAGATGACTAAATGGGGACTACAACAAGTATTTAAACTCTTCATTCATTGATCCTGTTAAAGGAAAGATTATTTTATAACATAAACTCTTGGTTATGAATTAGATGTTTCTCCTATGAAAACTTGTAGGCATCTTTTAGCAACTTCATACCAGATTATTTCTGTTCAGAAGTACCAAGAGTTAAAAATACATTCAAACCTTTACTTTTCTCCTTTTGGAAAAGATCAGAGGATCAGAGATCTCTCCTCTACACAAGGTGCCATCCTTTCCTGAGGGAGCTCCTTGTAGAGTGTATGAGGTGTTCCTTTTGGTAAAAAGACACACTGCATGACCACAGAGACCTGAGCCTGAACCTATAAAGATTTGAACAAGGTGAACAATGACCCTATGTAAAACATGTGTCACCATGCCTGGCCTATGCTAGTCCTATATTCTTAGAGTTCTTTTTTTGGTAGCCAATCTCTATGCTGTTGCCCTGTTATAATTAATATTTTTTTATTTTAAATTTAACACTTTATACTTTTGAGTGGTTTATGTCTCGTTTGGACTCTGACAAATATAGAATTGATGCTAGGAAGGGTCCCAGGAGATAGACCCACACAACTGGGATTTGGGCATAGGTTTGGTTATCCAAGGGGCAGTGCTGAGCTCCTTGCCAATGGGAAATGGGATGCTGGTGAGTTCCAGGAAGTGACTTCACAATGATTCAAGCTACCACTTACTGTTGATTGTGATGAAATGCCAGCTGAGGCACATGCCTTGGGAGCTAAGTGGCTGCTGCATGTGACCGCTGTGAAGACTGGTGTGGGAAGGGTCCTTTTGGATGCACTTGAGCGGGGGCCCCGAATCCCTGGGTCACAGGCCTGTATTGGGCCACACAGCAGGAGGTGAGCAGTGGGTGGGTGAGTGAAGCTTCATCTGTATTTACAGCCGCTCCCCACATTACCGCCTGATCTCTGTCTCCTGTCAGATCAGCGGCAGCTTTAGATTCTCATAGGAGCACAAACCCTATTGTGAACTGTGCATGCGAGGGATCTACCTTGCTCTGTCCTTATGAGAATCTAATGCCTGATGATCTGTCACTGTCTCCCATCACCCTCATATGGGCCCATCTAGTTGCAGGAAAACAAGCTCAGGACTCCCACTGATTCTACATTATGGTGAGTTATATAATTATTTCATTATATGCTACAATGTAATAATAATAGAAATAAAGTGCACAATAAATGTAATGTGCTTGATATATCCCAAAACTGACCTTTGCTGCCCCCAGTCTGTGGAAAAACTGTCTTCCACAAAACTGGTCCCTGGTTCCCCAAAAATTGGGGACCACTGCACTTGAGCACTTACAGAGAGAAAAACAAAAAGCTCAAGTCTTTACCTTTCAGCATAAGTCATGGTCTAAGATCCAGAGAGCTTCCATGATAGCCCAAACACAATTCCTTATTTCTTGCATCCATAGGGCTGATATTATTGGAAATCAAACACAAACTTAAATGTGTGGGTTGCTGAATTACAATGACAGTTGAATCAGTTGAATTCACTGTGTCACCAAGGTTCTCAAGAGAATGTTAGGGCACTAATAAGTGAAGAATGGAATTTATTTATTTATTTATTTATTTTTTGAGACGGAGTCTCGCTCTGTCACCCAGGCTGGAGTGCAGTGGCCGGATCTCAGCTCACTGCAAGCTCCGCCTCCCGGGTTCACGCCATTCTCCTGCCTCAGCCTCCCGAGTAGCTGGGACTATAGGCGCCCGCCACCTCACCTGGCTAGTTTTTTGTATTTTTTTAGTAGAGACGGGGTTTCACCGTGTTAGCCAGAATGGTCTCGATCTCCTGACCTCGTGATCCGCCCGTCTCGGCCTCCCAAAGTGCTGGGATTACAGGCGTGAGCCACCGTGCCCGGCCTTTTTTTTTTTTTTTTTTGAGACAGTCTCCCTGTGTTGCCCAGGCTGGAGCACAGTGGGGTGATCTCGGCTCACTGCAGTCTCAACCTCCCGGGCTCGAGCTATCCTCCCGCCTCAGCCTCCAGGGTAGCTGGAACCACAGGTATAAGCCACCATGCCTAGCTAATTTTTGTGTTTTTTGTAGAAATGTGGTTTCACCACATTGCTCAGGCTGGTCTCAAACTCCTGGGCTCAAGCCATCTGCCCACCTTGGACTTCCCAAGTTTTGAGATTACAGGCAGGAGCCACTGTGCCTGGCCCTGTTCTCTTTTACACTAGTTTATTGTGAAGGCCTCCAGTTGTCTTCCTGACTTCTAGGCTTGCTCACTTCATCCTGTTCACAGAAGCCAGAAGAATTCTCCTAAAAGGCAAATTTGGGTCAAAATAGTCCTTGATTAAAACCTGCTGGTGACTGCCCATTGCCTTTAAGACAGAGTCAAACTAATTTGGCAACAGGACCTGGTAAGAGCTGGTCTCCGCTCACCTTCCCAGTTTTATCCCACACCACCCTCCCCATATCCCTACCCTCCAGCCACACGGAATGTAAATTTCCTTGGGGGACTTTACTGGTCCTGCAGGAAACCCTCTCCCTACCCCCATCATCACTCTTTCACTCTCATCATTGCTCATCTTTAGCCTCAGCCGAGATGTCTCACCCCACTCTCTGTGATGCAACAAGAAGCCCCTTGGGAGCGTTTCAGTCCCACTCTGTACTTCTGTCATGTGCTCATCACAGTCTGGTAAGTGTTGGCCTATGATTCCTAGATTAGTCCATTTTTCATTGCTGTAAGGAAATACCTCAGGCTGGGTAGTTTATAAAGAAAAAAAGGTTTATTTGGCTCACAGTCCTGCAGACTATACAAGTAGCATGGTGCCAGGCCGGGCACAGTGGCCCACACCTGTAATCCCGGCACTTTGGGATACTGAGGCAGGAGGATTGCTTGAGCCCAGAAGTTTGAAACCAGCCTGGGAAACATGGTGAGATCTTACCTGTAGTAAAAATGAAAAAAAAAAGGGCCGGGCGCGGTGGCTCAAGCCTGTAATCCCAGCACTTTGGGAGGCCGAGACGGGCGGATCACGAGGTCAGGAGATCGAGACCATCCTGGCTAACACGGTGAAACCCCGTCTCTATTAAGAAATACAAAAAAAAAAAAACTAGCCGGGCGAGGTGGCGGGCGCCTGTAGTCCCAGCTACTCGGGAGGCTGAGGCCGGAGAATGGCGTGAACCCGGGAGGCAGAGCTTGCAGTGAGCTGAGATCCGGCCACTGCACTCCAGCCTGGGCGACAGAGCGAGACTCCGTCTCAAAAAAAAAAAAAAAAAAAAAAAAAAAAAAAAAAAAAAAAGAAAAAAAAAAATAGCCAGGCATGATAGTGTACTGATGCATGCCTGTGGTTTCAGCTACTTGGGAGTCTAAGGTAAAAAGATCTCTTTAGCCCAGGATGTCAGTGTTGCAGTGAGCCATAATTACACCGCTGCTCTCTAGCCTGAGTGTCAGAGTGAGACCCTGTCTCAGAAAAAAAAAAAGCATAGTACCAGCATCCACTGGTGAGGACCTCAGGAGGCTTCCTCTCCTGGCGGAAGGTGAAGGAGGAGCCGGCATGTCACTTGTTGAGAAGAAGGAGCAAGGGAGAGGGGAGGAGGTGCCAGGCTCTTTAAACAATCAGCTCTCACATGAACTAGTAGAGAGAGAACTCACTCATTACCATGGGGAGGGCACCAAGCCATTCATGAGGGATCTGCCCCCATGACCCACACACCTCCCACGAGGCACCACCTCCAACATTAGGGATTTAATTTCAATATGAGATTTGAAGGAGACAAACATTCAAACTCTATCAATTTCCTGCTACCCTATAAGCTCTGTGAGGGCAGAAACTCTTTTTCTTTTCTTTTCTTTTCTTTTTTTTTTTTTTTTTCTGAGACAGAGTTTCACTCTTGTTGCCCAGGCTGGAGTGCAGTGCCGCGACCTCAGCTCACTGCAACCTCCACCTCCCAGGTTCAAGCGATTCTCCTGCCTGAGCCTCCTGAGTTACTGGGATTGCAGGCATGCACAATCATGGCCCGCTAATTTCTGTACTTTTAGTACAGAGACGGGGTTTCACCATGTTAGTAAGGCTGGTCACGAACTCCTGACCTCAAGTGATTCACCTGCTTTGGCCTCCCAAAGTGCTGGGATTACAGGCATGAGCCACTGCTCCCGGCCAAGGGCAGAAACTCTTATACCTTGTTCACTGCGCTTCCTTGGGCACCTATTATAGTGCCTGGTATGTAGTAGGAGCTCAAGAAGTGTTTGTTAGGGCCTGATGTGTTGGCTTAAGCCTGTAATCCCAGCACTTTGGGAGGTGGGGGCCAGAGGATTGCTTGTGCCTAGGAATTCAAGGCCAGCCTGGGAAACATAGTGAGACCCTCTCTCTACAAAAAATAATAAACTGGCCGGGCGTGGTGGCTCACGTGTGTAATCCCAGCACTTTGGTAGGCTGAGGTATGCAGATCACCTGAGGTCAGGAGTTCAAGACCAGCCTGGCGAACATGGTGAAACCCCATCTCTACTGAAAACATAAGAATTAGTTGGGCATGGTGACACACACCTGTAATCCCAGCTACTCGGGAGGTTGAAGAAAGGGAATCACTTAAACCCAGGAGGCAGAGGTTGCAGTGAGCCGAGATCATGCTGCTGCACTCCATCTAGCCTGGGCGACAGAGCAAGACTCTGTCTGGAAAAAAAAAAAAAGAAAAATTAATAAACTTAGCTAGGTGTGGTGTTACATGGCTGTAATCTCAACTACTTGGGAGGCTGAGGTGGGAGGATCACTTGAGCCCAGAAGATGGAAGCTGCGGTGAGCCAGCCCAGGTGATGGAAGCTGTGGTGAGCCATAATCACCTCACTGTACCTCAGCCTGTGTGACTCTGTCTCAAAAAAAGTAAAAAAAAAAAAAAAAGAAAAGAGAAAAAGAAAAAAGAAATATTTGTTGGGGAAAAAAAAAAAGAATGAATGAACAAGCAGAGTGTCAGGAGAGTACTGTGAATGTGGGTCCTGTCAGTAGAGTATAGGGACTTGGGCAGGAGCGGCTGGACTTGAAGAGCAGGTTGGTGGAGACCAGGTCATTCATCCTAAGCAGTTTGCCCTGTAGCATGTAGATGAAATATCCCACGTTGCCTGCTGGTGACTGAACTGGGCTTCCTGTTTCTGTGTTTGGTTTGACCATCACAGTGTTGAAGAACTGTTGAAGTGAGTACTTTATAGTTTGCTACAGTTTCCCCCGGTCTCCCACGTTAACTCTGGCCTCCTTCCCTCGTGTAGGTTGCCTGACCCATTGAGATCTGTGTTTGCTGTTCCTGTAGATGGGTGGGTATGAGGTGATTTAAGGAGGAAGATTTAATATATGAGTTATAGAAAGATAAATAGACTGGGCGCAGTGGCTAAAACCTATAATCCCAGCACTTTGGAAGGCCAAGGCGGAAGGATTAGTTTGACCCAGGAGTTCAAGACCAGTCTGGGCCACATAGTGAGACCCCCCTCTCTAAAAAAATTAAAAAATTAGCCAGGCATGGTGGCATGTACCTGTAATCCCAGCTACTCGGGAGAGTGAAGTGGGAGGATAGCTCGAGCCCAGGAGTTCAAAACTGCAGTAAGCGGTGATCTTGCCACTGCACTCCAGTCTGAGTGACAGAGTGAGACCGTATCTTAGGGAAAAAAAAAAAAAAAAAGCAAGAGAGAGAGAAATAGATCCAGCATTAGTAGGAGTGTGCTTTTGAGTGCTCTTTAGGATAAAATTTTATTTTAATATTTTTTCTTCTTTAAATTTTTTATATTCTAGCAAGCCATTTCTTCAACGAGGAGAAATTAATTTCATCCAAAGAGCCCTAGGAGCAAGGGCAGACTCAGAAAATCAGAGGCACTATAGTCAGTTTGAGCAGCTTATATCTTCAGACTGCTAAGCTGGCCAGTGCCAGGCTGGGTCTATTCTCTCCCCCTTTGATTTCTCAAACACAAAGCACCCTGCTGGAATCTCAAATTGGATCTGCAGTAGGTCACCATTAACTCAGCAGCCTGCTATGTTGTGAGTCCTTATGCCAGGAACTGTGCGGGATACAAAATGTAAGAGAAGGCTGGAATAGAGCATCTCCAGGGGAAACGAGAGCCAGAGATACAGTGGTGCCCCATGGAGACATCCAGCTGGTGTTTGGTAGTGCCTTGTGGAAAGGCTGTACTTTGGCAAGGTCTCCACATCTGCAATGTGGCCTTCAATATTATAGGTCCCCAAACTCCAGGTTTTTACATTCCCTGCATAGGTCAGGGTCGTAGGGAGTGAATCAATCATCCTAGCAGAACTCCCTGATTTTTAAGGCGGGCATTCCATTTATTAATTGACAAAGGAGGCATATTTCTCCTTTGGTAACCTGATGATTTAGGTCTTTTCCCTAGAGACTGCCTTTCCACATAAATGTTCTTGGAAAACTAAGCAGAGGATGAGGGAAAGGCTGTGAACAAGCTTGCTGGTCCCTCCCTGTCCTAAAAAAGAGCATACCTCTTCTGTAACCAGAAGACTTTTCACTAGTCCAGGCTGGGCAGACTGGGACAAGAGAGAGAGAGAGAGAGCTGACTGCAGCTTCCACTTCTGCAGCTTCTACTTCCATCCTCCCACTTCAACCTCCAAAGTAGCTGGGACTATAGGAATGTGCCACCGCACCAGCTCATTTTCTAATTTTTCATAGAGATGAGGGTTCACTGTGTTGCCCAGGCTGCTCTTGAACTTCTGGCCTCACGGGATCCTCCTGCCTTAGTCTCCCAATGGGCTGGGATTATAGGTATGGACCACCTCAGCTGACCTGCGGTGAGTTTTCAACAATGTGATTCCTCTTTTATAGAACCACCTAAGCTGAAGATTCCCTTGAGAACAAGGGCAAGCCTGTGGTTTCATGGCCTTTCTTCCATTTGTGGTTCTTGCCAAGTGGAATTTAAGTGACCTCTTATCAAGATGGATAAACCCAAGTTTCCCAGTGCTGGAATATAGAAAACGGATGGACAAGTAAGTCCCACTCAGCACCCATAGCCCCGACATGGGGACCTCAACACACCTGGGCCCCAGACATCACCTTTCACTGTGAGTAGCTCAGAGATGACACTTTTGGTTGTTAAATGCCCACTGGCAATATTTTATATAACAGCAAGTGAAGGAATAAATAGTCACCAAAACATTTTCTGTTCCCAATTCCAACATTAATTGGATGAGATAATTATTTTATGAAGAATTTTCATGTGGCACAGTCCTGGCCGTATCTTCAAGTGAACAGAAAAATTCTATTAAAAAATCAACCTTCTATCTCACTCTGTTGCCCAGACTGGAGTGCAGTGGTGTAGTTAAGGCTCTCTGCAACCACAACTTCCTGGGCTCAAGCAATCCTCCTGTCTCAGCTTCACAAGTAGCTGGCACTACAGGTGCTTGTCACCACACCGCACTAATTTCTCATTTTTCCTGTATGTGGATTCCACAGGACTGACTTCGAAAACTTGAGTATGGGTGGATTATGGTGTACACAGAAATGGGGGAGCTGGAACTAATCCCCCCCATATACCAAGGGACAAATTATATCTGTTTTTACAATTATACTGTAGGATGCATTATGTTCTATGACAATGGTAATTTTTAATGATAGTTTTTAATTGAGTGGAATTACCATAAAAATAATGAAAGTAGCAGCTAATATTTACTGAGCTGTTACTAGGTGCCTATAAATACAACAGATTTTTTAATTTCCCGTAAGTCTGCCTTATTCCACGTAACCACTCTATCTTAAATTACTCATGCTTGCTTTGGTAGCACATATACTAAAGTTGGAACAGTGGAGAGATTGGCATGGCCTCTGTGCAAGAAAGACATGCAAATTTGTGAAGCATTCCATATTTTTTTTAAAAAAGAGAAAAAAATTACTCCCAGATTTTCACTGGGTACATATGAACTTTTGTTTATGTTGAATTATATCCAAAGATGATATTTCCAGAAGTGAAATTACTGTGAAGGGCATGAGCATTCTTATTACACTTAATGTAAATTGTCGAGCTTTCAGGCATGGCGGCTGTCTGCCTATAATTTCAACACTTTGGGAGGCTGAGGTCGGGGGAGGATTGCTTGAGGCTAGGAGTTGGAGGAGGCAGTATAGGGAGTCATTGTCTATATTATCATTGTCTGCCAAGCTTTACTCTGGAAGGCTTTATATACAATTTAAACACCACTAATAGTATTAAAAAAATTGTCCATTTCAGGCCAGGCGCAGTGGCTCATGCCTGTAATCCCAGCACTTTGGTAGGCTGAGGTGGGTGGATCACGAAGTCAAGAGATCAAGACCATCCTGGCCAACATGGTGAAACCTCCTCTCTACTAAAAATACAAAAGCTGGCTGAGTGTGGTGGCCTGCGCCTGTAGTCCCAGGTACTTGAGAGGCTGAGGCAGGAGCATCGCTTGAACCCAGGAGGTGGAAGTTGCAGTGAGCTGAGATCGCGCCACTGCACTCCAGCCTGGCGATAGAGTGAGATTCCGTCTCAAAAAAAAAAGAAAATGCACATTTCATTGCACCTTTGCCAGCAAAGGGTATTATAATTTAACAAGTTATTTTTTTGTTTGACTGTTTTTAGTAAATAAAAGACCTAATATTTATTTTATTTGTCATATTTTAATATCTTTCCTTATGTTAGCTTATTGGCTTTATTTCTTCATTGTCCTTTTTTTATTTTTGAGACCAAGTCTCAACCTATCGCCAAGACTTCAGTGTAGTGGCACAGTCTTGACTCACTGCAGCCTTGACCTCCTGGGCTTAGGTGATCCTTCCACCTCAGTTGCTGAGACTATAGGCACATGCACCCATACCTGGCTAATTTTTTTGATTTTTAGTAGAGACGAGTTCTTGCTATGTTTCCCAGGCTGTTCTGGAATTCCTGGCTTTGAGCGATCCTCCCACCACCCCCTCCCAAAGTGCTGGTATTATAAGCGTGAGCCACCATGCTTGGGCTGTGTCTTTTCCCTTTATTTATAGGCTTAATGTGTCTTTTACTAATTTGATTATTTTTTAAAATAGTAAATACTTTTAAATAAAGAAGTGAAAAATTTCCTTCACTCTTTAGACCCACAATTTTATCTCAGGAAATAATTGCTGTTGCAAAAATGGGCCAAATTGGACATCACTTCACGTTTTCTTTGTGGACATCTATGCCAATACCTGTTGATCTATCTTAGTCCTTTTCATGGTTGCATAATATTTTATTATATAGATGTATCACAGTTTACCAGTCAGCCATGGTAGGCATTGAGGCTCCTTCTAATATTTGCTTTGAGCTCTTTAGATAATTAAAAATTAACCCCCTCAGCCAGGTGTAGCAGCTCACACCTGTAACCCCAACACTTTGGACAGCTGAGGTGGAAGAATAGCTTGAGGTTAGGAGATCATCACCAGCCTGGTCAACATAGTGACACTTTGTTTCTATTAAAAATTTTTTAAAAATGAGCTGGACATTGCAGTGCACCCCTGTAGTCCCAGCTACATGAGGGAGGCTGAGACTGGAGGATCACTCGAGCCTAGGAGGTTGAGGCTGCAGTCAGCTATGATCACACCACTTCACTCCAGCTTTGGTAACAGAGTAAGACTGTGTTTCTTAAATAAAATAAAAATTAGGTGGGAAGATTGCTGTAGTCCTGGAGGTAGAGGCTGCAGTGAGCTGTGATTATACCACTGCAGTCCAGCCCACGCAATACAGCAAAACCCTTTTTCAAAGAATAAAGTGAAATAAGATAAAAATTAACCCTTGGCTGGGCATGGTGGCTCAAGCCTGTAATCCCAGCACTTTGGGAGGCCAAGACGGGCGGATCACGAGGTCAGGAAATCGAGACCATCCTGGCTAACACAGTGAAACCCCGTCTCTACTAAAAAAAATACGAAAAACTAGCTAGGCGAGGTAGCGGGCCCTGTCGTCCCAGCTACTGGGGAGGCTGAGGCAGGAGAATGGCATAAACCTGGGAGGCAGAGCTTGCAGTGAGCTGGGATCCGGCCACTGCACTCCAGCCTGGGCGACAGAGCGAGACTCCGTCTCAAAAAAAAAAAAAAAAATTAACCCTTTATCATATTTCCCACTAACACCGTCCTGCCTACGTTTTTCCTAGAAGCCCTTGAATTTTGTTTTCTTTTCACATACCATTTAAAACTTTTAAGTACTGATGTCTTTCTGTTTCATTCCTCCTTTTTTTTTTTTTTTAAAGCATGTCTTTTTGTCACTTCCAGCTGAATCTACCATGAAAGACTTCAGAGTCCAGGAAGAGAGACTGACTGAGCAACATCTTATTCAGGTACAAAAAGACTTGGACTATAACTAAGAAATGATCAAATAAGAGTGCATGCATCAAGTGCATGGAAAGCACTTCTGGAGGGTGAGAGAAGCTTCCAGTTAAGGTGACATTGAAGCCGGGTCCTGAAAGATGAGGAAGACTTGTATGAGAGTGGAGAGGGAAGGGGGAGGTGGAGGGATGGGATGGAGTGAGCTGCTCAGGCAGAGAAACCAGCACTGTAAAGACCTGGACAATGAAGATGGCACATTTTGTTCAGGGAGTGGTGAATTAAGTGTGGGGGGAATGCTTTGGAGAGACAGTAATTTGCTTGTATGAAATTTTGCCCGAGAGACCTCATTACAGTTTCTAATCTTTTGATGTTATCATGCATCACTGTCCTTGTCAAATAGTTTGGAATAGGTATGGTGATCACAGTAACATCAAGCATAATATTTCGTTAGTTCTCAGAAATAGAGAAGAAGATGTGATGATGGAAGAAGAGGTCAGAGAGGGAGATTTGAAGATGTTGCAGTTCTGGCCTTCAAGATGGAGTTGGGGCCATCTTCAAGGTGAGTCAAGGAATGGGGTGGCTTCTAGAAACTGGAAAAGGCAAGGGAGCACATTCTCTCTAGAGCCTCCAGAAGCAATGCAGCCCCTCTTACACCTTGACTTTAGCCTTAATAGGCCTAGTTTGGGCTTCTGGTTCCCAGAACTATAATAGGGTAGATTTGTGGTGTTTTAAGGCACTAAATGTAGGGTAGTTTGTTGCAGCAGCAAGAAGAAATGAACATGAGCCAGGGGCAGTTGCTCACACCTGTAATCTCAGCACTTTGGGAGGCTGAGATGGGAGCATCGCTTGAGCCCAGGAATTTATGACAAGCCTGGGCAACATAGTGAGACTTCTTATTGGAAAAAAAAAAAAAAAAGTAGCCAGATGTTGTGGCATGCACTTGTAGTCTCAGCTCCTAGGGAGGCTGAGGTGGGAGGATTGTTTTAAGTCTGGGAGGTTGAGGTTACTGTGAGCTGTGATTGAGCCACTATACTCCAGCCTGGGCAATAGAGCAAGACCCTCTTTCAAGAAAGAAAGAAAGAGAAAAGAGAGAAAGAAAAAAAAGAGGGAGGGAAGGAAGGAAGGAAGGAGGGAAGGAGGGAGGGAGGGAGGGAGGGAGGAAGGGAGGAAAAAGAGTGGTGAGGGTTGACCTCATTAGTGAAAATTGAGCAAAAGCTTGAAGCTGGTGATGGAGCTGGCCAAGGTGCTGAGGGAAGAGCACTGTAGGCTGAATCAACAGGATAAAGGCATTAGGAAACTCCCTGGTGAGTCCGAGGCTCTGGAAGGAGGCCAGTGCAGCAGAGAGAGAGAGGGAGAGAAGTAAGGGAGGAGGCCAAAGTTGCCGGGCGGTGATCAGTATAGATTGTGTAAGCCCTGGGAGGCTATTGCTGAGGCTTTGACTTTTACTCTGACTGAAATGGGAACTGCAGGAGCGTTCTGCGTAGAGAGGCGACATGATCTGTCTCCTGATTTAAAAGCACCCCCTGGCTGCTGAGTTGAGAAAGACTGTGGGAAGATTTGGGTAGAAGCATGGGGGCCAAACTGTGGCAGCATCCAGGTGGGAGATGGTAGTGGTCCTGACCAGGGTCATGGCGGTGGTGAGAGATGGTCAGAACCTGGATAGATGTTGAAGTCAGCCAATAGGATTTCCTGAGAGACTGGATGTGGGCTGTGAGATAAGGCAGGAGTCAAGGTTGAGCTTGATTCTAATTGAATTATTAAGTAATTTTTAAAAACACTGCTTCCTTTCTCAATCCTACCAAGTAAAGGATGCTACATGAAAGAAATCTCAAGTCAGACCAGGTGCAGTGGCTCACACCTATAGTTCCAACACTTTGAGAGGCAGAGATGGGAGTGTGTGTTTTAAGGCCCAGGAGTTTGAGAGCAGCCTGAGCAACATAGCAAGACCTCCTCTCTACAAAAATAAAGAAATTTAATAAAGTAAAATAAATACAGCTGAGCATGGTGCTGTGTACCTATCGCCCCAGTTACTCAGGAGGCCAAGGTGGGCAGATCTCTTGAGGCTAGGAGTTTGAAGCCAGCTTGGGCAACATAGCAAGACTTCTCTCTTTAGAAAAATTTTTTACAAAATAGCCTAACATGGTGGCACTTGCTTTTATTCCCAGGTAGAGGTAGGCTGAGGCAGGATGATCTCTTGAGTTCAGTTAAACGAGGCTGCAGTGAGCTATGATTTTACCACTGCACTCCAGCCTGGGTGACAGAGTGGGATCCTGTCTGAAAATACAAATACAATTAAAATGAAATTTCAAGTCAGACCAGTCCCTTCTAGGCTGTGGAGGCCTTGCAACCGTATAGCCACGTGATTGGGTTTGTGTGGCTGTGGATGAGGGGACCCCTGCCCAATTGTTGTTGGCTATATAATCAGTTTATTTTAATTATAGTAATCAAATATATTTCCTCATACTTGATGGTCTCAGATATGTGTGGGTTTTGGAATTCTCCTTGGTACAGGTTGTAACATCTTACTGGTTTCATCATTCCATAATTTTTTATTTGATCAGTTTTTAATAAGATCAGAATTGACATTAGACTACCTAATCAGTTTTGATAATGAGAAAATGAAATTGTGAATGAGAAAATGAAATTATGTTGTTTGCAGTTTATCCAAGATTGGTTTAATATTGGTTAAACCTAATCAATACTTGAACAAATGCAAAATTAGAGCTTCTTTGTCATGAATAACTTTGTCATTCTTTTTTGTAGTCTTTAATAAACAGCTGCTATCATTGCAGATTTGCTATTCAGGCACTTAGGAATTTTTCACTAGAAGGCATGTAAAGAAAGACCATGGGCATTTGTAATGAATTTAGCATTCATTGTTTGACTGCATGACTGTCCCTAGAGCTATAGCTTTACTAATGAATTTTTCAGAAGCCACTTTACCAGCAACTGGGCCTAACCAGCCACTTAAACTCTCATTATTCAGTCCTCTTTTATTCTTGTCTATTTCTCCTCAAACTTGGCTATACTCACAAAGTGACAAAAACTTGCATTTCTTTTCTTTCCTTTTTAGAGACAAGGTCTTGCTCTGTGTCCCAGGCTGCAGTACAGTGACATGATCATGGTTCACTACAGCCGCAAATTCCTGGGCTCAAGCAATCCTCCCACCTCAGTCTCCCAAGTAGCTGAGACTACAGACATGTGCCGCCATGCCCAGCTAATTTTTTATGGTTTTTTTTTTTTTTTTTTTTCCCCGTAGAGATGGGATCTTGCTAGGTTGCTCAGGCTGGTCTCAAATTCCCGACCTCGAGTGATCCTCCTGCCTCAGCCTTCCAAAGTGCTGGGATTACAGGCAGGCATGACCACCTGTGCCCAGCCCCTTATTATTATGTTTTAAAATAATAACTTTATTAAAATATGATTCACATACCATTCAATTTATTTATCGAAATCTGCAATTCAGAATGTTTTAGAATATTCACAGAGCTGTGCATCGATCACCACAGTCACTTTTAGAACCGTTCATTACTCTACAGAGAAATCTGCACCCCTTAGCCATTACCTCCTACTCCCCCAACCTGCCTTTGCCCCCAGCCTTAGGCAACCATGGATTCATTTTCTGTCACTATAGGTTTACCTAATCTGGACAAATAGAATTGTACAATAGGTGTTCTTTTGTGGCTTTTTTCCCTCTTAGCACAATGTTTTCAAAGTTCCTTTATGTCATAGGGTGAATCAGTATTTCATTTTTTCTATGGCTGAATAATATTCCATGGTAGAGACACACTGCATTTTGATGATCCATTTATCAGTTGGTGGACATTTGGGTTGTTTCCACATGTTGGCTGTTATGCTGCTATGAAGATTGTTGTACAAGTTTTTGTGTGGATATGTATTTTTATTTCTCTGGGATATATGCCTAGGAGTGAAACTGTTGCATTATATTTTACATTTAGCCTTTTGAGAAACTGCCAGACTGTTTTCTTTTTTTTTTTTTTTTTTTTTTTTTTTGAGACGGAGTCTCGCTCTGTCACCCAGGCTGGAGTGCAGTGGCCAGATCTCAGCTCACTGCAAGCTCCGCCTCCCGGGTTCACGCCATTCTCCTGCCTCAGCCTCTCGAGTAGCTGGGACTACAGGCGCCTGCCACCTCGCCCAGCTAAGTTTTTTTTGTATTTTTTAGTAGAGACGGAGTTTCACTGTGTTAGCCAGGATGGTCTCGATCTCCTGACCTTGTGATCCGCCCGTCTCGGCCTCCCAAAGTGCTGGGATCACAGGCTTGAGCCACCGCGCCCGGCCAAACTGCCAGACTGTTTTCTAAAGTGACTACACCAGTTGGGTGCAATGGCTCACACCTATAATCCCTGCTACTCAGGAGGCTCAGTTGAGACTATGGCTTGAGTCTACAAGTTCAAGACCAGCCTCGGCAAGACAGTGAGACCCTGTCTTGATTAAAAAAAAAAAAAAAATCCAGTTAAAATAGACAAGAAAAGAAATACCCAAACAAAGTGGTTACACGATTTTATGTTCCCACCAGTAATGTATGTGGGTTCCAATTCCTCCACATCTTCACTGACATTTTTTTTTTCCAGACAGGGGCTTGCTCTCTCAGGCTGCAGCACAGTGATGCCATCACAGTTCACTGAAGCCTTGACCTCCCAGGCACAAATGATCCTCTCATCTCAGCCTCCTGAGTAGCTGGGAATTATAGGTACATGCCATCATGCCTGGCTAATTTTTATATTTTTTTGAAGTGATGGGGTTTTACCATGTTGCCCAGGCTGGTCTCTTACTCCTGGCCTCAAGTGATCTGCCCACCTCAGCCTCCCAAACTTCTGGAATTACAGGCTGAGCCACTGTTCCTGGTCTTCACCAACATTTGTTATTATCTGTTTTTTTTTTTATTTGTACCTTAAAGTAGTGTAAGAGCAAGTGTTTTCAATTATAGTAAACAAAAAATATAATCCCAGGGCATTTGGATGCTGAGACAGGAAGATCTCTTGATGCCAGGAGGTTTTGTTTGTTTGTTTGTTTTTGAAACAGAATCTCACTGTGTTGCCCAGGGTGGAGTGCAGTGGTGCAATCTCAGCAGACTGCAGCCTTCACCTCCCAGGTTCAAGCGATTCTCCTGCCTCAGCCTCTTGAGTAGCTGGGATTACAGGTACACGCCACTACTGCCCAACTAATTTTTGTATTTTTAGTAGAGACGGAGTTTTGCCTTGTTGGTCAGGCTGGTCTCAAACTTCTGACTTCAGGTGATCCCCCCCCACCGCCTCATCTGCCCAAAGTGCTGGGATTAGAGGCATGAGCCACTATGTCCGGCCTGTTGCCAGAAGTTTTAGACCAACCTAGCAAGACCTCATCTCTACAGAATATTTAAAAATTAACCAGATGTGTTGTTGCCTGCCTATAGTCTCTTTTACGTTTTGAGACACGGTCTGGCTCTGTCAGCCAGGCTGGAGTGCCTCGTATGATCATGGCTCACTGCAGACTGAAACTCCTGGGATCAAGTGATCAGTCCTCCCACCTCATCCTACCAAGTAGTAGGGACCACAGGTGTGTGCCACCTGGGGTCCTGCTGTGTTGCCCAGGCTGGTTTTGAGCTCCTGGCCTCAAGCAATCCTCTCACTTTGGCCTCCCGAAGTGCAAGGATTACAGGTATGAGTTACCATGCCTGGCCCCTACCCTGCCTATTGAGAACCAAAAGAAGGAACCTAATTCTCCTTAGCTCAACTAGAGCCATTTCCCGATTGGTTCATCAGCAAGGAGCTGGTTATTGAGCTGTCCAGGCCTCTCAAGCCACACAGAAATGAGGTGAGGGAGTTTCCCTGCTGCTCCACTCTGTGAGGAGTTGGAGGATGATGTTTACTTGTTTGCAGAGAGAGATGTCTTGTAGGCATCTTAGGATGGAGGGAACCCTGATTCCAATGTCCTTTTGTTTTTTTCTTTAGAAGCAGGACCTGGCTCTGTCACCCAGGATGGAGTTCAGTGGTCCAATCGTGGCCCATTGTAGCCTCAAACTCCCAGGCTTAAGTGGGAACATCCTCCCACCTCATCCTTCCCAGTAGCTGGGACTACAGGTTAGCACCATGACACTTGGTGAATTTTAATTTTTTTTTTTTTTTTTTTTTGTAGAGATGGGGCCTCGCTATGTTACCAAGGCCAGCCTTGAACTCCTGCACTCGAGGGATTTTCCTGCCTTGGCCTCCCAAAGTATTGGTAATACAGGCATGAGCCATTGTGCCCACCGTCTCTGGTTCTTAACCTTCTGCCTCCCTCTTCCACATTTAAAGAACCCTTGTAGCCGGGCGCGGTGGCTCAAGCCTGTAATCCCAGCACTTTGGGAGGCCGAGACGGGCGGATCACGAGGTCAGGAGATCGAGACCATCCTGGCGAACACGATGAAACCCCGTCTCTACTAAAAAGTACAAAAAAACCTAGCCGGGCGAGGTGGCGGGCGCCTGTAGTCCCAGCTACTGGGGAGGCTGAGGCAGGAGAATGGCGTGAACCCGGGAGGCGGAGCTTGCAGTGAGCTGAGATCCAGCCACTGCACTCCAGCCTGGGCGACAGAGCGAGACTCCGTCTCAAAAAAAAATAAATAAATAAAAATAAAAAAAATAAAGAACCCTTGTAATTACATGGGCTCACCCAGATACTGCCAGATAATCTTGTTTTAAGGTTGGCTGATTAGCAACATTAATTTCATCTGCACTCTTAATTCCCCCTTCCTATGTAATTATGCAGTATAACATAGGACATGAGCAGTTGATGGGGGGGTGGGTCATTACTTTGGCTACCAGAGTGACTATTTTGTGCCAGGTACTGAACTAAGCACTGGTGAATTAAACATGAATAACACACACTCCCTAATCTCCATTCATTTTTGGGAGGAGCACCTCGCTTACCGTGCTCCTGAGAATCAGGGGAGTCAAGGAAGGCTTCCAGGAGGAGGTGGTGCTAAAACGGACAAGTGACAGAGGAGCCAAGCTAGCCAGGAAGAGAGTAGAGGTTTAAGGGGAAGCGTATTCTAAGCAGAGGGCATCACCCACTTCAGAGGCTCCCAGAGGGGAGAGAGTGGGCATTCAGGGGGCAGATGAGGCTCAGCTGGACTCCATAGCAGGTAAAATGGAGAGGGGTAAGCAGTGAGGCTGCCTTGCAAGGCAGGCTAGAGCAGGGGCTGTTAAGGAGTTTGGACTTAATCCCAAAGAGTAATGTACACAGGGGAGTAACGTGATGAGATTCATGTATTAGAGACATGGCCCAGGCTGCTGTATAGAGAAGGCACCAGGGGGAGCAGATGGCTCAGTGGGTATGCTGGAGACCTAAAGCAGGGGACACACTGATTTTAGGGAGAGTTTTGTGTTTTTTTTTTTTTTTTTGAGACGGAGTCTCGCTCTGCCGCCCAGGCTGGAGTGCAGTGGCCGGATCTCAGCTCACTGCAAGCTCCGCCTCCCGGGTTCATGCCATTCTCCTGCCTCAGCCTCCCGAGTAGCTGGGACTACAGGCGCCCGCCACCTCGCCCGGCTAGTTTTTTGTATTTTTTAGTAGAGACGGGGTTTCACCGTGTCAGCCAGGATGGTCTCGATCTCCTGACCTCGTGATCCGCCCGTCTCGGCCTCCCAAAGTGCTGGGATTACAGGCTTGAGCCACCGCGCCCGGCCAGGGAGAGTTTTTTAAAATAGAAGAAGTTTGAGTAATTTAAATGCTGGTAGGAAGGAGCTAAAAGCGGGGGATAGGTTAAAGATACAGGGAGGTGGGAGGAAGAACTGACAAGTGAGGTTCCAGAGAGGGCAGGAGAAGAGGAGATTCTCATAGAGGGATTAGCATTCTCTCCTCCCCTCCCCTCCCCTCCCCTCCCATAAGACAGGTTTTCACTCTGTCACCCAGGCTAGTGTGTAGTGGCATGATTTTGGTTCACTGCAGCCTAGACTTCCCAGGTTCAAGGGATCCTCCCACCCTAGACTCCCAGGTAGCTGGAACTACAGGTGTGCACCACCACCACAGCTGGCTAATTTTTTTTTTTTTGGTAGACACAGGGTCTCACTAAGTTGCCCAGCCTGGTCTCCAACTCCTGGCCTCAAGCAGTCCTACCTAGGCTTCCCAAATTACTGGGATTACAGGCATGAGCCACCATGCCTGGCCTCTGCTAGTTTTGTATTCTCCAGAGTTGTCTGTAGTTTGTGCTAGTGTGTCACTCGTTATGCTGATCCTGTGTTATAATTAATACTTTTTATTTTAAATTTATTTATTTATTTATTTTTTTTGGTACTGGGTCTCAGTCTGTCACCGAGGCTGGAGTGCAGAGGCACAATCTCTGCTCACTGCGACCTCCACTTCCAAGGCTCAAGCAATTCTCTGTCCTCAGCCTCCCAAGTATCTTGGATTACAGGTATGTGCCACCACGCCTGGCTAATTTTTGTGCTTTTTGTAGAGACAGGGTTTCGCCATGTTTCCCAGGCTGGTCTCAACTCCTGAGCTCAAAGCAATCCACTCGCCTCGGCCTCCCAAAGTGCTGGGATTACAGGTGTGAGCCACCGTACCCATTCAGTTTAAACTTTTGAGTGGTTTTATATTTTCTGATTGGGCTCCTAGAAATACACAATTGATGCTAGGAAGGGTACCAGGAAATAGACCCACAGAGATGGGATTTGAGCATAGGTTTGGTTATCCAAGGAGCAGTGCTGAGCTTCTTGCCAATGGGACATGGGATGCTGGTGATTTCCAGGAAGTAACCTCACAGTGACTCAAGCTACCACTTACTTTTGATTGTGATGAAATGCCAGCCGAGGCATGTGCCATGCAAGCTAACGAATGCTATGCTTCACCACTGCAGCAGTAAGATGACTCTGAAGAATGGCATGGAACAGATCCTTTCGAATGCACCTGAGCAGGGGTCTCCACCACAGGGCCACAGAGCTGGAGAGGAGCAGCGGAAAAGTGAGGGGAAACTTCATTTGTGTTTACAGCCCCTCCCCATGGCTCACATAACCACCTGAGCGCCATGTCCTGACAGGTCCAGGTCCGACCTTTCAGTGACCTCTTTAGGCTCATCTCATGCCTCACCGCGACCTCACCAAGCCAGGCTCCTGCTTTTCGTCAACCTCTGCAGCAGAGACCCAGCTCTGCGTCCTGATGGCCTCTTTAGGCCCAGCTCATTTCTCACAATGGCCTCTTTAGGCCCAGCTTTTCCCTTTTGGTGGCCTCTTCAGGCCCAGTCGGCCTCCCGCGGCCCAGCTACAGCCTCCCAGCCTCCTCTCCAGGCCCAGCTCTCTCTCGTGGTTGCGCCTACAGGCCCAGCTCCTGCCTCCAAACAGCCTCTTTTGACTCGGGTCCTGCCCAGCTCCTGGCAGCCTTGGTAGGCCCGAAACCTCCTCCTGTCTAGATCTCCAGGCCTAGCTCTTGCCTCGCAGCGGCCTTCCCAGGCCCAGCTCTTGCCTCACGGCCGCCTTCCCCAGCCACGTTCTTGCCAGGCTCCCGGCAGCCTCAACAAGCCCAGCTCCTGCCTCACACTGGCCTCTCTAGGCCTGGCTTCTACCTCACAGTGGCCTCTCCAGACCTAGCTCCTGCCCACCCCGACGGCGTCTCCTGGACCAAGGCTTTCTCAAGTCGGCCCCTCCAGGCCCAGCTCCTGCCTCCCGCCGATGGCCTGTGCAGGCCCAAAGCATCCTGAAGTTGGCCTCGCCAGTCCCAGCTCCTGCCTGTCGTCGGCCCCTGGAGGCACGGCCTCTGCCTCCTCGCAGTGGACCCCCCAGGCCCAGTTCTTGCCTCAGCGTGGCCACCTCAGGCCAAGCTCCTGCTTGTTGGCAGCCTCCACGGGCCCAGCTCTTGCCTCTTGGCATCCCCTCCAGGCCCAGAACTGTTTTCAGCCGGCCTCTCCGAGCCCAGCTCTCCCTCCTGGCTGCGTTCTGCCGGCCCAGCTCCTGCCTCACAACAACCACGTTCGGCCCAGCTACTTCCCAGCTTCTGGCAGCCTTTGTAGGCCCCAGGTTCCTCTAAGTCAGGCCTTCCAGGCTCCACCTTCGGCTCCCCGGCAGCCTGGAGAGGCCCAGCTCCTACCTGACAACGGCCTCTCCAGGCCAAGCTCTTGCTTTGTGTCACCCTCCCCTGGCCATGTTTCTGCCTGCCTGGTGGCAGCCTCGACACACCCAGCTCCTGCCTCCCGATGGCCTCTTTAGGCTCATCTCATGCCTCACCGTGGCCTCCTGCAGGCCAGGCTCCTGCTCTTCAGCGGCCTCTGCAAGCCTGGGTCCTGTATCCCGATGGCCTCTTTAGGCCCAGCTTGTCCCTCGCAACGGTCTCTTTAGGCCCAGCTTTTCCCCTGTGGCAGCCTCTCCAGGCCCAAATCGGCCTCCCGCGGCCCAGTGGCTGCCTCCCGGCCTCCTCTCCAGGCCCAGCTCTCTCTTGTGGCTGCGCCTACAGGCCCAGCCTCTGTCTCCAGCCTCTTTTGACTTAGCTCTTGCCCAGCTCCTGGCAGCCTTCGTAGGCCCGAAACCTCCTCTGGTGCAGATCTCCAGGCCCAGCGCTTGCCTTGCAGCAGCCTTCCCAGGCCCAGATCTTGCCTCACGGTGGCTTTCTTTGGCCACGTTCCTGCTGGCCTCCCAGGAGCCTCAACAAGCCCTTCTCCTGCCTCACACTGGCCTCTCTAGGCCCAGCTCATGCCTCACGGCGGCCTCTCAGGCCCAGCTCCCGCCCACCCTGACGGCATCTCCCAGCCCAACGCTTTCTCAAGTTGGACCCTCCAGGCCCAGCTCCTGCCTCCCGCCAGTGGCCTGTACAGGCCCAAAGTGTCCTGAAGTCAGCCTTGCCAGGCGCAGCTCCTGCCTGTCGTAGCAGGCCCCTGGAGCCACGGCCTCTGCCTCCTCCCAGTGGACCACCCCCAGGCCCAGCTCTTGCCTCATGGTAGCCTTCCCCGGCCATGTTCCTGCCGGCCTCCCGGTAGCCTCAACAAGCCCGGCTCCTGCCTCACACTGGCCTCTCCAGGCCCAGCTTCCGCCCACCCCGATGGCGTCTCCCGGCCCAAGGCTTTCTCAAACCAGCTCCACAAGGCCCAGCTCTTGCCTGTCGTTGGACCCTGGAGGCACAGCCTTTGACTCCTCCCAGTGGACCCACCAGCCCCAGCTCTTGCCTCAGCGTGGCCACCTCAGGCCAAGCAACTGCCTCTTGGCAGCCTCCATGGGCCCAGCTCTTGCCTCTCGGCATCCTCTCCAGGCCCAGAACGGTTTCCAGCCAGCCTCTCCCAGCCCAGCTCTCCCTCCCGGCTGCGTCTGCTGGCCCAGCTCCTGCCTCACGACAACCACGCTCAGCCCAGCTCTTGCCCAGCTCCTGGCAGTCTTTGTAGGCCCCAGGCTCCTCTAAGTCAGGCCTTCCAGGCCCCACCTTTGGCTCCCTGGTGGCCTAGAGAGGCCCAGCTCCTGCCTGACAATGGCTTCTCCAGGCCCAGCTCTTGCCTTGCATCAGCCTCCCCAGGCCATGTTTCCCCCTGCCTGGCAGCAGCCTCAACAAACCCAGCTCCTGCCTCCCAATGGCCTCTTTAGGTTCATCTCGTGCCTCACCGCGGGCTCCTGCAGGCCAGGCTCCTCCCCTTTGGCGGCCTCTGCAGGCCCGGCTCCTGTGTCCTGATGGCCTCTTAAGGCCCAGCTTGTCCCTCACAACAGTCTCTTTAGGCCCAACTTTTCCCCTGTGGCGGCCTCTCCAGGCCCAAGTCGGCCTCCCGTGGCCCGGTGGCTGCCTCCCAGCCTCCTCTAGAGGCCCAGCTCTCTCTCGCGGCTGCGCCTACAGGCCCAGCCTCTGTCTCCAAACAGCCTCTTTTGACTCGGCTCCTGCCCAGCTCCTGGCAGCCTTGGTAGGCCTGAAACCTTCTCCGGTCCAGATCTCCAGGCCCAGCTCTTGCCTTGCAGTGGCCTTCCCAGGCCCAGATCTTGCCTCACAGCGGCCTTCTCCAGCCATGTTCCTGCCGGCCTCCCAGCAACCTCAACAAGCCCGGCTCCTGCCTCACACTGGCCTCTCTAGGCCCAGCTCATGCCTCACGGTGACTTCTCCAGGCCCAGCTCGAGCCCACCCCGATGGCGTCTCCTGGCCCAAGACTTTCTCAAGTCAGCACCTGCAGGCCCAGCTCCTGCCTCCCACTGATGGCCTGTGTAGGCCCAAAGTGTCCTGAAGTCGGTCTCGCCAGGCCCAGCTCCTGCCTGTTGTTGGCTCCTGGAGGCATGGCCTCTGCCTTCTCCCAGTGGACGCCCCCCAGGCTCAGCTCTTGCCTCAGCGTGACCACCTCAGGCCAAGCTCCTGCCTCTTGGCAGCCTCCACGGGCCCAGCTCTTGCCTCTCGGCATCCCGTCCAGGCCCAGAACTGTTTTCAGCCAGCCTCTCCGGGCCCAGCTCTCCCTCCCAGCTGCGTCTGCCGGCCCAGCTCCTGCCTCACAACAACCACATTTGGCCCAGCTCCTGCCCAGCTCCTGGCAACCTTTGTAGGCCCCAGGCTCCTCTAATTCAGGCCTTCCAGGCCCCATCTTCAGCTCCCAGTGGCCTAGAGAGGCCCAGCTCCTGCCTGACAACGGCCTCTCCAGGCCAAGCTCTTGCCTCATGTCAGCCTCCCCTGGCCATGTTTCCGCCTGCCTGGCGGCAGCCTTGACAGACCCAACTCCTTCCTCCTGATAGCCTCTTTAGGCTCATCTTGTGCCTCACCGTGGCCTTCTGCAGGCCAGGCTCCTGCCCTTCAGTGGCCTCCGCAGGCTCGGCTCCTGTGTCCCAATGGCCTCTTAAGGCCCAGCTTGTCCCTCGCAACGGTCTCTTTAGGCCTAGCTTTTTCCCTGTGGCGGCCTCTGCAGGCCCAACTCGGCTTCCCGCGGCCCAGTGGCTGCCTCTCAGCCTCCTCTCCAGGCCCAGCTCTCCCTCGCAGGCCCAGTCCCTGTCTCCAAACAGCCTCTTTTGACTCGGCTCCTGTCCAGCTCCTGGCAGCCTTCGTAGGCCCAAAACCTCCTCCAGGCCCAGATCTTGCCTCACAGCAGCCTTCCCAGGCCCAGCTCTTGCCTCACGGCGGCCTTCCCCAGCCACGTTCCTGCCGGCCTCCTGGCAGCCTCAACAAGCTCGGATCCTGCCTCACACTGGCCTCTCCAGGCCCAGCTCCCGCCCATCCCGACAGCGTCTCCCGGCCCAAGGCTTTCTCAAGTCAGCCCCTCCAGGCCCAGCTCCTGCCTCCCGCCAATGGCCTGTGCAAGCCCAAAGCATCCTGAAGTCGGCCTCGCCAGGCCCAGCTCCTGCCTGTCGTAGGCCCCTGGAGGCACGGCCTCTGCCTTCTCCCAGTGGACCCCCCAGGCCCAGCTCTTGCCTCACATTGGCCTTCCCAGGCCATTTTTGTGCCTTCCTCTTTACAGCGTCTCCAAGCCCTGTTCATGCTTTTCATCAGTTTCTAGAGGCCCAACTCCATTTTTCCAATGTACTATTTAGGCCCTGCTTTTGCCTTTCTGTTGTCTCTCCAGACCAAGAACTTTCTCATGTCAGTCTCACCAGGCCTAGCTCCTGTGTCTGGTAGGCCTTTAATGGCTCCGCTTTTGCCTCACGGCCGCCTTCCAGCTCCTGTTTAACGGCGGCCTCCCATGTCCCACCTTCTGTCTTCCTCTGGCCACTCCAGGCCCAGCTTCTTTTTTTTTTTTTGACACGGAGTCTAGCTCTGTCGCCCAGGCTGGAGTGCGGTGGCCGGATCTCAGCTCACTGCAAGCTCTGCCTCCCGGGTTTACGCCATTCTCCTGCCTCAGCCTCCCGAGTAGCTGGGACTACAGGCGCCCGCCACCTCGCCCGGCTAGTTTTTTGTATTTTTAGTAGAGACGAGGTTTCACCATGTTAGCCAGGATGGTCTCGATCTCCTGACCTCGTGATCCGCCCGTCTCGGCCTCCCAAAGTGCTGGGATTACAGGCTTGAGCCACCGCGCCCGGCCAGGCCCAGCTTCTTCCTTGGTGCCCTTTTTAAGCCCATAGTTTTTTCCAGTCAAGCTCTCCAGGCCCAGCTTGTGCCTCTGAGTGTCCTCTAGGATCTCAGCTTCTTCCTAACAGTGACCACTTTAGACTCAGCTCATCCTTACTAGGACCTCTTCAAGCCATGCTCCTGCTCTTGGCAACCTCTAGTGGCCCAGCTTCTGCCTCACAGCTGCCTCTCCCTGCATGCCTAGCTCCTGCCTCTTTGGGGCCCTTACAGGCCTAAAAGTTTCTTAATTTGTTCTTCTCAGGCCCAGCTCCTGCCTTCTGGTGGCCTCTACAGGCCTGGCTTCATCCTTTCAATGGCCTCTTTAGGCCCAGCTCCTTCCTCCCATTGGCCTCTCCAGGACCAAAACGTCCTTAAGTCAACCTCACCAGGCCCAGGTCCTGCCTCCTTGCAGCCTTCAGAGGCCCAGCTTTTGCCTGCCAATGGCCTCTTTAGCCCTACCTCCTGCCTTTCACCAGTCTCTCCAGGCTTAGCTCCTTTCTCTTTACAGCCTCTGCAGGCCTAAAACTTCCTCAATTTGGCATCTCCAGGCCCAGCTCTTGCCTCCTGGCAGCCTCTGCAGGCCTAGCTCAAGCCTTACAACAGCCTCTTTACCCCCAGCTCCTTTCTCCCAGTGGCCTTTCCAGGCCTAGAACTTCTTCATGTTGACCTCACCAGGCCCAGCTCCTGCCTTCTGGCAGCCTCTACAAGTTTAGCTCCTGCCTCCCAGGGATCTCTCCAGGCCCCAGACTTTCTCAAGTCGACCTCACCAGGCCCAGCTTCTGCCTCTCGTCAGCCTTCCAAGAGCCAGCTTTTGCTTCACGTCTGCCTTCCAAGTCCCAGCTCCTGTTTTACGGTGGCCCCCTGAGGCCCAGCTCCTGCTTCCCAGTGGCCTCTTTTGGCCCAGCTCTTGCCTTACCACGGCCTTTCAGACCAAGTTCCTGCCTTTTAGCAACCACTACAGGCCCAGCTCTTGCCCCCTTTCAAGAACCAACTCCTGCCTCATGGCGCCTCCTTTCAAGAACCAACTCCTGCCTCATGGCGGCCTCCCGAGGGCAACTTTCTGCCTCATGTCAGCCTCTCCATGCCCTGGTCCTGCCTGCTAGTGGACTCTGCAGGCCCTGCTTCTGCCTTACATTGGCCCTTTTATAAAGACCCAACTCCTGCCTCACAACAACCTGTTTTTGCCCAGCTCTTGCCTCCTGCAGTCTCCTTAGGCCCAAATTTTCCTTCAGTTGACCTCTCCCAAGCCCATCTCCAGCCTCTCAGCGCCCTGTTTAGGTCCAGCTCCTGCCTTAATAAATTGGAATAAATTATTATTATGTGATTTTTATGTGAAATCTTTTTTCTGCAAAAAGTAATGAAAATTGAGGTAAAGTATAAAAGTCTAACAGGTAATTTCCTCTATTGTCACCCCTTGTATTAGTGACAGTTCTCTAAAGGAGCAGAACTATTAGGATGGATGTATATATACAAGGGAGTTTCTCAAGGAGTATTAACTCACAGGATCACAAGGTTCCACAATAGGCTGTCTGCAAGCTGAGGAGCAAGGAAGCCATTCTGAGTCCCAAAGCTGAAGAACTTGGAGTCTGATGTTCTAGGGCAGGAACCGTCAAGCATGGGAGAAAGATGTAGGCTCGGAGGCTAAGCCAGTCTAACCTCTTTATGTTCCTCTGCCTCATTTTTATTTTTGCCACACTGGCAGCTGATTAGATTGTGCCCACCTAGTTTAAGGGTGGGTCTGCCTTTTCCAGCCCCGTGACTCAAAGGTTAATCTCCTCTGGCAACAGCCTCACACACACACCCAGGAACAATACTTTGCATCCTTCAATCAAGTTGACAGTATTAACCATCACAAGTTCAGCCCTTGTCAACTTTAACCCATACACATCTTCTCAGATTATACATAATCTTCAAATAAAGACAATAATAATGTCATAATTATGCCTAACATAATGCAAGTATCCTTCATACAACTGGAAACGCACCAATCCTCAACCCAAATGCTGTTATATAAAGCTAACACTTAAATGCTTATATGAAGTCAATAAATTTTATTCATACGATAAAGGAGAAAGGAAATAAAATGAAGATATATTCTTAGTACAATCATATATGTGCACAAACATGTTTTTAACAAAAGAAGGAGGAAATACTCATGACAATTATAGTCCTTGTTTCTGCAACTGGTCACATGGTCATAGCTGGTATTGATGACTACCTTCTTCTACTACCCATTCTGTATTCTTTTTGCCTTCAGCAAGCATCTCAGCAGGTTTTTTCCTGGAGTGACCCAAGCCTTCATTCCTGAAAGGTCTGGGCCATTTGTAGTCCTGCCTGGGTTGGGCTGTTATAGTTTCCCATTGACCTTAATCACAGGGCATGGTGATACTAAGAGACACCCTAAAGGATCTCCTGTGTTCCACACATACTCTTCCTTACCTCCATTGTGGAGTAGTAGACTGATTTCATCTTGATAGTCCCAGTGAATCATCCCAGAAGGTTGTAACTCCCTTCTTAGCCTGTTGACTTAAAGGTGGCAGGACTCCAAAGTGGTGGCAGCATTCTTCCCTCTGGAACTAAGACCTCTAAGCCAGCAGAATGTAATGTTGTGGGAACAGGAAGCCAAAATTTTCTAGTGGATCACTAGGGGTGATGGTGAGTGATGCCACTTCCACTTCCACCCCTTGATTCCTGGACCCGTGAATCCTGGCTATGGGATAAACAGTACCATATATTGGATGCTGATTCCGAGCAGACATGGCCTTCTGGAGAATTTTGCCCCAGCCCTGCAGAGTATTATCACCTAGTTGGCATTGTAATTGTGACTTCAAAAGGCCATTCTACCTTTCTATCCAATTGCTTCAGGATGATGGGGAACATGGTAGGATCAGTGAATTCCAAGAGCATAAGCCCACGGTCGCACTTCTTTAGCCGTAAAGTGCGTGCCTTGGTTAGAGGCAGTGCTGTGTGGAATACCATGACGGTGGATAAGGCATTCCGTGAATCCACAGATGGTAGTTTTAGCAGAAGCATTGTCTGTAGAATAGGCAAACTCAAATCTGGAGTATTTATTCCAGGGAGGACAAACCTCTGCCCTTTCTATGATGGAAGAGGTCCAGTATAATCAACCTGCCACCAAGTAGATGGGTGATCACCCAAGGAATGATGCCATATTAAGGGCTTAGTGTTGGGCACTGCTGCTGGCAAATTGGGCACTCAGCAGTGGCTGTAGCCAGGTCTGCCTTGGTGAGTGAAAGTCCATGTTGCTGAGAAAGTCCATCCCTGCCACCATGGCCACTTTGTTTATGGGCCCATTGGGCGGTGGCAGAGGTGGCTGGGGAAAGAGGCTGAGTGGTGTCTACAGAATGAGTCACCCTATCCACTTGATTATTAAAATCCTCCTCTGCTGAGGTCACCCTTTGGTGAGCACTCACATGAGATACAGATATCTTCACAGTAAGTATCTTCACAGTTTTTGACCACTCAGAGAGGTCCATCCACATACTTACCCAAATTTCTTTGTCACTAGTTTTCCAATCATGCTTCTTCCAAGTCCCTGGCCATCGAGCCAAACCATTGGCTACAGCCCATCAATCAGTAAATAATTGCACACCTGGCCATTTCTCCTTCCATGCAAAGTGCACATCCAGGTGCACTGCTTGGAGTTCTGCCGACTGGAAAGGTTTTTCTTCACTGCTGTCCATAGGGGTGTCCCAGAAAGGGGCTATAGTGCTGCAGCTGTCCACTTTTGGGTGGTGCCCGCATATCGTGCAGAACCACCTGTGAACCAGCCCCTAGTCTTCTCTTCCTCTGTCCACTGATCATAGGGAAGTCCCCATGAGGCCATTGGTGCAGGCTGGGGAAGAGAAGGCAGGGTGGCAGGAGTGGAGACCATGAGCATTTGAGCCACTTCCTCATGTAACTTACTTATGCCTTCAGGACGTGCTGGAGCCTGATCACATATATACCACTTCCATCTGATAATGGAATGCTGCTGTGCATGACCCACTTTATGGCTAGGTGGGTCAGAAAACACCCAGTTCATGACAGGTAGTTAAGGTTGCATGGTGACTTGATGACCCATAGTCAAATGTTCAGTTTCCACCAAAGCCCAGTAACAGGCGAAGAGCTGTCTCTGAAAAGGAGAGTGGTTATCTGCAGAAGATGGCAGGGCATTGCTTTAAAATCCTAGAGGACTATAACACCATCCCCATCTGCCACTGACACCTCAAGCACCATTGGATCCGCTGGGTCATATGGCCCAAGTGTCAGAGCAGCTTGCACAGCAGCCTGGACCTGTTGCAAAGCCTTCTCCTGTTCTGGACCCCACTTCTGGTACCAAAATCTGTATTAGGGTCCTCTAAAGTGATAGAATTAATAGAATATATATATGTGTGTGTGTGTATATATATATATGTATATGAGTTTATTAAGGAGTATTAACTCACACAATCTCAAGGTCCCATCATAGGCCATCTGCAAGCTGAGGAGCAAGGAAGCCAGTTTGAGTTCCAAAAGAGTCTGATGTTTGAAGGCAGGAACCATCCAGCACAGGAGAAAGAGGTAGGCTTGGAGGCTAAGCCAGTCTAATCTCTTCACGTTCTTCTGCCTGCTTGTTATTCTGGCCTCGCTGGCAGCTGATTAGATGGTGCCCAGCTGGATTGAGAGTGGGTCTGCCTCTCCCAGTCCACTGACTCAAATGTTAATCTCCTTTGGCAGCACCCTCACAGACACACCCAAGAACAATACTTTGCATCCTTCAATCAAGTTGACACTCACTATTAACCATCACACCTCTCCTTCCTTCCCCAGTTCCCACCACAAAAGCATAATAATTTGTCCAAAGAGGCCTACACTCAGTCCCTCTCTAAACAAAATGCCGAGTGGTTGTAGGCTGAGTGTCACTCCTTTGTCACGTCTCCTCATTTATTTTTTTATTTTCGAGACAAGGTTTCCCTCTGTTGCCCAGGCTGGAGTGCAGTGACACAATCCTAGCTCACTCTAGCCTTCAATCCTGGGTTCAAATGATCCTCCCACTTCAGCCTCCTGAGTAGCTGGGACTACAGCTACTTAACCACTATGAACGACTTTTGGCTCATTTTTAAATTATCTATAGATATGGGGTCTCACTAGATTGCTTAGGCTCATGTGGAACTCCTGGCCTCAAGCGATCTGCCTGCCACAGCCTGGTTCAAGCGATTCTCCTGCCTCTGCCTCCCAAGCAGCTGGGATTACAAGCACGCACCACCATGCCCAGCTAATTTTCGTATTTTTAGTAGAGACGGAGTTTCACCATGTTGGCCAGGATGGTCTCGATCTCCTGACCTCGGCCTCCCAAAGTGCTGAGATTACAGACGTGATAGTGTTTTAATTGCCCATTTTAATTTTCTGTTAACCTGAGACTTCACGAGTGATAAAGAATGTGATAAATCCATTGAATGTGCTGATTCTTTGCTCGATATTGTTCGGCATGGGCTGTGGAGTGAGTGTCTTGATCTGAGAAAATGTCACTGAGAGTGCCAAACAAACCAATATGGCTGTTCAAAGCCAAACAGACCAGGTATGATCACTCATGCCTGTAATCCCAGCAGTTTGGGGAGCTGAGGGAGGAGAATCACTTGAGTCCAGGAGGTTGAGGCTGCAGTGAGCTATGATTGTACCACTGCACTCCAGCCTGGGCTCAAGTGATCTTCCTGCCTCAGCTTCCCAAGTAGCTGGACCACAGGCGTGTGCCATTATACCTAGCTAATTTTTTTTTGATTTTGTAGAGATGGGGTCCTGCTATGTTGCCCAGGCTTGTCTCTAACTCCTGGCCTCAAGCAGTCCTCCCACCTTGGCCTCTCCAAATGCTGGGACTATAGGCATGAGTCACTGCACCTGGTCTCACTTGCCTTTTAAATTCCCTTGGAGGTTTCCCAAGAGCAGTAGTCCACATGGGGATACACTGTATTCTCCAGTAATGTAAGAACCCATTTAAGCCACACTGCAAGTCCATTGACAAAAGTCAGTCTACAGCCAACCAGTGCGTCCTTTATCTGTGTCCAGTTCATCAATTACTGCGCTGAATATAGCCCCTGGGTCAGCTTGTGTTTGCCAATCTCCTGGACTCAGGTAGCAGCTCTCCGTGTTGACCTATGGCCTGTGATTCTGGAACTGTCATCTGTGGGCCAGCCAGTTGCCTGGAATCCTCCGGCAATTGGTTGAATAGAGGGGTACACATGGCAATAGTAGCAGGCAGGTCCCTGGACATCTCTAGAGTAAGTCCTAGGAGGAGAGGCTACTTGTTCCTGAATATATTTATTTTTTTAAAATTTTTTTACTTCTTTTTTGAGACAGAGTAAACTCACTCTGTGGCCTCAGCTGGAGTGCAGTGGTATGATCTTGGCTCACTGCAGCTTCCGCTTCCTGGGTTCAAGCAATTCTCATGCCTCGGTCTTCTGAGTAGCTGGGATTACAGATGTGCGCCACCATGCCCACCTAACTTCTGTATTTTGTTAGAGATGGGGTTCCACCATGTTGGCCAGGCTGGTCTCAAACTCATGACCTCAGGTGATCTTCCCGCCTTAGCCTCCCAAAATGCTGGGATTACAGGCATGAGCCACAACACCTGGCCAATGTATGTTTGTTTATCCATTTATTTGAGACCGAATCTCTCAGCCAGGTTGGAGTGCAGTGGCATGATCTTGGCTCACGGCAACCGTCGTCTCCTGGGTTCAAGCGATTTTCTTGCCTCAGCCTCTCAAGTAGCTGAGATTACAGGTGCATGCCACCATACCTAGCTAAGTTTTTGTATTTTTAGTAGAGACAGGGTTTCACCATGTTGGCCAGGCTGGTTTCGAACTCCTGACCTCAAGTTATCTGCCGGCCTCAGCCTCCCAAAGTGCTGGGATTACAGGCATGAGCCAGTGCAACTGGCCAATGTTTATTTATTTCAAACTTCCTGGTTGCCTCAAGTGGGATCCTCCTGCCTCAGCTTCCTGAGTAGCTAGGACCATAGACATGTGCCACCACGCCTGGCTAAGTTTTTTTATTTCCTTAATGTTTGGGTGAAGGAGAAAGGACAAGATGGAGGAAGGTGAACAAGAAGGCATAATCCATGTTGCTTCCGGGTTCTTCCTCACCAACTTTCCCGCGCGCGGGAAGATGCAGATCAACCGAGCATGCTCCAGGTGATATCAATCCGAAGAGATCAAAACTTACCCAGCCATGCCTATGGAGACGCCCCTATCACGCCCTTATCCTGCCCACTGCCCTCCCCCTTCCAGTACCAATGCATAAAAGTCTGCCACTGGCAGGAGCCAGTGTGACTTCTTCGGCCCCCGCATTTGTGGACCGGAGAACATCACCCGAGAGCGCCGGTGCGACTTCCCTGGCCCCCCACACCTGAGGACCAGAGAACCTCGTCCGAGAGTGTATGCATATTTGCAATAAAAGACTGCCACTTTCTTATGTACTTTGGCCTCATGTTTAATTACTTAGCTCTCCCAAATTAAGTTACATTAAATCAAAACAGTTAGTGCCAAATTAAATTAAATTAAAACACTTAATTTTCTTATTTTCTTAAAGATGGAGTCTGGCTCTGTTGCCCAGGCTTGTCTCAAACTCCTAGCCTCAAACAATCCTCTCATCTCAGCCTCCCAAATTGTTGGGATTACAGGCATGAGTCATTGTGCCCAGCAGGCAGCTCTAGGCTTTTGCTAGAGAATCAGCTGCCGTGAGTGTGGGCGGCCAACACTTCTCATGTTATTTTAGTGGTGGGATCACATTCTAATAGAATACTTTGGGCTACAGTTTTCTGCAGACCTAAGAAGGTGTGTTATTGTTCCAGCCAATCAAAGATGATCCCTTTTCTGGATGATTTTATATACTGAGGCCGAGTAAGGAATATGAGTCTCCAAAAGCCACATAGGCCTACTAGGCATTTAGCTTCTTGTTTACTCTGAGGGGTGGGGAGTGACAATGTATTCCAAGTTGCCTGCATGTGGTAGGTCATAGGTCATTGAAAGCCATGTAATTCTTCATGAATTGCAGTCTGTGTGGGTCTTGGATTTTTGCAATTCATTAACCATCCCTAATTTGACTATGAGCTTAATAAGTTTGTTTTAGGTTGAGTGAGGTGACTCACGCCTATAATCCCAGCACTTTGGGAGGCTGAGGCGTGAAGATCGCTTGAGCCCAGGAGTTTGACACTAGTCTGGGCAACATAGTGACACTCCATCTCTAAATAAATAAATAAATATGATTGCTTTTATCTTAACCCATAATCTCCCAGATAATCATATCATCAATATAGCATACTAAAATAATGTCGTTATATTAGCTCTACGTCTCACCTTACCAGCTTGTGACAGTATGCGAGAGTTCAAATATCTTTCAAGAGATACAGTACATGTATATTGTAGACTATCGCACATAAATGCAAATTATTATTGGCTCTCTAGCAACTGACATGGAGCAAAATTGACTAGCCAGATCAGCTGTGAAATACCAGTCACTTTCAGTTTGCTGTGTAAGTTGTGTAGTCTGCATCATATTCCGGGCTTCTGAGGCTACTTGGGGATGCTGTTTAGTTGACTCCCCTGTAGTCTACTGTGAGTCTCTATGATCTGTCAGCCTCTCCCACTGGCCACACCAGGGTGTCATACAGTGAGTTTGTGCCTACTACTTGTATATACGTTCTATTCGTAATATACCTGCATTAATATTTCGTTAACGAGGCCAGGCGCGGCGGCAGACGCCTGTAATCCCAGCACTTTGGGAGGCCGAGACGGGCGGATCACAAGGTCAGGAGATCGAGACCATCCTGGCTAACACCGTGAAACCCCGTCTCTACTAAAAATACAAAAATTAGCCGCGCATGGTGGCGGGCGCCTGTAGTCCCAGCTACTTGGGAGGCTGAGGCAGGAGAATGGCGTGAACCCGGGAGGCGGAGCTTGTAGTGAGTGGAGATCGCGCCACTGCACTCCAGCCTGGGCGACAGAGCGAGACTCCGTCTCAAAAAAAAAAAAAAAAAAAATTTCGTTAACGAGACCAGGCAGAATGGCTTCCGCAAAGAAGGGTGGCGAGAAGAAAAAGGGCCATTCTTCCATCAATGAGGTAGTGACCCGAGAATACACCATCAACACTCACAAGCACATCCATGAAGTGGGCTTCAAGAAGCGTGCCCCTCGGGCACTCAAAGAAATTCTGAAATATGCCATGAAGGAGATGGGAACTCCAGATGTGCGCATTGATACCAGGCTGAACAAAGCTGTCTGGGCCAAAGGAATATCCCATACCGTATCTGTGTGCGGTTGTCCAGAAAACGGAATGAGGCTGAAGATTCACCAAATAAGCTCTATACTTTGGCTACCTATGTACCTGTTACTACTTTGAAAAATCTATAGACAATGTGGATGAGAACTAATCGCTGATTGTCAAATACATCATATAAAGTTATAAAATTGCCAAAAAAATTTTTCCTTAATTAGGAAAACAATTTCTTGTTGCTCTTCTTTTTCTTTCTTTTTTTTTTTTTTTAAGAGACAGGGTCTTGCTCTGTCACTCAGGCTGGAGTGCAGTGGTGCAGTCATGGTTCACTGCAGTCTCGACCTCCCTGGGCTCAAGCAGTCCTCCCGTTCAGTTCTTTTTGTTTTTGAGACAGAGTCTCCCTCTGTCATCCCAGCTGGAGTGCAGTGGCACAATCTCGGCTCACTGCAACCTCCGTCTCCCAGGTTCAAGCAATTCTGCTGCCTCAACCTCCTGAGTAGCTGGGATTACAGGCGTGCACCACCACGCCTGGCTAAGTTTTGTATTTTAGTAGAGACGGGGTTTCACCATGTTGGTCAGGCTGGTCTCGGACTCCTGACCTCGTGATCTGCCTGCCTCAGCCTCCCAAAGTGCTGGGATTACAGGTGTGAACCACTGCGCCCAGCCTCACTTCAGCTCTTCAAGTAGCTGGGATTACAGGCGCCCGCCACCACACCCAGCTAATTTTTGTATTTTTTGTAGAGATGGGGTTTTGCCATGTTACCCAGGCTGGTCTTGAACTCCTGGCCTCAAGTGACCCTCCCGCCTCGGCCTCCCAAAGCACCGGGATGACAGGCGTGAACCACTGTGCCTGGCCCAGGTCTCTGATACGGCTTCAGACATACTTTGTGAATTGGCTTGGGTAATGGTAAAGGCTCTCATTTTTGCATGTCCAACTGGAGAAAGATGTACATGTCATTTCTTATTTCATTTTACTCAGCAGGGAAAGAAATTTCCATTCAGACGTTATTATCCATACCCTATTAGCATTCGGGTAAGGGAGACACTGTCACAATATACATTATATATTTTTAAAAATCACACATTCCAACTTTGAACCAGACTTTACCTTTGATCCCTTTCACAGTGGCATCCCCATACGGCCCTGAATCAATTCTGCTGCCCCTAAGGAGCTCATTAGTAAGCCTAGGCAATACTCTCCACTGTGTTCCCGATCTGTGTGGCCCGATCGCGGCTCACTGCAACCTCCCCCTCCCGGGTTCAAGCGATTCTCCTGCCTTAGCCTCCCGAGTAGCTGGGATTACAGGCTCCTGCTACCATGTCTGGCTCATTTTTGAATTTGCAGTAGAGACAGGGTTTCACCATGTTGGCCAGACTGGTCTTGAACTCTTGACCTCAAGTGATCCTCCAGCCTCAGCTTCCTTCAGTGCTGAGATTATAGGCATGAGCCACCATGCTCTGCCTTATTTTCTAATTTTCAAACCATCTCAATGTTAAAGAGAAATTTGCAAGTATGGGACAAGGGACTACTGACGTAATATTAAAAGTGGGGGCCTGATGCGATGGCTCACACCTGTAATCCCAGCATTTTGGGAGGCTGAGGTGGGAGAGTTGCTTGAGCCTGGGAGTTTGAGACCAGTCTGGGCAATGGACACTGTTTCTACAAAGCATAAAATAAAGACATTAGCTGGAAGTGGTGGTACGCATCTGTAGTCCTAGCTACTTGGGAGGCTGAGACAGGAGGATTGCTTGAACCTGAGAGGTTGAGGCTTCACTGAGCTATGATTGTGCCACTGCACTCCAGCCTGGGCAAGAGAACAAGACCCTGTCTCAAAATGCACAAACAAAAAAACGTGGGTATTTTGGCATTCAATGCTGTAGGTTCATCGGAAGAATTTTCTGAAATTTCTCTAAGCCTCGGAACTGTATATGCTAAGGAGTTTGAGGAGACTTCATGGTGGGAACCCCAGATTCCTAGAAAATTATCTCAAGATTTTGTTGGCTCTTTGTCAATTTCCTTCTTTTTCATGCCATTAAAAAATTAACTGTCTAAAGATTTCCACATGATTAGAGCCCATGTTTTTATCCCTTTTTTTGTTTTGGTTTTGTTTCTTTTGTAAAGCCTTAACCTTAAAAAAAAAAGTTTTGTTTAGATCTAATTAACCTACATAAAATTAACTCAATTAAAAGTGTACACTTCAGTGGTTTTTAGTTTAATCACAGAATTGGGCAACCATCATCACAATTTTTTTTTTCTTGAGACAGAGTCTTGCTCTGTCGCCGAGGCAGGAGTGCAATGGCATGAACTTGGCTCACTACAACCTCTGGCTCCTGGGTTCAAGCGATTCTCATGCCTCCCAGTTAATCTCGAGTAACTGGGATTACAGGCATGCACCACCATGCCCAGCTAATTTTTGTATTTTTAATACAGATGGAGTTTTACCATGTTGGCCAGGCTGGTGTCAAACTCCTGACCTCAAGTGTCATCGCAAAGTGGTGGGATTACAGGTGTGAGCCACGGCGCCCGGCCTGTTTTTGAATATTTTCACCACTTACCAATTGCCTCTCACCCACCCTAGGCAACCCAACCACTAATCTTTCTGTTCCATAGATGTGTCTATTCTGGACTTTCATAGACATGCAGTCATCCAATACAGGGCCTTTTGTGACTGTCTTCTTTTAGTTGGCATAATATGTTCAACATTCATCTATGCTGTAGTATGCATTATGTCTTCATTCCTTTTCATGGCTGAATACCATTCTGCTGTGTGAATTTGCCACATTTTGTTTATCCATTAATCAGTTGATGAACATTTGAGTTGCTTCCACTTTTTGGGTATTATGATGCTGCTATGAACACTCCCGTACAACTTTTTGTTTGGAATTTTTGTTTACAATTCTCTTGGCTCTCCAGGAGTGGAATTGTGAGGTCAAATGGTAACCTTTTTTTTTTTTTTTTTCTGTGACAAGGTCTGGCTCTGTCTCCCAGGCTGAAGTGCAGTGGTGTGATCTTGGCTCACTGCAACCTCTGCTTCCTGGGCTCAAGCCACTCTCCCATCTCAGCCTCCCAAGTTGCTGGGATTACAGGCACCCGCCACCACATCCGGCTAATTTTTTGTATTTTTAGTACAGACGGGGTTTCACCATGTTGGCAAGGCTGGTCTCAAACTCCTGACCTCAAACTCCTGACCTCAAGTGATCCACCCACCTTGGGCTCCCAAAATGCTGGGATTACAGGCATGAGCCACCACACGTGGCCAGTAACTTTTTTTTTTTTTTATATAAAGCTGTATCTCTTAGAACTTGTTTGTTTGTTTGTTTGTTTATTGGAGATGGGGTTTGCTATGTTTTCCAAGCTGGTTTTTTTTTTTTTTGAGACGGAGTCTCACTCTGTTGCCCAGGCTGGTGTGCAGTGGCGCAGTCTCAGCTCACTGCAACCTCTGCCTCCCAGGTTCAAGTGATTCTCCTGCCTCAGCTTCCCAAGTAGCTAGGATTACAGGTGCCCACCACCATGCCCAGCTAATTTTTGTATTTTTATTTTTTAGTAGAGACAGGGTTTTACCATGTTGGCCAGGCTGGTCTTGAACTCCTGGGCTCAAGCGATCCTCCTGCCTCAGCCTCCCAAAGTGTTGGGATTACAGGTGCAAGCCACCATGCCTGGCTTCAAATGGTAACTCTATGTTTAACTTTTTGAGAAATTGCCAGATTGTTGTTTAAAAGTGGCTGCACCATGTAATCTTTTTTTTTTAAAAAAAGAATTTTACAATCCAGCTGGACACGGTAGATCACACCTATAATCCCAGCACTTTGGGAAACTGAGTAAGGAGGATTGCTTGAGGCCAGAAGCTCAAAACCAGCCTGGGCAACACAGTGAGAGACCTTGTCTGTATTAAAAAGCTTTTTTTATTTTTTTATTTTTTTTTTACTGGACTCGGGCTCACGCCTGTAATCCCAACAGTTTGGGAGGCCAAGGTGGGTGGATCACTTGAGGCCAGGAGTTCATGATCAGCCTGACCAATGTGGCAAAACACCTTCTGTACTAAAAATACAAAAATTAGCAGGCATGTGGTGGCATGCGCCTGTAATCCCAGCTACTCGGGAGGCTGAGGCAGGAGAATCCCTTGAACCCGGGAGGCAGAGGTTGCAGTGAGCCGAGATCGCGCCACTGCACTCCAGCCTGGGTGACAGAGCAAGACTCCATCTCAAAACAAAAACAAAAAATTTTTTGAAATCCCATACAAGGCAGCTAGGATAAAAGATTTGAGGTTGCTTTTTTACATTCTCCTACGGTCTCAATCACTAAGCCATATATGGTGCCATTGGTGGTGGGGCTCCTTTAATTACATTCAGTCATAGCCTGGTAAGGGACATCTTCTTAGGGAGTTTGGTTCCATCGTTATGTACAGAATTCAATATTGCCTGCACTTGCAGATAATGTGACACCCATTACAACAAGGAAGATAATTCAAATGGTGCAAGATAACAAAAGAGGGCAAGAATCATGGAAATAAGAGGGTATTCCGTGAAGGAACTGAGCCATTGTGTTGATCATTACAGGCTTTACCTGATAAACTTCTGTTAAAGATGGCTGGTGTGGTGGCTCATGCCTGTAATCCCAGCACTTTGGGAGGTGGGAGTGAGCGGATCACTTGTGCCCAGGAGTTTGAGACCAGCCTGGGCAATTTGGGGGAAACCCCATTTCTATGAAAAACACGAAAATTAGCTGGGCACGGTGGTGCACATCTGTGGTCCCAGCTACTCAGGAGGCTGAGACAGGAGGATCAGTTCAGCTTGGGAGGCCGAGGCTGGACTGAGCCATGATCATGCTACTGCACTCCAGTTTGGGTGACAGAGCAAGACCTTGTCTCAAAAGTAACAACAAAACTTTGTTTACCTTTAAAGTGCCCTGTGCTCCTCCCCCATCCCATTCCCCTAACACTTAACATGAAGTTTATGTATCTTTTTCTCGTGCTTCATGTCAGTTCAACCAATTATGTATGCATCTCTAAACAATATGTTGATTAACTTGCCTGTTTTGAATTTTATATAATGGAAACGTAGCAGTGTACCATTTTGTGATTTGTTCCCTGCCAATATATTCTGAAATTGACTACCATAATTGTGTGAGCTGTATTAAATAATTTTCACTGGTCTTTTGTATCTGATTAAACATGAAGATGGGCCAGGCGTGGCAGCTCACACCTGTAATCCCAGAACTTTGGGAGGCTGAGGCAGGAGGGTCACTTGGGCCGAGTAGTTTGAGACCAGCTTGAGTAACATAGGGAGACCCTGTCTCTACAAAAACAAACCAAACCATGAATATGTCAAAGTTGATTTTTACATTTGACTGTATGGACATCTGCTTTTTCTCCCCAATTTTTAGTGAGCCATACTGCTGCTATAAACATTAGTGCTGCTATGAGCATTATTTTGTCTACTTGTGCATAGGTGCAACTGTTTCTCCAGGGTAATATATTCTCAAGAGAGGATGTGTATATCTTTAAGTGTACTGCGTGCGTAATACCAAATTATTTTGCAAAGTGATTGCACAAAATTATAGTTTTAAAATTTTCATTTTCATTTTATTTTATTTATAAATAGAGACAGAGTCTCCCTATGTTACCCAGGCTGGTGCTGGAACTCCAGGACTCAAGCGATCCTCCTGCCTTGGCCTCCCAAAGTGCTGGGATTACAGGCGTGAGCCACCGCTCCTGGTCCAAAATTATGTTTCTCAGCAGTGATTAATATACAAGCACATCAACAGACACACGCACAGCACACACATGAGCATGCACACACGTGTGCGCACTCCCTACACATCTACGCATGCACACACCCACACTCACACTCATCACACACCACACACGCGCACACAGACGCACATGCACCGCACACACCGTTGTACACGATGCACACTGACTACGAGCCACATATACGCACTACGTACACACGCACGCGCACAACACCAGACCCGCACACAGCCCCATAAACGTCCATCACGCACTCCACGCACGTCCGCACGCACGCGACCCATCCCAGAAGCTTGGTCTCCGCCGCCTGCTTCTGACGAAGCTTGTCCCGGCCGCGCCGCCGTCGGACGCCCGGGGTCGGAGGTCACGGCGGCGTTGGAGGTGGCGTGTGTATTTTTTTTTTTTTTTCACGCGGAAACCGCGGCTGTCGGAGCCGGAGCTGAGGCGGCGGCGGGAGCCCGGTTGGCGTCTGGTCCTCGCGTCGGCCCCGCGGAGCCGGACGCTGTCCCCGGCGCGGCGGAGAAGATGGTGCCGAGCGGCCCCGGGCCCGCCACGCGCCGCCACGAGTGAGCCCAGCGCGGCCGCGGGCGTCCGCCGAGCAGCTGGCCCGGCTGGGCCCGGGGCGCGCAGCTGCCCGCCGGGGCGGGGTAAGCCGGGGCTGGAGGGCGGGCGGGGGTCGGACCCAGTTGGGGCTGCCCGCGGGGCCGGGAGCGGGGGTCGTGCTGGTCGGGAGCGGCTTCTCCGCCGGCTTCTTTCCCCGCTTCTCGGGATGCGGCCCCCGACCCAGTTGCTGGCGGGGGTCGCCCAGCATCGGCCGACCTCGGCCTGCTACCCCCACACTGGGGTTGGCCCAGCCGCGTTCCCCAAGCCAGGGTTCCCTGCCGGCCTTGGAGATGGCGGGACTTCCCACGTCGGGAGCCGAGGCCTGGATAATTCGAATTTGGCACGGGAAACATTTTGGTCGTTTGCCATTTTTCGACTTTGGGGAGTGTTTGTATTTCTTTTCCGTTTGCCAGTGAAACACATCTCAGAAAGGTGGGAGGAAGAGAGTCACGTATGTGCACAAAGTTAAATGGCATAGTGGTGTTCCCTGTGTCAAGCTTGGTAAATATCCAGAATGGGGTGGATTCTTTATTCATGTTTTTAATAAAATGAGGAGTGATCGCAAGGTAATCTAGAGGCATGTAGTTTCAGTTCCTGTGATGGGGACCATCAGTAATAAAACCAGGCCTGTGGTGCTGTTTTGAGTCGTGTGAACGCCGTACCCATTGGACAGCTGGTGAGGAGGCCTTTGTGGAAGAATCTAATGTCTGAGTTTGGTTCTCAACTAGCAGAGGACAGCCCTCACTGGCTGATGAATGGTGAGCTTCTTTGAAGCCTGCTGTGTAAGGATTGTGGCTTCCCCCTGAACTGCTCCTTTCTTGCCTCAAAGGTGAGCCGCTATGGGAGAGAGTGGGAAGAAAAACTCCGAGGCTGGTGATGAATATGTGATAAAGTGGTTTGTCTCGATAGCACCGTCAGCTTGGGTCAGCATAGGGTCTGAGCATGTGTATCTCATTTGTAGATGAATGTTCCATCAACGCTTGACCGATGAGGGTGTCCACCTACTTCCTCTTTTCATCTAGCGGTTCTGACAGGAAGTAGACCTGTCGCGCACCTCAGTTATACTTACGTGTACATTGACCCCAAGAGCATTTGCTCTCTAAGAGTGAGGATGCGGAGTTTCAACTTGTAGTGAAGATTCTGGGAGAATTCCTGTGGCCTGAATCAGGTGGACTGGAATCACTGCTAGCACCGAAGTCTCAATACTGAAATCACCAAACGCTGGTTGACAGGCACCTTCTCTGTTTAGGCTCTAGATGCATCTGGTGCAAGAAGGAAAGGTGGAGCTAAGTGCAATATATATATATATATATATAAAATTTTTTTTTTTTTTTGAGACAGAGTCTTGCTCTTTTCGCCCAGGCTGGAGTGCAGTGGTGCAATCTCTGCTCACTGCAACCTCCGCCTCCCAGGTCCAAGCAATTCTCCTGCCTCAGCCTTCCTAGTAGCTGGGATTACAGGCGCCCGCCACCATGCCCAGCTAGTTTTTGTATTTTTAGTAGAGACAAGGTTTCACCGTGTCTCTACTAAAAAGGCTGATCTTGAACTCCTGACCTCAGGTGATCCATCCACCTCGGCCTCCCAAAGTGCTGGGATTACAGGCTTGAACCACCGCACCTGGCCTAAGTGCAAATATAGTAATAGTTTCTGCCTGCAAGGAATGTACTTAGAGGAAGCAATAGGCTAGAAAATGTGGCAGGACTGAATTGCCATAGTGGTATACCAAATGTTAGGGATTTTGTTATGGTTAGGATCAGAAACTTTTTTTTTTTCTTGAGGCCGAGTCTTGCTTTGTTGCCCAGGCTGGAGTGCAGTGGCGTGAAGTTAGCTCACTGCAACCTCTGCCCCTCAGGTTCAAGGGATTCGTCTGCCTCAGCCACCTGAGTAGCAGGGATTATAGACGCCTGCCACCATGCCCGGCTAATTTTTTGTATTTTTGGTAGAGACGAGGTTTCACTGTGTTGGCCAGGCTGGTCTTGAACTCCTGACCTCAGGTGATTCGCCCGCCTTGGCCTCCCAAAGTGCTGGGATTATAGGCGTGAGCCACCTCGCTTGGCCCAAAACTCATGAAGTAACTTTTGAGGTGGACCTAGAAAGATCGGGAGGATTTGGGCCATTCAGAATTAGCTGGGAAATGAAAAAACTAGGGCCAGTTGGTGGACAAGCACCCAGGCTGGGTAGGTGGGCAGTCAGTGCCTAGAAATATTGGCAGAGGCAGCTAGTTAGGGGTTAAATGCTTTTCGAAGAAAGATAAGCATAAGCTATCCAGTCCAGCTCCTGGTAGATTTCTGGGTTTTTGTTTGTTTTGTTTGTTTTTGTTTTTTTTGAGATGGAGTCTTGCTGTGTTGCCCAGGCTGGAGTGCAGTGAGGCAACAACCTCCACCTTCTGGGTTCAAGCGATTCCTCAGCCTCCTAAGTAGCTGGGACTACAGGTGCATGCTGCCACACCCGGCTAATTTTTGTATTTTTAATGGAGACAGGGTTTCACCATGTTGGCTAGGCTGGTCTCAAACTCTTGACCTCAAGTGATCCACCCGCCTCAGCCTCCCAAAGTGCTGGGATTACAGGTGTGAGCCGCCAGGCCTGGCCTTTGGTTTCTAAATAATTGTTTTCATTTGATGGGTTTGTCTTGTTCTGTAAGAGGCCGGTGGCATAAAACAATGCTTAACTTATTTTATTAAGAACAATGAAAAATATGCTGATTGTCATTCCTATCTGGTATTGACAATCAGGAAATTAAATTTGACGTCTGTGAATTGTTTCAGTGCCTGTGTTTAGTTTGCAGGAGCACAACTCTAGTCTGGTCTGTGCTCTGGCTACAGCCAAAGGATAAATGGCAAGCCCTTCAGTCCTCTCTAGAGGGTTTTTAATGGCATCTGGTCCACGTCACAGAAATGGTGTGTTTCTCTTGCCCAGTCCTGAAGAACCTTTGAAGCCATTCAAACAGGATGCCATGTAATTGCTCTAGATTTTATGACTAATCTCAGGACCTCACTGGCCTCAGCCTTAGACTTTATTTTATTTTATTTTATTATTATTTTTTTTGAGATGGAGTCTTGCTCTGTCATCCAGGCTGGAGTGCAGTGGCGTGATCTCAGCTCACTGCAGCCTCCACCTTCCGGGTTCAAGCGATTCTCTTGCCTCAGCCTCTTGAGTAGCTGGGATTACAGGCGCCCGCCAACACGCCTGGCTGATTTTTGTATTTTTAGTAGAGACAGGATTTCACCATGTTGGTCAGGCTGGTCTGAAACTCCTGACCTCAGGTGATCCACCTGCCTCGGCCTCCCAAAGTGCTGGGATTACAGGCATGAGCCACCACACCTGGCCTTATTTTTATTTATTTATTTTTTTGAGATGGAGTCTCGCCCTGTTGTCCAGGCTGGAGTGTAGTGGCATGATCTCAGCTCACTGCAACCTTTGCCTCCCAGGTTCAAACGATTCTCCTGCCTCAGCCTCCCGAGTAGCTGGGACTACAGGCACACACCACCACAACCAGCTAATTTTTTTGTATTTTAGTAGAAACTGGGTTTCGCCATGTTGGTCAGGCTGGTCTTGAACTCCTGACCTCGTGATCCACCTGCCTCGGCCTCTCAAAGTGCTGGGATTACAGGCGTGAGCCACTGGCTCCAGCCTTATTTTTTAATTAAAAAAAATAATTATGGCTGGGCGCGGTGGCTCACGCCTGTAATCCCAGCACTTTGGGAGGCCGAGGTGGGTGGATCACGAGGTCAGGAGATCGAGACCATCCTGGCTCACACGGTGAAACCCCGTCTCTACTAAAAAAAAATAAAAAAACAGTAATAATAATAATAATTATGACGGGACAGAGTCTTGCTCTCTTGTCCTGGCTGGAGTGCTATGGGTGATCATGGCTCACTGCGCCCTCCTCCTCCTGGGCTCAAGTGATACTCCTGCCTCAGTCTCCTGAGTGGCTGGGAGCACAGATGTGCACCACCACACCTGGCTAATTTTTTGATTTTTTGTAGAGGCAGAGTCTCACTTTGTTGCTCAGGCTGGTCTCGCAGTCCTGGGATCAAGTGATCCTCCCGTCTTGGCCTCCCAGAATGCTGGGATTAAAGGTGTGAGCCACCCCAAAATAACTGTATTAACTATATTTACCACACTGTGCAGTATAACTCAGAAAAAATATGTTCCTTTTTCTCTAATGGACTTTGTACCCTTTGACCATCATCTCCCTGTTCCCCAACCCCCACTTCTGTAACCATAGTTCTGCTCTCTGCTGCAGTGAGTTCCATTGTCTTTTAGATTCCATACAAAAGTGGAATCCTATGTTGTGCTTCTGTGCCTGGCTTATTTCTCTTAGTATAATGTTCGTTGCGTCTGTCCATGTTGTTGCAAATAGTGCTGCAGTGAACACGGGGGTACAGACATCTCTTTGACAATCTGATTTCAATTTGGGGGTGTTATATATTCAGTAGTGGGATTGCTGGATCATTCCATTGCTAGTTTTTTCTTTCTTTCTTTTTTTTTTCTTTGGGAGACAATCTCGCTCTGTCGCACAGGTTCAAGCGATCTCCTGCCTCAGCCTTCCGAGTAGCTGAATTACAGGTGCACGCCACTACACCTGGCTAATTTTTTGTATTTTTAGTAGAGACAGGGTTTCACCATGTTGGTCAGGCTGGTCTTGAACTCCTGACCTCGTGATCCACCTGCCTCAGCCTCCCAAAGTGCTAGGATTACAGACATGAGCCACCATGCCCAGCCTACTTTTAGTTTTTAAAGGAATTTCTGTACTGTTTTCCATCATGGCTGTACTAATTTACATTCCCACAGTGCATAACGGCTCCCTTAGCTCCACATTCTCACAAACATTTGTCTTTCTTTGATAACAGTCATTCTGACAGGTGTGAGAAGATACATAATTGTGGTTTTAATTTGCATTTCTCTAGTGATTGTGAATATGTTGGCCAGCTATATCTGTTGGCCATTTGTCGGTCTTTTGAAAAACATCTGTTCATGTCCCTTGCCCATTTTTTAATTCCTAGGAATTTGGAGAAGATACTTGCAAACTGTACATCTGAAAAGGGGTTAATATCCAAAATGTATACAAAGCTCAAACAACTCAGTAGCAAGAAAACAAAAAATCCAATTGAAAAATGGGCAGCCAGGCACGGTGGCTCACGCCTGTAATTCTAGCACTTGGGGAGGCCAAGGCCGGTGGATTGCTTGAGGTCAAGAGTTTGAGACTAACCTGGCCAACATGGTGCAACCCTGTCTGTACTAAGAGTACAAAAATTAGCTGGGCGTGGTGGCGCATGCTTGTAATCCCAGCTACTCAGGAGGCTGAAGCAGGAGAATCACTTGAACCTGGGATGCGGAGGTTGCGGTGAGCCAGGATCGTACCACTGCACTCCAGTCTGGGCGACAGAGCAAGACTCCATCTGAAACAAAAAAAAAAAAAAAAAAGGAAAGAAGGAAAAATGGACAAAGAGCCTTGGCTTTTCTTTAAAAAGAAAAAATGGAAAGGAGGAAAGATAGAGGTTTTAGCATACTCAATTTTCATTTAAATTGATTTCGGACGTGGAAATCCTTAAGTTACCTTTCTCATGTACATATCAAATTCATTTGACAAGAGGTCTGTAGCGTTTTTTCTGCGTATGATTACATACCTCAGTGTGATCCTGGGGAGTACATGACATAGCCTTCGAAGCACTGCCATTTGGACTTTTGTGCTGTTTGGTTACAAGTGCTGTTTTTCAAACATGTCCCAGTCTTACACACTGAGTTTGGTTACAGTAAGGTTTCCTATTGAACCTTTAGCTTCTATTTGATCTTGGCATCCCTCATGACTTGTTTTCTTAAAAATCGATTAAGCCCCACATTATTAAATTTTAATATGGGAGTACTTTTAATTTTGGTGTTTAAGATGGTCGGCAATTATTTAAAAAACTAAAGAACAAAGATAAATTATTTTCCATCTTGAGACTGTAGTGAATTTTTTTAAGAAGCGGGGGGAATGTCGAATGTTACCATGGTTTTGTATCATGATTTTGAAAATGGAACGATGCATTCATTAACTGTAAGTGAGGAGAAATACATGGAAAGTCTGAGTTTTGGAAGTAAGTCTGGTTCCAGACATGTAATTATATCAGCCTACGTTCTTTTCCTTTTGTCTTTATGAGACTACTGATGTTGCCTAAACTACACGTTTAGCAACTAAAACTATGCTTTCGCTTGTAATTTCTCATGTGATCTTTTTTTTTTTTGAGACAGGGTCTCTCCCTGTTACCGAGGCTGGAGTGCAGTGGTGTGACCATGGCTCACAGTAGCCTTGAACTCTTAGACTCAACTGATCATCCTGCCTTGCCCTCCCAATTAGCTGGGACTATAGGTGAAACCATGCCCAGCTAATTTTTTTTAATTTGGTTTTTTTTTTTTAAGGGACAGGGTCTCACTGTGTTGTCCAGGCTGGTCTTGAACTCCTGTGCTCAAGCGATCCTCCGACCTTGGCCTCCCAAAGTGTTGGGATTACAGGCGTGAACCACCGCGAGCAGTCTCTCTTTGGTTCCTTTTAAACGTGAGTTATTGTGAAAGTCTGTTCTGCACTCTGAATTGTATCACATTAAGAAACAAGACACTATTGGCAGAAGACTGTGCTAGTCTTTGCTTCATACTTTTAACTGATGAATGAGTGCTGAGATGGGAGTTACCCTGCTAAAGAAATGAGCGGGGCGCGGTGGCTCACGCCTATAATCCCAGCACTTTGGAAGGCCGAGGCGGGCGGATCACGAGGTCAGGAGATCGAGACCATCCTGGCTAACATGGTGAAACCCCGTCTCTACTAAAAATACAAAAAAAAAAAAAAAATTAGCCGGGCGTGGTGGCCGGCGCCTGTAGTCCCAGCTACTCGGGAGGCTGAGGCAGGAGAATCGCTTGAACCCGGGAGCCGAGATAGCGCCACTGCACTCCAGCCTGGGCGACAGAGTGAGACTCCGCCTCAAAAAAAAAAAAAAAAAAAGAAATGGAAAATAGGCCGAGCCCGGTAGCTCACGCCTGTAATCCCGGCACTTTGGGAAGCCGAGGCAGGCAGATCATCTGAGGTCAGGAGTTCAAGACCAGCCTGGCCAACATGGTGAAACCCTGTCTCTACTAAAAATAGAAAAATTAGCTGGGCGTGGTGGCAGGCGCCTGTAATCCCATCTACTCAGGAGGTTGAAGCAGGAGAATCACTTGAATCCAGGAAGCAGAGGTTGCAGTAAGCCGAGATTGCGCCATTGCACTCTAGCCTGGGTGATGAGATTGAAACTCAGTCTTCCAAAAAAAAAGAGTTAAACATTTTAAACTTCAAAAATGTTGATCTCTTAATTGTGCCTTTGTTAAAGTCAATGACTAAAATACACTTAGTATATCTATGGTATGTGAGATTGGGTTTTTTCCCCCTTACTTTGGTATTTGACTTGAAACTGTCTTATCAACCTTGGCATTGTGATTGATGGCATGGCTTTTGGGGTCAGATGAATTAAGTCAGAATCCATTTCTGCCATTTATTTGCAGTGTGACCTAGTACAAATTACTGAAGCTCATTTGCTTCAGTTTTCTCATCTGTAAAGTGGGAATAGTAGTATCTACCTAGCAGTGTTGCAAAGATTAAAAAATATGTGAAGCGCTTTACACGTGCCTGGGAATGGCATGTTGGCTAAGTGTTAGCTGTTAGGAATGCTCTCTTCCCACTGCTTCATCCATGTCACCTGGTTTTTACCTCTATCACCCTAGTGAGAGGGGTTTTGCTTACATCACTATTGATGTCTTGATTGCAAAATTATATGGATGCTTTTCTGCCTTTATCTCATTTGATGGGATTGACTCTTCAAAAAGAATTTTTTTTTCCTTTTTATTTTCATTTTTTGAGATAGGGTTTAACTCTGTCTCCCAGGCTAGAGTGCAGTGGTGCGTCACAGCTCACTGCAGCCTCAAACTTCTGGGTTCAGGTGATCCCTCCACATCAGCCTCCCAAGTAGCTGGGACTACAGGTGTGCACTACCCCACCCAGCTAAATTTTGTATTCTTTGTAGACCCGGGGTCTTCTTGTGTTTCCCAGGCTGGTCTCCAACTCCTGGGCTCAAGTGATCGGCTGGCCTCAGCCTCCCAGAGTGCTAGAATTACAGGCATGAGCCATTGTGCCCTGCCAGATTGACTTCTTTTTGCAAACCTATATCATTTATTGGACTGAAGTAGAACTTAATGGTTAATGCATGGGCTCTGAAGGCCAACTGGATTTGAATCCAGGTTCACTTCCCGTGTGATCATGGACACATTAACTGACTTCTATATGCCTTAATTTCCCCATCTGTAAAATATTTTAGGGATCAGAATTGTTTTAGGGATCATACATAATAGGTGCAAAACTCTTAGAGCGGTGCCTCTCTCAAAAAGTAGGCAATGATGGTAGACGTTATTATTGTTAAGCACCTTCCCGGTATCAGGCACTGTCCAAGGTAGGAGGGATGCAGAAACAATATCATGGAAATGAGAGACAAATTTTTGTTTATGTATTTATTTATTTATTTTTTGAGACAGAGTCTCGCTCTGGTGCCCAGGCTGGAGTTCAGTGGCTTGATCTTGGCTCACTGCAACCTCTGCCTCCGGGGTTCAAGTGATTCTCCTGTCTCAGCCTCCTGAGTAGCTGGGATCATAGGCGTTCCCCACCACGCCCAGCTAATTTTTGCATTTTTAGTAGAGACAGGGTTTCACCATGTTGGCCAGGATGCTCTCTAACTCCTCAGGTGATCCACCCGCCTTGGCCTCCCAAAGTGCTGGAATTACAGCTGCGAGCACCCGGCTCAGACAACAGTTTAACTTGGCTGAGGGAGGCAGTGTCAGTGGGGATGGAGTGAGAGCTGCCTTTGAGAAGACACTTAAAATGTGGAAATGATAGGACTTGGTAACTGGTTGTAGGAGAGTCAGAGTATCAAGGATGACTGGCAGGAGCTGGGCGCAGTGGCTCATGTCTGTAATCCCAGCCTTTGGGAGGCTGATGCAGGAGGATCGCTTGAGCCCAGGAGTTTGAGACCAGCCTGGGCATTGTGGCAAAATCCTCTCTCTACAAAAAATACAAAAATTAGCCGAGAGTGGTAGCATGTGCTTGCAGTCCCAGCTACTTGGGAGGCCGAGGTGGGAGGATCGCTTGTGCCTGGGAAGTCAAGGTGGCTGCCATGCTCATACCACTGCACTCCAGCCTGGGCACCAGAGCCAGACCCTGTCTCAAAAAAAAAAAAAAAAAAAAAAAAGAAAGAAAGAATGGCAGGACCCTATCTCAAAAAAAAAGAATGACTGGCAGGGATTACTAGGTAAATCACCGTGTTTTTCCTTATGGGGAGGAGCCAATTTGTTGCCTTGGGATAAGTTTTGGCCTCGTTGGCCTTTGGGTCATCTAAAGAGAGAGCTCTAGTCGGTGAGTGTTTGGATCTGGAGGTGAGTGGATACATAAAATGGGGTTAAGGCATGAATGAGTGTGTCCCCCTTGAGCAGAGGCCCCAGCTGGAACTTGGGAACACCAGCTTTTGAAGGAGCCTGAAAAGGAAGGGGTGGCCAGATGAATGTTAGGAAAACCAGGAGTGGAAGCTGGGAGAGGATCCACCCCACTTCTGTGTCAGATGCTGCTGCAGCAACATGAGTTAGGGACTGTAGCTCCGGCTTTGGACTTGGCAGCCCAGAGATTACTGGAGACCTTGAAGTTCTCCTGTGTCTTCATTGCTTCTCACTTGTCTCTCTGAAGGTTCATTCTGCCTGCACTGCTTTGCAGTGGGGCAGAAGGTGGTTTCTGCGCAGTGCTCGGGGCAACTAGGTGCTGGAGCTTGCACAGGGTGTCTTTGATACCAATAAGTGTCTTTAAGTGTTGGATAATCTGGCATCGCGTCGATGACTGTTGCTTACTAGGCTCAGGGTTTGTAACCCCAGCCTTAAAGCTCTTCGAGGGTCTCACATATCACAGGATATTTGAGAAATGCTACTTTCTGCTACGTGAAGGTGAGTTTCTGTCATTCTCTCTTAGCACAAGTCCAATGTATTTCCTTTGGTCGGCATAGAGAGTGGGCTTGCCCATCCTCTCTTCCTCGCCTTTCAGAAACTTCCCATTTAACCTAAGGTAGAAAATCTCATTTAAGATGAATGGTGGGCCTGGTGTGGTGGCTTGCGCTTAGAATCCCAGCACTTTGGGAGGCTGAGGCGGGTAGATCACTTGAAGTCAGGAGTTTGAGACCAGCCTGGCCAACATGGTGAAACCCCGTCTCTACTAAAAATATCAGAATTAGCCGGACGTGGTGACATGCGCCTGTAGTCTCAGCTATTTGGGAGGCTGAGGTAGGAGAATCACTTGAACCCGGGAGGCAGAGGTTGAGCAGAGATCACACTGCTGCATGCCAGCCTGGGTGACAACGCGAGACAACATCTCAAAAAAAAAGAACGTTTTTGAAACTATAATAAAGCTAGTTTAAAACTTGGTCAAGTAGCCATGTGGCGTACATATGCGGGCTTTGGAGAGGGAGAGACTGAAAGGTTTCCTGTGTCTGTGGCATAATGAATGTCAACTTACTTTTTTTCTGATAAAATGTTATTAAGTTGCAAAATTACATTTTGTTTGTTTGTTTGTTTTTAATCACTGTGTTAACCAGGTTGGAGTGCAGTGGCATGATCATTGCTCACTATAGCTTTGACCTCCTGGGCTGAGGCAGTCTTCCCACCTCAGACTTCCAAGTAGCTGGGCCATTGGTGTATACCACCATGCCTAGCTAATTTATTAAAAAATTATTTTTTGTAGAGATAAGGTCTTGTTGTGTTGGCCAGGCTGGTCTCAAACTCCTGGCCTCAAACAATCCTTCTACCTCAGCCTCCCACAGTGCTGGGATTACAGGTGTGAGTTATTGTGCCCAACCAGGAGGCCTTCCTCTTTTATTTTTTATTTTTTATTTTTTGAGATGGAGTCTCGCTCTGTCACCCAGGCTGGAGTGCAGTGGTGCTATCTTGGCTCACTGCAAGCTCCACCTCCTGGGTTCACGCCATTCTCCTGCCTCAGCCTCCCAAGTATCTGGGACTACAGGCGCCCGCCACCACGCCCAGCTAATTTTTTGTATTTTTAGTAGAGACGGGGTTTCACCGTGTTAGCCAGGATGGATGGTCTCGATCTCCTGACCTTGTGACCACCCGCCTCGGCCTCCCAAAGTGCTGGGACTGCAGATGTGAGCCACCGTGCCCGGCCGGCCTTCCTCCTTTACTAGCTCCTTTGCTCCCCTTATATTAGGTTGGTACAAAAGTAATTGTGGTTTTTGCCATTACATATTGGCGAAAACCACGATTCCTTTTGCACCGACCCAATTAACTGTGTTTTTGTTAACTCATGTAATAAAAAGTCAGCATCTCCTCCTCCACCTCTGTCCCTTTCACCTGAACCAGTAGTATTTTGAAAGTTTGTAACACAGCCTTTTCCTGGCTACCTGTAAGGAACTGTGTTCTTTTGCAAACTGTGTGTGGACTGAGATATTAGGGTAACCTTGGTATTGCCTTTTGCTTATGTAAAGCGCCATCTGTTGTTTACCTGTTGCCTCAGTTTCTCCATCCCTGTTCTTATCTCCTCACCTCGCCAGATGGAGGATTGTGCAGAGCACAGTTTTCCCTGAGAACTTTTTGTTTTTGAGATGCAGTCTTGCTCTGACACCCAGGCTGGAGTGCAGTGATGCAATCATGACTCACTGCAACCTCCGCCTTCTGGGTTCAAGCAATTCTCCTGTCTCAGCCTCCCTATAGCTAGGATTACAGGTGCATGCCACCACTCCCGGGTCATTTTTTGTAGTTTTAGTAGAGACAGGAATTCACTGTGTTGCCCAGACTGGTCTCGAACTCCTGAGCTCAGGCAATCCACCCACCTCAGCCTCCCAAAGTCCTAGGATTACAGGCATGAGCCACCATGCCTGGCCGATTTTTTTCTTTTTTATGGCAGCTGTATGTGATATTTTAGATTCTGTGGGTGTTTGTTTGTTTGTTTTGAGACAGAGTCTCACTCTGTCACACAGGCGGAGCGTAGTGGCACGATCTCAGCTCACTGCAACCTCCCAGGTTCGAGCAATTCGTGCCGCAGCCTCCTGAGTAGCTGGGACTACAACCACGTGCCATCACACCTGGCTAATTTTTTGTGTTTTTAGTAGAGACAAGGTTTCACAAGTTGCCCTGGCTGGTCTCAAACTCCTGACCTCAGGTGATCTGCTTGCCTTGACCTCCCAAAGTGCTGCGATTATAGGCGTGAGCCACTGTGCCTAGCCCCCGCTTTGTTTTGGTGGTTGGGGGGATAGGATCTCACTCTGTTGCTCAGGCTAGAGTGCAGTGGCGTAATCATAGCTCATTGCAGCCTCAAACTCCCAGATTCAAGCCATCCTCCTGCCTCAGCCCCCCACGTAGCTGGGACTACAGGCGTGTGCCACCATGCCCAGATCTTGTGTTTTTGATAGGTACAATACTGGAGAGAAATCCTACTTTATTCAGTTGTGCCCTGCTATTGTTGGATATGTAGTTTTCCATTTTTTAACAATTGCAAACACTCCAAAAATAACTCTGAGTAGTAAAATCTTTGGAGCAATGGGTGTTTCCTTAGTTTTAGTTCTTAGAAGTAGAATGTTGGAGATAAAATATGCCAGATTTTAACACTGTTGATATGTATGGTCAAGTTGGTCTCCAGAAAGTTTATAACACAGCCCTTTCCGCGCCCCTTTTTAAGGAACTTGTGCTATTTGTAACTTGTGGGTTGCTAGAGATACTTGTGGGATAGTCTTGGTATTGCATTTTGCTTGCTTAAAGTGCCATCTGATGTTTAGCATCTTCATTGAGTTAGTCTCAGAGATCTAAGGTACTGTGCTGATAGATTTTCATCACGTGTTCTCACGTGCTTGTGAAATTGCCTTTTGGATGTGTTCTGTGTACCCTAAATCCCTGGACTTTTCAGCGAGGCAGCTTCCCAGTCGTGGTCATTTCTTTCTTTATCTTGGTCAATACCAGGACGCCCTAATTGGAGTTGGAATGAATTTAGGGGGAGGGGTCAGATAGTGTGCTTTCTTTTATCTCTGTTTGTTTTCCTAAACAGAACTTAATTTATTCATTAATTAAAACTAACATTTGCCACTGTGACACTCACAGAAACTTTCTTGTAACTCTTTGCAGAAGGAATACATTTATTTAGTCTTCATTGATTTCCTATTTGAAAACACTTGTGAATGGTAGAAGGGAATTTTATGTTTGTAAAATGTTTGGAATCTTAATAGTTTTATTCAAACATTCTTCTATTATTATTATTATTATTATTATTATTATTATTGTTATTTTGAGGTGGAGTTTTGCTCTTGTTGCCCAGGCTGGAGTGCAGTGGCACGAAGTCAGCTCACTGCAACCTCTGCCTCCTGGGTTCAAATGATTCTGCTGTCTCAGACTCCTGAGTAGCTGGGATTACAGGTGCACGCCACCATGCTCAGCTAATTTTTGTATTTTTAGTAGAAACGGGGTTTCACCATGTTGGTCAGGCTGGTCTCGAACTCCTGACCTCAGGTGATGCACCCACTTTGGCCTTCCAAAGTGTTGGGATTACAGGCGTGAGCCACTGCGCCCGACCCATTCTTTCGCTTTTTTAGTGACTATAATTGTCGCTATAATTGCTTGTGCTGGAAGTTTCCCTAAATTAAATTGGCTTAATTTGACAATATTTGCCATTTTGTGGGTATTTGTGTTGATATAACTGTTTAAATTCTGGTGTAATGTGCTTTTAATGACTATTAGTTTTCCTTGAAGTGAATTCTGATTCAGATTTTTCTACTGTTTTTCTGAACGTTTCATAATTGTAGTTCCAAGAGGTAAATGGTTCCTATTCATTTTTATATAAGGTTAAGGTTTTGGGCCAGGTGTAGTGGTTCACACCTACAATCCCAACACTTTGGGAGGCCAAGGCGGGCATATCTCTTGAGGACAGGAGTTCAAGACAAGTCTGGTCAACATGGTGAAACCCTGTCTCTACTAAGAAAAATAAATTAGCCAGGCGTGGTGGCATGCGCCTGTAATCTCAGCTACTCAGGAGGCTGAGGCAGGAGAATCACTTGAACCCAGGAGGCGGAGGTTGCAGTGAGCTGAGATTGTGCCCCTGCACTCTAGCCTAGGCAACAGAGTGAGACTCTTGTGGCCAAAAAAACAAAACAAAAAAAATTAAGTTTTTGTTCTAGCTCAGTAAATTGAACTCTGATTTACTGTTGACGTTTTTATTTATGAATCCTATTAATCTAAACCTAACTAGTCTTGTTTCTATATTATTATTGTTATTATTATTTTTGAGATGGAGTCTTGCTGTGTCACCCAGGCTGGAGTGCAGTGGCGCGATCTCAACTCACTGCAACCTCTGCCTCCCGGGTTCCAGCAGCTCTCCTGCCTCAGCCTCCCAAGTAGCTGGGATTACAGGTGCATGCCACCACACCTGGCTGCCGTTTGTGTTTTTAGTAGAGATGGGGTTTCACCATGTTGGCCAGGCTAGCCTCGAACTCCTGACCTCAGGTATTCCACCCACCTTGGCCTCCCAAAGCATTGGGATTACAGGTGTGAGCCACCACGTCTGGCCCCCATTTACTTTAAATCATCTCTAGATTACTTACAGTACCTAATGTAATACAAGTACTATGTAAGTAGTTTTTATGCTTTTTTTTGAAATGGAGTCTTACTGTATTGTCCAGGCTGGAGTACAGTGGCACGATGTTGGCTCACTGCAACCTCCACTTCCCAGATTCAAGGGATTCTCATGCCTCAGCCTCACGAGTAACTGGGATTATAGATGCACACCATCATGCCTAGCTAATTTTTATTTTTATTTTTAGTAGAGATGGGATTTCACCATGTTGGCCAGGCTGGTCTCAAACTCCTGGCCTCAAACAATCCACCTGCCTCAGCCTTCCAAAGTACTGGGATTACAGGCATGAGCCATCATGGCTGACCTCTTGATTTCTTTTTTAGATTGCTCTCTATTGGCACATAGAAATGCTACTAATTTTTATAGGTTGATTTTTGTATTCTGCAGCTTTACTGAAAATTGGTCTATCAGTTCCAGTTTTTTGATGGAGTATTTAGGTTTTTTCCAAATATAAGATCATACCATCTGCAAACAAGGATAATTTACCTTCTTCCTTTCCAGTTTGGACGCCCTTTATTTCTTGTCTGATTGCTCTAGCTAGGACTTCTGGTGCTCTGTTGAATTACAGTGGTGAAAGTGGGCATCCTTTTCATGTTCCAGATCTTAGAGGAAACATTTTCAGTTTTTCCCCATTCAGTATGTTACTAGTTGTGGTCCTGTTGTATATGGCTTTTATTGTGTGAGGTATGTTCCTTCTAAGCCCAGTTTTTTGAGGGTTTAGTATCATGAAGAGATGTTTAATTTTATCAAATGCTTTTTCAGCATCAGTTGAATTCATCGTGTGGTTTTTGTCCTTTATTCTGCTGATATGATGTATCTCTGATTTATTTGCATATGTTGAACCATCCTTGCTTCCAAGGGATAAATCCCACTTGGTCAGGACGAATGATCTTTTTAATGTTGAATTTGGTTTGCCAGTATATTTTGGAGATTTACAACAATCTTCATCAGGGATATCTGCCTGTAGTTTTCCCTTTTTTTTTTTTTTGATGTATCTTTGGTTTTGATATCAGGGTGATACTGGCCTCCTATAATGAGTTTGGAAGTACTCCCTTTTCCTCTGCTTTTTGAGATAGTTTGCGTAGGATTGGTATTCTTCTTTTAGTGTTTGGTAGAATTCAGCAGTGAAGCCATCAGGTCTTGGTAGGTTGTGTGTATAGGAATTCATCCATTTCTTCTAGGTTTCCTAGCCGGTATGAAGTTGCTTGTAGTAGCCTGGAATGATCCTTTGAATTCCTGTAATGTTGGTTTAGTGTCTCCTTTTTCGTATCTGATACTATTTATTTGAATCTTGTCTCTTTTTTCTGAGTTCATCTGGTTCAAAACACCAACTCTTTGTTTCATTGATCTTTTGTATTTTTTTGTTTCAAATTCGTTTATTTCTGCTGTGAGCTTTATTATTTCTTTTCTACTAATTTTGTGTTTGGTTTGCTCTTGCTTTTCTAATTCCTTAAGATGTGTTATTAGGTTGCTTGTTTGATGTTTTCTACTTTCCTCTTAGTACTGCTTTCACTGGATCACATAGGTTTTGGTATTTTGTGTTTTCATTTCATTTGTTTCAAGATACTTTCGAATTTCCTTCTTAATTTCTTCATTGACCCACTGGCCATCCAGGAGCATATTATTTAATTTCCATGTGTTTGTGTAGTTTCCAGAATTTCTCTGGTAATTGATTTCTAGTTGTATTCCATTGTGGTCAGAGAAGATACTTGATATAATTTCATATTTTTTGAATGTTTTAAGACTTGTTCTGTGGCCTAACATATGGTGTATTTTTGGGAATGATTCATGTGATCTGTTAGGTCCATTTGGTCTATAGTGCAGATTAAATCATTTCTTTGTTGGTTTTCCGTCTGGATGATCTGTCCAATGCTGAAAGTAGAGTGTTGAAGTCTCCAGCTATGATTGTATTGGGGTCTGTCTTTCCCTTTAGTTCTAATATTTGCTTTATATATTTCAGTGCTCCAGTGCTGGGTGCATATATATTTATAATTGTTACATCATCTTGCTGAATTGACCCTTTGACCTTCTTTGTCTCTTTTTATAGTTTTTGTCTTGAAATCTATTTAGTCTGATTAAGTATAGCTGCTTCTGCTCTGCTCTTTTTTGGTTTCCATTTACATGGAATATCTTTTTCCATTTCTTTATTTTCTTTTTTTGAGACGGAGTTTTGCTCTTGTTGCCCAGGCTGGAGTGCAGTGGCGTGACCTCGGCTCACCACAACCTCTGCCTCCCATGTTCAAGTGATCCTCCTGCCTCAGCCTCCCAAGTAACTGGGATTACAGACAGGCATGCGCCACCACACCTGGCTAATTTTTTTGTATTTTTAGTAGAGTCGGGGTTTCACCATGTTGGTGAGGCTGGTCTGGAACTCCTGACCTCAGGTGATCTGCCTGCCTCAGCCTCCCAAAATGCTGAGATTACAGGTGTGAGCCACCATGCCCAGCTATTTCTTTATTTTCATTTGATGTGTGTCTTTATAGGTGAGGTGTGTTTCTTGTAGGCAACACATTGTTGGGTCTGGCTTTTTTATTTATTCAGCCACTGTGTCTTTTGACTGGAGAGTTTAGTCCATTTACATTCAGTGTTGTTACTGATAAGTAAGGATTTAGTCCTGCCATTTTGTTGTTTTTAGCTGTTTTGTGATCTTTTCTTCTTTCTTTCCTTCCTTCCTGTCTTCATTTTAGTGAAGGTAATTTTTCTCTGGTGGTATGTTTTAATTTCTTTTTTATGTATCTGTTATATGTTGGACTTTCTTTATAGGGCAGTGAAAACATTTGAAAATTGATTGTGGAGATTGTTCTTCAATTCGGTGAATATACCAAAAATCGTTGAATTGTATATTTTAAATGGGTGAATTATATGCTATGTGAATTATTTATTAATAATACCATTAAAAATATCAAGAACCTTTCTTTTTCTTTTTCTTTTTTTTTTGAAACAGAGTCTTGCTCTGTCGCCCAGGCTGAAGTGCAGTGGTGCGATCTCAGCTCACTGCAACCTCCGCCTTCTGGCTTCAAGTGATTCTCCTGCCTCAGCCTCCTGAGTAGCTGGGACTACAGGCACACGCTACCATGCCCAGCTACTTTTTGTATTTTTAGGAGAGACGGGGTTTCACCATATTGGCCAGGCTGGTCTTGAACTCCTGACCTCGTGATCCGCCCGCCTCAGCCTCCCAAAGTGCTGGGATTACAGGCATGAGCCACTGTGCCCGGCTTCTGAAGAACCTTTCATATGGCAAAAGATACCATAAACCATATTAAAGAAAACCCAGACTTGGATTAATTATATGTAACATATAAAACTGTTAAAAGGGTTAGTACCTGAAACACAAAAGGAATTTCTAAACATCAATAAGAAGTAGACTAACACCCTATTAGTAAATTACCAGAGGATTCAGGCAGTTCACTTAAGAATGGGCCTAAATGGCTGGTTAAAAAAATGGAAAGATGCTCTGTTTCATGGAGATACAATTTAAAATAATAGAGATATCATTTCACATCTGTCTTTTTGGACCAAATTAATATGCCTTAGGAAATCAAGTGTCGGCACAAATCTCATGGAATGGAGCAGGCTCCTTCATTGCTGGGGAAGTGTAAACTGGTTGATCTCCTTGGAGAGTGGTCTGACAGTATCAGGTTGAAGACGGGCCCTACCCTGTGACCTTGCTGTACTACAGCCACTCTTGTACCTGCTTCAATGCCCTTTGTGGGTGAAACAGTGACAGGAACCCAGCTGGACCCCTCAGACTGGGATAACTTAACCACATAACAATTTTTACATATATACATCAGTGAAATTCAGTGAACTAGATCAACAGAGATCAACAGAGATGTCAGGAAAACGAATGCTGAGTGAAAATGGCATGGAAAATGTGTTACTGTTGATTTTTAGGGGCTGTTGATGCATCCTTTTGTCTCTGTAAACGCTGATACAGACTTTTTAAAAAATTGCTTTTTGCTAATGTTGTTGCAGTCTGCTCATATTTGTAAGTGATCATTGTGTGCCAGCTGCTGTTCTAGGGGTCAGGGGCCAGGGCTGTAGCCGTGAACAAGACAGGCAAAATGTCTGCTCTCACTGGGCTCATTAATGAGGGATGACAGACAGTAAACAAGTAGGAAAATAATTGTGCTCTTGGTTGATGCTAAACAATATGAAGGAAATAAAGCAGGGGCTGAGGGTGACCAGGGAAGGCGTGGTCTGAGGAGCTGACTGTTAAACAGAGACTTGCATTTTTTTTTTTTTTTTAATTGAGACAGAGTCTCACTCTGTCGCTCAGGCTGGAGTGCAGTGGTGTGATCTTGGCTCATTGCAACCTCTGCCTCCCAGGTTCAAGCGATTCTCCTACCTCAGCTTCCCGAGTAGCTGGGATTACAGGTGTGCACTACTACATCTGGCTAATTTTTTAATTTTTAGTAGAGGTGGGATTTTGCTGTGTTCGCCAGGCTGGTCTTGAACTCCTGACCTCAAGTGATCCACTCGCCTCAGCCTCCCAAAGTGCTGGGATTACAAGTGTGAGCCCCTGCACCCAGCCATAGACGTGCGTTTTAAGAAGAACAAATGTGGAAATGTTTGGGAAAAGCATCCGGGCAGATGCAAAAGTCTTCAGCTAGATCATGGTCAAAAATGGCAAGAAGCATTAAATACTTAGGAATAAACTTAATAAAAGAAGTGCAAACTTAACACTGTGAAAACAGAAAACATTGTTGAAATAAAGAAGCCAAATAGACGGAAAGGCATCCAAGGCTCTCGGACTAGCAGACAACATTGTTAAGAGAGCAGTACTCCCCAAACCCATCACAGATTCAGTGCAATCCCTGCCAGTGTCCCAGCCGATTTCCTTGCAGAAATTGACAAGATGATCCTGAAGAATAGCAAGTCCAGCGTGGCCAAAGCCCAGGAGGGAGAAGGGGAAGTGGATGGCGATGCAGTCAGGAGATTGGCAGGGCTTCTGAGTCCTGAAAACCCTGTGGGCCATGACAGGGAGCTATCACCGACCTCTTCTAGGTCTGGTGGAAGCCTTAGGCGCTTTTAAGCAAGGCTGGGATGGCTATGAGCGATATGGCAATGAACAGGACAGAATGTTGAATAAGTAGAATTCAGCTTTTCAGTGGCAGGAAATGAGAGCATCCTTAGTTTCTTTCTGTACATGTTGTTGTGTATTTGTGTCATATTACTGACCCACCTAAACCTTTTCTTAGGTGATACGGAAGTAACAGTGTTTATTATAGAATATTTAGAAGATCGAGGCTGGGTATGGTGACTCACACTTGTAATCCCAGAACTTTGGGAGGCTGAGGCAGGAGGATTGCTTGAGGCCAGGAGTTCAGGAGCAGCCTGGGCAACATAGTGAGACCGCATCTCTCTTTTTTTTTTTTTTTTTTTTTTGAGACGGAGTCTTGCTCTGTGGCCAAGGCTGGAGTGCAGTGGCATGACCTCGACTCACTGCAAACTCCGCCTCCTGGGTTCATACCATTCTCCTGCCTCAGCCTCCCGAGTAGCTGGGACTACAGGTGCCTGCCACCATGCCTGGCTAATTTTTTGTATTTTTAGTAGAGATGGGGTTTCACCATGTTAGCCAGGATGGTCTCAATCTCCTGACCTCGTGATCCACCCGCCTCGGCCTCCCAAAGTGCTGGGATTACAGGGTGAGCCACCGTGCCCGGCCGTGAGACCCCATCTCTTAAAAAGTAATAAATTAGCTGGGTATGGTGGTTCACGCCTGTAATCCCAGCACTTGGGGGGCCGAGGCGGGCAGATTACGAGGTCAGGAGTTAGAGAGTAGCCTGGCCAATATGGTGAAACCCCGTCTCTACTAAAAATACAAAAATTAGCTGAGTGTGGCGGCACACGCCTGTAGTCCCAGCTACTTGGGAGGCTGAGGTGGGAGAATCGCTTGAACCCAGGAGGTAGAGGTTGCAGTGAGCCAAGACTACACCATTGCTCCAGCCTGGATGACAGAGTGAGACTCTGTCTCAAAAAAAAAAAAAAAAAAAAAAAAAGGAATAAATTAGTCGGGCATAGTGGTACATACCTTTAGTCCTAGCTACTCAGGAGGCTGAGGTGGGAGGATAGCTTGAGCCTAGGAGTTCAAGGCTGCAGTGAGCTATGATCACACCACTGCACTCCAGCCTGGGTGACAGAGCAAGAGACCCTGTTTTTTAAAACACACACACACACACACACAAAATATTTAGAAGATTCATACTGAAAGAGAATATGTATTCAGGATCCTGCCACTTTGAGGTAATGGCAATTAACATTTAGCATTTTTTCCTTCTAGTCTTTTGAATGAAGTTATGATGAGACGTTTCTCAAATTCAGTAATGAGTGCCCATCCCGCCGAGCTCACCCCCTCAAAACCTCAAAAGAAAACAAAAGAATCATAGCTTTCCTGTTGGAAAGTCAGTCCTTAAGGCTTCTAATTAATTTCTTTCAGGTGGAGCTGATCAGAATAATGTTCAGCATCAACCCCCTGGAGAACCTGAAGGTGTACATCAGCAGTCGGCCTCCCCTGGTGGTCTTCATGATCAGCGTGAGTGCCATGGCCATAGCTTTTCTGACCCTGGGCTACTTCTTCAAAATCAAGGAGATTAAATCACCAGAAATGGCAGAGGTACAGTATGTTCTGACTTCTCCTGGGCTGGCTGGCCCTTGTGGAGTGGGGCAACACTCTGTGGCTTGTCATATAGCTTTCTTGGGTTTTGGACTTTCTCTCCTAGTGAGAAAGGTCGGTATTTATTCAGAATTTTCTGTTTTCCATCTCCCCAGGACTCAAGTTTGTTAGGAAATACCTAGATAGGTATTGTTCAATTTAAATATGCTACCAGTTTCAGTTAGACTATTTCAGCAGTGAAACAGATGCATTTTGGAGAGTACATTTGTAAAATGATCTGTGTCAAAAAGCTGGAGAACTCACCTTTTTAATATTCCATCTCAAATGGGTTCATTGCTGTTTTAGAAAACTGAACATTTGGTATTTTAAAACCACATATCATCATAGAGTTTTATCAGCTGTACTAATCGTTTTTTTCATGAGATAAGGAATCTTAAAGAAATTCAAAACAGGATCTAATTACCAAATATTTTTGTTTTTTGAGATGGAGTCTCGTTCTGTCACCCAGTCTGGAGTGCAGTGGCGTCTTGGCTCACTGCAACCCCCACCTCCCGGGGTCAAGCGATTTTCCTGCCTCAGCCTCCTGAGTAGCTGGGATTACAGGTGCCCACCACCACGTCTGGCTAATTGTTGTCTTTTTAGTAGAGATGGGGTTTCGCTGTGTTGGCCAGGCTGGTCTTGAACTCCTGACCTCAGGTGATCCACCCATCTCAGCCTCCCCAAGTGCTGAGATTACCGGCGTGAGCCACTACACCCAGCCTAATTCCTGTCTTTTAATAGATTCCTTGGGTGCTTTCTCTTACTCTTTTTCCTTCTTCTTGGGTTTGTTGTTGGGTGGAGGTGGGGGTGGGGGTGGGGCTGGGAGTGTGTGGTTGCTACATTGAGTGTGCCTTACATTGGAGAGGAGAGTTCTGTTCCATGTAATTGAGATCATAGCTTTCTCTTGAGCTCTAGGGCATTCTAGATCTTAAGTGATCTTGGCAAAACGAACCGCCTACACATGTGAACTCTTTCTAGCACAGTTCAAGTAACAAGTTTTAGCTATTTCTACCTTGTAACCCTTTCAAAGAGTTTGTTACTAAGAGACATACTGGCTGGCTTAATTCTCCCTCTTTGCTGACCCTGCCTCAATCTTTAAAGGCTGTGAAAACAGGCTGCCCCCACATCAGGGCTGAAAATGAATATTCTACTCAAAACGAAAGCTCTGCAGCCTCCTGCCATTTCTTTCCTGCAGATCTTGAGTCCATGTTGAGCACTTGGCCAAGGCCAGTGGTTACAATGAAGCCTGGATAATTAGCCCTTAATAATCCAAATTAGGCCTGGCATTGGCTTTAGCTGGCTGTTCAACGTGGACTCCAGCTCCGTAGGAACGCATTGTTGAGATGCTATAGAACTTTGGTTATGATTAGTTTCGTGATTTTTATTTCAAATGAGGATCCTAAGTTGTAGGAAAGGCAGTGGTGTATGGGAAACATTTGGGGCTGTGAATCAGAACTTAATGCCGATTCTACCTTGAACTAGAATTGGAGAGTCCCTAATTTGCCCTGGGCCTCAGTTTCTTCATGTCTAGGACTATGAAGGACTGAGACTAGAATGTTCGTTTTCAGCCCTAATATACTAGAATGGTCAGTTGAGTTTGTAGGTGTTAGGGAAATGTAATTTAATAGATCCAGTTGCAGTCTTACTAAATGTCACATACAGTTAAACTGATGCTGTAAGGGTAGACTTACTGGGCTGGTTAGGGGTTGCTCAGATGACTTTTTTTTTGTTTATTTGAGATGGAATGTCACTCTGACACCCAGGCTGAGGCTGGAGTTCAGTGGCACGATCTTGGCTTGCTGGGGCCTCTGCCCCACTTCAAATGATTTTCGTGCCTCAGCCTTCCAAGTAGCTGGGACTACAGGCACACACCACCACGCCTAGCTGATTATTGTATTTTTAGTAGAAACGTGGTTTCACCATGTTGCTCAGGCTGGTCTTGAACTCCTGACCTCAAATGATGCACCTGCCTTGGCCTCCCAAAGTGCTGGAATTACAGGTGCAAGCCACTGCACCTGGCCCCTTCCTTTTTGAAATTGTTGCTGCTCTAAGGTGTCATCAAAAGTCCATAAGAAGGGGGGCAGTGTCCCAAATGAGTATTAGTATTCACTGCTGTTTCATGTTCTGGAGAAAGAGAGCAAGATATATGGAACTGATCTTTTGGGACATTATTTTAAGGTGATTTTATTTTAAAAAAAAAAAAGAATTGTAATTGCAAAATGAGTTTGCATTAATGCTTTTATTCAAGCTTTCTTTTCCAGTTTGGTTCTGAGGCTAGATCATTTTCTCTATGTGTAATATGCTGGATTTTTTTAAAAGAAGATTTTCTTGAATAAATTGATTTGATTTCACAGTTTATTGAGTATCTTGTGCCAGTGAAGAGTTCATACTTTAGGTTATAAATATAAAAGTGATGAGGAAAGCCACGTTGTGCTGCCTGTGAGGAGGTTGGTGGCCGTGTTGTCATGATCTTAAATGACCAGCTCTGAATTGTAGTTTGCTGATGTGCTGCAGTGCCACACCAGGGTCTTACCTGTGTTCCCGCAGCGGGATGCAGGCGCTGTTCACACTCATTTCTTTTTCTTTCACTTCCCCAAAGGATTGGAATACTTTTCTGCTACGGTTCAATGATTTGGACCTGTGTGTATCAGAGAATGAAACGCTAAAGCATCTCACAAACGACACCACAACTCCGGAAAGCACAATGACCAGCGGGCAGGCCCGAGCTTCCACCCAGTCCCCCCAGGCCCTGGAGGACTCGGGCCCTGTGAATATCTCAGTCGCAATCACCCTAACCCTGGACCCACTGAAACCCTTCGGAGGGTATTCCCGCAACGTCACCCATCTGTACTCAACCATCTTAGGGCATCAGATTGGACTTTCAGGTATGCAGTAGCCACTCTCCATTCAGGCTCCTCAAGCAACCACTGTTACAAAAAGAGGAGGCACCGTGTGTGTTTTTACTGACTATATTGTACTAAATTGTAGTCTTGCACATGTGTCTTTTTTTGTTGAGTTTGAACTACATGAACCATTTCTACACCATCATTACATGGTAAAGTACCTGGCTTGAAGTAGCTTCTCAAAAGCCTGTAGGAACAAGAAACTGTGAAAAAACTATAAGGCCTGTCTAATATTTACAAACATGTAATTTTTATTCAGGCTTATCCTGTTGGAGTTTTCGTTATTTACTACACATCTTCTATTGCTATTAGTTTATAGATTTTTTAATGGCCATTGTTAGTCCAACACTGTGCTGAGCTGCTGGGAAGAACTAGAAAATGGCTAAGATGACTGGGCGCAGTGGCTCGTGCATGTAATCCCAGCACTTTGGGAGGCCAAGGTGGGTGGATTGCCTCAGCTCAGGAGTTTGAGACCAGCCTGGGCAACGTGGTGAAACCCCATCACTACTAAAATACAAAAATTTGGCCAGGTGCAGTGGCTCACACCTGTAATCCCAGCACTTTGGGAGGCCAAGGTGGTCAGATCACAAGGTCAGGAGTTCGAGACCAGCCTGGCCAATATGGTAAAACCCCATCTCTACTAAAAATACAAAAATTAGCCAGGCATGGTGGCGGGCACCTGCAGTCCCAGCTACTTGGGAGACTGAGGCAGGAGAGGCTACTTGGGAGACTGAGCTTGAACCCGGGAGGCAGAGGTTGCAGTGAGTTAAGAATCACACCACTACACTCCAGCCTGGGCGACAGAGAGAGACTCTGTCTCCAAAAAAAAAAAAAAAAATTGCCGGGCATGCAGGCATGGTGATGCGCCGCACTTGTAGTCCCAGCTACTCAGGAGGCTGAGGCAGGAGAATTGTTTGAACCCGAGAGGTGGAGGTTGCAGTGAGCTGAGATCATACCACTGCACTCCAGCCTGCGCGACAGAGCGAGACTCCGTCTCAAAAAAAGAAAAGAAAACGCCTAAGATGGGCCCGGGCGCAGTGGTTCACGCCTGTAATCCCAGCACTTTGGGAGGCCAAGGTGGGTGGATCACTTGAGGTCAGGAGTTCAAGACTTGTCTGGCCAACATGGGGAAACCCTATCCCTACTAAAAATACAAAAAAAATTAGCTGGACATGGTGGCGGGCGCCTGTGATCCCAGCTACTCTGGAGACTGAGGTGGGAGAATCACTTGAGCTCTAGAGGCGGAGGCTGCAGTGAGCCAAGATCACACCACTGCACTCCAGTCTAGGCAACAAAGCGAGACTTCACCTCAAAAAAAAAAAAACAAAAAAAAAAACCTAAGATGTAGTCTCTTCCTTTTGGAATTTTGGGGTTATGGAAGAGACAAAGATAAATGTGAGTTAATGTTTATCAAGCACTTATAATAGTCCTCCCACAAAGGAAATGCTATGAAAGTGCTTGATAAGGAATATGAAAAATACATGCTTATAAAATGTGGAGCACTGCCCTGTGACCAGTACTAAACCCATGACAGACTGTAATTGACGCAGGAGAAGGGCTAGAAGGCAGTGGAAGCTGGAATAATCGGGAAAGGCTTCTTGTGGGACACCTGGGCCTTGGAAGAATAACCTTTTGTTCTTTGGTTACCAAAAGGCTTTTTAAAAAGTTCTTAGGCTGGGTGCAGTGGGTCATGCCTGTAATCCCAGCACACTGAGAGGCTGAGGCAGGAGGATTGAATGAGCTCAGGTGTTGAAGACCAACCTGGGCACATAGCAAACACTTGTCTTTATGAGGAATATAAAAAATTAGCCAGGTGTCGTGGCGTGCACCTGTAGTCCCAGCTGCTTGTGAGACTGAGGTGGGAGGATTGCTTGAACCTGGGAGGTCGAGGCTACAGTGAGCTAAGATTGTACCACTGCACTCCAGCCTGGTCAATAGAGTGAGACCCTGTCTCAAAAAACACACAAAAAACAAACAAACAAAAAAAACAAGAAACAAATAAAAAGTCCTTGAAGGAATTTAAGTGCCCACCAGCCTCCTATTGGCGGTTAGAGGTGAGAATGTTCCCATAATAATCAGGTGACTTCTGGGTTTCCCGTGTAGCAAGTGGACCTATTTCTTATGGCATGGCATAAGGACACCTTCGGGTTTTTTTTTTTTACTTTTTTTTATTATTGTTATTTTCAGATGGAGTCTCACTCTGTCACCCAGGTTGGAGTGCAGTGGCACAATCTTGGCTCACTGCAACCTCTGTCTCCTGGGTTCAAGGGACTCTTCTGCTTCAGACTCCTGAGTAGCTGGGATTACAGGCTCACGCCACCATGCCCAGCTAATTTTGTATTTTTAGCGGAGACGGGATTTTACCATGTTGGCCAGGCTGGTCTTGAACTTCTGACTTCAAATGATCTGCCCGCCGTAGCCTCCCAAAGTGCTGGGATTATAGGCATGAGCCACCATGCCTGGCTATTGTTTCATTTTAATTTTTAAAATTTATTTTTTGAGACAGTCTTGATCTGTTGCCAGGCTAGAGTGCAGTGGTGTGATCATAGCTCACTGCAGCCGCAAACTCCTGGGCTCAAGTGATCCTCCCTAGTACCTGGGACCACAGGTGTGCACCAGTATACGTGGCTGATTTTTTAAAGTTTTTTATAGAGACAGTCTTGCTATCACGTTCAGGCTGGTCGTGAATTCCCGGCCTCAAGTAATCCACCTGCCTCAGCCTTCTAAAGTTAAAGTGCTGGGACTATAGATATGAACCACTGTGCCTGGCAATACGTTGGTTTTAATTTAAGCTTCATCACTTGCTTTTCTTAACTCTGAAACCCTCTGACCTCTGTTTGTTCATATGTAAAAGGGGGACAACTGCATTTCTTTGGTCATGTTCATGGGAGAAGAGTAAATTTTAAGTGAAATATGTGTAAAAAATCTTTGAAAATGGCTAGACGGGTGTGCAGAAATGGTGGGGATAATTCACCCAGCCCAAGTTTTTCACCTCTGATCTGCCCGAGGTCTGGTTTGGCATCTCCAGGCCATGACTGGAAAGCGGCCACTTCCTTCGCTGCTTTGTAGCTCTGAGTTGAGCAGGCCTCATGGTCAGGGTCAGGACTGCTCTTGTTCCTCAGATCCCACAAAGGCAGGTTCCTGGGCTGATAGATGATTCCTGTGTAGGTTTGATTTCAGGGTTTATTTGTATGCCAAAGAATAACAACTACGTGGTTCTTTATAAAAAAACGATTTCTCTTTCATAGGCAGGGAAGCCCACGAGGAGATAAACATCACCTTCACCCTGCCTACAGCGTGGAGCTCAGACGACTGCGCCCTCCACGGTCACTGTGAGCAGGTGGTGTTCACAGCCTGCATGACCCTCACGGCCAGCCCCGGGGTGTTCCCCGTCACTGTGTAAGTGTACCCGGCGCCCGGTGAACACACATGACAAGCCCCACTTGCCTGAGTACAGCTGGGCTGCTTCGGCCATAAATTCTCAGGATGGCTTGCTTCACATTTCTTTATAGAATTATCTCTACTCAGACCTATCTAAAGGATTATTTAATTTGTCTAAAAGATTATTTAATTAGGAATTCTAAAGATAGAACTTCCGCGAATAAAATCAAAAGTTAGTGTCCCCTCGAGGCAGTAAAAGCACCTGGATGTTGTTGGACATTCATAGGCTGTCTTTTCCTGCAGGAGTAGAAGCAGCAAGTTACAGAAAAGAGGCTCACTGTGGCTGGGTGCAGTGGCTAAGGCCTGTGATCCCAGCACTGTGGGAGGCTGAGGTAGGAGGATCCCTTGAGCCCCGGAGTTGAAGACCAGCCTGGATAACATATAGGGAGACCCTGTCTCTGTTTAAAAAAAAGAAAAGAGAAAGGAGACTCTCTAAAGATAAAGGTTTTCAGCCAGGTGCAGTGTCTCATGCCTATAATCCGAGCACTTTGGGAGGCCAAGGTAGGGGGATCACCTGAGGTCAGGAGTTCAAGACCAGCCTGGCCAACATGGTGAAACCCTATCTCTACTAAAAATACAAAAATTAACTGGGCCTGGTGGCACATGTCTGTAATCCCAGCTACTCAGAGGCTAAGGCAGGAGAATCGCTTGAACCTGGGAGGCAGAGGTTGCAGTGAGCCGAGATCGTGCCACTGCACTCCAGCCTGGGTGACAGCAAGACTCCGTCTCAGAAAAGTAAATAAATAAAATAAAACAAAGATAAACATTTGTTCATCTCCATTATCCAGAAAGATAATTTAAAATCGTCGATTTAAGTTTATCTTGATTTTAGTTTTATATCAAGTATAAATCAAAACTTATTTTCCGTTAAACAGTTACTGATTTTAGCCGGGCGCAGTGGCTCAAGCCTGTAATCCCAGCACTTTGGGAGGCCGAGGCGGGTGGATCACGAGGTCAGGAGATCGAGACCATCCTGGCTAACATGGTGAAACCCCGTCTCTACTAAAAATACAAAAAACTAGCCGGGCGTGGTGGCGGGCGCCTGTAGTCTCAGCTACTTGGGAGGCTGAGGCGGGAGAATGGCGTGAACCTGGGAGGCGGAGCTTGCAGTGAGCTGAGATCACGCCACTGCACTCCAGCCTGGGAGACACAGTGAGACTCCGTCTCAAAAAAAAAAAAAAAAAAAAAACAGTTACTGATTTTAAAGTGTAACATTTTAAATCATTTCCCGTTAAATAATTACTAACTTTAATTTTACCTACTAATTTGAAAGTTAGTTTTAAAATCAAATATAAATTGAACTTTATTTTCCATTAAACAATTAAGGTTTTTGAAACTTTTCCTTCAGTGTTTTTGAGCAGCATTCAGTGTTATTGTTTTGCCTTTTAGGTGTTGTTTTTTTGTTTTTTTGGTTTTTTTTTGTCTTTCCTGTCTGTAAAGGAGATAATTATCTATAAATAAATAGGTGAAATACATAAGATACAGCCTATTTAAAAGAATTCTGTGGTGAATTCTTTTTAAATAAGAATTATCCTGGGATTTGTCTATTTTAGACATTTGGAGGTTTGTAGGACAAGATCAGATTAAGTTAAACGTTACTTTGTGTTACAGTAACTGATACAGAATTTTGTAGGTAAAGTTTCCAGTTGTAACTAAGTGATATGCTTTGGGCTGGTTGCAATGGCTCACGCCTGTAATCCCAACTACTTGAGAGGCTGAGGCAGGAGAATCAGTTCAACTTGGGAGGTGGAGGTTTCAGTGAGCCAAGGTCACACCAGCCTGGGCAACATAGCGAGACTCTGTCTCAAAAAAAAGAAAAGACGATATGGTTTGGCTGTCTCCCCACCCAAATCTCATTTTGAATTGTAGTTCCCATAATCCCCTTGTCATGGGAAGGACCCAGTGGGAGGTAATTGAATCATGGAGGTGGTTACCCCCATGCTGCTGTTCTCATGATAGTAAGTGAGTTCCCATGAGACATGATGGTTTTATAAGGGGTTTTCCACCTTTTATTCGGCACTCCTCTTTGCTGCCCCATGTGAAGAAGGATGTGTTTGCTTCCCCTTCTGCCGTGATTGTAAGTTTCCTGAGGCTTCCCCGACCATGCTGAACTGTGAGTCAATTAAGCCTCTTTCCTTTATAAATTACCCAGTCCCGGATATGTCTTTATTAGCAGCGTGATAATGGACTAATATACTAAGAGTTTAGCTAATTTGAGAAGATAGGCTTACAAGGAGCTTATGTCCTTTGCATCACATGTGAGAGGACTGTAGGTTAAATTCTGAAGGCAGAAATCCAACACCCAAACTCCTAAATGTCAGGCACCTATTTATTTTTCTGTTATATTTTTATTTTTTTAAAAAGACTCTCGGCCGGGCGCGGTGGCTCAAGCCTGTAATCCCAGCACTTTGGGAGGCCGAGGCGGGTGGATCATGAGGTCAGGAGATCGAGACCATCCTGGCTAACACGATGAAACCCCGTCTCTACTAAAAAATACAAAAAACTAGCCGGGCGAGGTGGCGGGCGCCTGTAGTCCCAGCTACTCCGGAGGCTGAGGCAGGAGAATGGCGTAAACCCGGGAGACGGAGCTTGCAGTGAGCTGAGATCCGGCCACTGCACTCCAGCCTGGGTGACAGAGCGAGACTCCGTCTCAAAAAAAAAAAAAAAAAAAAAAAAAGACTCTCAAACTAAAATATAATGGTATTTATGTCAAAGAAGCATGAACATGTAAGTTACATTTTTCCTTTCCACGTGTGTTGCCGTGTTTGATGTTTTACCAGCTGCTGTGGGGGTGACACAAGTGAATGACTCAGGCCACTGAGCACATGTCTTTCCTCCTTCTCTTCCCCTGCAGACAGCCACCACACTGTGTTCCTGACACATACAGCAACGCCACGCTCTGGTACAAGATCTTCACAACTGCCAGAGATGCCAACACAAAATACGCGCAAGATTACAATCCTTTCTGGTGTTATAAGGGGGCCATTGGAAAAGTCTATCATGCTTTAAATCCCAAACTTACAGTGATTGTTCCAGATGTAAGTGAGAAAAATCGTGTGTGTGTGTGTGTGTGTGTGTGCGCGCGTCTGCGTGCATATGCACATGTGTGTGCATGTGCTGCAACTGTTGTATAGGCCCTGCTAACTTCCCTGGGTAAGCGTCTCCTTTGCCACGTTAGATTTCCAGGTGAGTTGGGACACTAGGCGGAGTGGTGGATGCTTGGAAAAACATGCCACCCATTGGTTAAGAAAAATCTGGTTCTTCTCTTCCTTTTCTCTGTTGTTCAGCGGCAGTTATTTCTTGAGCAACTGCCTAATCCCTGGGGGGTTACAAGGGATCCTTGTATAAATATTATCTTAGAGGATGTTCACAGACATTCATAGAAGACTGTCTAGTGTCCATGTGAACAAAAATAGTACTGCTTAGAGTTCTGAAAGGTAGAAGTAAGTAGTAGAAAGAGATGAATCTTCGACTAGAGAGTGAGGCCTGAATAGTATTTAACTAAACCAAGAAACAAGGAGAATAAAATACTTACCTATCTTGTCTAGCAGCTGTGTGCTAGCTCAGCTTCCTACTTCGACTTGAGCCCACTTATTTTTTTAGAGACGGGATCTTGCTCTGTCACCCAGATTGGGCTCTAGTGGCACAATCATGGCTCACTGCAGCTTCCGACTCTTGGTCTGAAGCTTCATGGGTGGCTGGGACTACAGATGCATGTCCCATGCTGGGATAATTTTTAAACTTTTTGTAGAGACAGGGTCTTACTGTGTTGCCCAGGCTGGTCTTGAACCCCTGGCCTCAAGCGATCCTCCTGCCTTGGCCTCCGAAATTGCTGGGATGACAGGTATGAGTCGCCGCACCCGGCCTGAGCCCACTTTTTTTTTTTTTTTTTTTTTTTTTTTTGGAGACAGAGTCTCGCTCTGTCGCCCAGGCTGGAGTGCAGTGGCGCAATCTCGGCTCACTGCAAGCTCTGCCTCCCGGGTTCACGCCATTCTCCTGCCTCAGCCTCCTGAGTAGCTGGGACTACAGGCGCCCGCCACCGCGCCCGGCTAATTTTTGTATTTTTAGTAGAAACGGGGTTTCACCGTGGTCTCGATCTCCTGACCTTGTGATCTGCCCGCCTCGGCCTCCCAAAGTGCTGGGATTACAGGCGTGAGCCACCGCGCCCGGCCTGAGCCCACTTTTTAACACTGCTTTGATATTTTGTAAATGTGTTCCTTTCTGGCAGTGTGTGTTAGCTGGATCTCTCTTCTTTTGGCCTAGCCCTTTGTCCTTTTCTTTTTTTCTTTATTTTTATTTATTTATTTATTTATTTTTTGAGATGGAGTCACACTCTGTTGTCCAGGCTGGAGTGCAGTGGCACAATCTCGGTTCACTGCAACCTCTGCCTCCTGGGTTGAAGTGATTCTCCTGCCTCAGCTCCAAAGCAGCTGGGATTACAGGCACCTGCCACCACGCCCAGCTAATTTTTGTATTTTTAGTACAGATGGGGTTTTGCCATGTTGGCCAGGTTGGTGTTGAACTCCTGATCTCAGGTGATCCTCCCACCTCAGCCTCCCAAAGTGCTGGGATTATAGGCATGAGCCATTGCGCCCAGCCTTTGCCCTTTTCTGGGGCTCATTTGTAGGCCAGGGTCCTGCAGGAGCCAGCTGTGGAGGTCAGGCTGGATGGTGGGCTGTGGCCCTTCATGCCTGACCAAGGGCACTCCCTGCCTGTGTTTGGGGCTTGGGGGTTGGTAAAGCAGTGTATTGAGAAGACTGAGCTGCCCCGCTATGTTGTAAGTGACCTGCAGGGAGTCCAGGGCTGACCTGAGGCCTGGAGATACTAGAGGGTAAAGGAATGGAAGCATGTCTGGGGTCCCTCTAGTAACTTGCAGGGCCTGGGGATTGACTGCATGTGGGAGGTCAAAGGGCAGTGAATCAAGGATGACCTCAGCATTTTCATCCAGGGACATAGAGAAAATCAGGAGGAGGGAGGCAACCCTGGGGAGAGGTGAGGGGCCGAGGCCTTCCTGGTGGTGGCATACCCAGTAGTTAGGAATGCAGCCTCAGCTGTCCGCCATGCAGCCTGAGGGCAGTCCCATGACGAGGATGTGTCCAGAAAGGAGTGGGGCTTAAAGACGGAGTGTCTGCAGCCTTTGCAGGGGAGAAGCCTGCTGGAGGGGCAGGGTTCAGGCAGTGTGGGGGTGCAGAAGACAGGGCAGAGGACAGCCCTAGGGCTAGGAAGGTGTGGGTGCTGTCCAACAGAGGCTCAGGAGCACCATGTCCTCACTTAATGAGATCCAGCTTTGGTCACTTAGGAGACAAAACGAGAAACCTCCTCTTGCAGCTTAAGAAGAAAAGTTGTGGCAAGTCTGGACGTTGTCAGTCCTGTCTCTCAAAACCCAGCATTAAAACCTTTCAGTCACTCAGAGCAGATGTTTCTGATTTTTTTCTCTTCTTTATTTAGGATGACCGTTCATTAATAAATTTGCATCTCATGCACACCAGTTACTTCCTCTTTGTGATGGTGATAACGATGTTTTGCTATGCTGTTATCAAGGGCAGACCCAGCAAATTGCGTCAGAGCAATCCTGAATTTTGTCCCGAGAAGGTGAGCTGTGGATGGGGTCCAGGCCAGCATTTTGCCAGAGGTCTCTGTATACAGAAAGTCCCAGTTATCCTTACTTCATTTATTGTGGGTGGCACCTTTCATCCAAAGAAATGACAGTTATCCCTCAATATCCGAGGAGGATTGGTTCCAGGACCCTGGTGGATACCAAAATTCATGAATGTCCAAATCCCTTCTGTAAAATGGTACAATATTTGCATATGACCTCTGCACATCCTCTGTAACTTTTTTTTTTTTTTTTGAAGATGGAGTCTCACTCTGTCACCCAGGCTGGAGTGCAGTGGGACTATCTTGGCTCACTGCAGCCTCCGCCTCCCGGGCTCAAGCAATTCTCCTACCCCAGCCTCCTGAGTAGCTGGGATTGCAGTCGCATGCCACCATGCCCCACTAATTGTTTGCATTTTTAGTAGAGACAGGGTCTCACCATGTTGGCCAGGTTGGTCTCAAACTCCTGACCTCAAGTGATCCACCCGCCTTGGCCTCCCAAAGTGCTGGAATTACAGGTGTGAGCCACTGGGCCCAGGTCATCCTCTGTAACTTTAATCTCTAGATTACTTTTTTTTGAGACAGTTTTGCTCTGTCACCAAGGCTGGAGTGCAGTGGCGTGATCTCCGTTTACTGCAACCTCTGCCTCCTGGACTCAAGTGATTCTCCTGCCTCAGCCTTGAGAGTAGTTGGGATTACAGGCGTACGCCACCACACTTAGCTAATTTTTGTATTTTTAGTAGAGACAGGGTTTCACCATGTTGGCCAGGCTAGTCTCGAACTGCTGATGTCAAGTGATCCACCTGCCTTGGCCTCCCAAAGTTCTGGGATCACAGGCGTGAGCCACTGTGCCCAGCTTCTAGGTTACTTATAATACCTAATACAATGTAAATACTGTGTAAATAGTTGTTACAGTGTATTTTAAAAACTTGTATTATTTTTATTGTTGTATTCGTATGTATTGGTTTTTTTCTTTTGAGTATTTTTGCTGTTTTTAATTTTTTTTTTTTTTTTTTTTTTAGACAGGGTCTCGCTTTGTCACCCAGGCTGGAGTGGAGTGGTGCGATCATAGCTCATAACACAATCATAGCTCACTGCAGCCTTGACCTCCCAGGCTCAAGCGATCCTCAGCCTCCTGAGTAGCTGGGACCACAGGCATGCATCACCACACCTGCTTAATTTTTGTATTTTTTGAAAAGATGGGGTTTTGCCACGTTGCCCAGACTGGTCTTGAATTCCTGGGCTCAAGCGATCCACCCACCTTGACCTCTCAAAGATTACAGTTGATTACAGGTGTAAGCCACCATGCCCAGCCCTCTTTTGTGTATTTTTGGTTGAATCTGTGGGTATGAAACCCACAATTACAGAAGGCCAACTGTAGTTTCTGCCTTCATTAGAAGTGTCTTTACCCTCAACCTAAACTATGGTGTTGGATTTTTAATCATATACCCAAACCTCCATCACCATTAAAGGGAGTGACTTGGTAATTGTTCTCAAGTCTCCACTGGAGCACTACTGACCCTGGGTAGCTGCCTCCTCTGTAGTTCCATCAGCATAAGAAGTCTTCTAACAGAATGTTTATCAAGGTTTAAAGACAGTTACCTCAGCTGGGTGCACCTGTAATCCAAGGACTTTTGGGAGATTGAGGCAGGAGGATCACTTGAGCCTAGGAGTTCAAGACCAGCTTGGGCAACATGGTGAGACCCCATCTCTACTAAAAGTTAAAAAAATTAGCCACATGTAATGGTGCATGCCTGTATTCCAAGCTACTGGGGAGGTTGAGGTAGGAGGATTGCTTGAGCCTAGGAGTTGGAAACTATAGTAACCTATGATTGCACCACTGCACTCCAGCCTGGACAACAGAGCGAGACTGTGTCTCAAAAAAACAAAAACCAGTTAATTCTGTCTCTGCACAGTGGTTCCAGATGGGCTGCATCTTGCAGGAGACTTTGAGATTTCTAGTAATTTCTTCCTAGGTGAGATTTTCTTCTTAGGGATTTAGTAACTTCACTGTCTGGTTGATATGTGCAATCAGTGTGGCGTCCTGGTCTTTGGGTAGGGGCCGAGTTAACCTGGGCTTCCCTTTTTGACTGGTTTCCTTGGCTTGCTGTCTTCCAGGTGGCTTTGGCTGAAGCCTAATTCCACAGCTCCTTGTTTTCTGAGAGAGACTGAGAGAACCATAATCCTTGCCTGCTGAACCCAGCCTGGGCCTGGACGCTCTGTGAATACATTATCTTGCGATGTTGGGTTATTCCAGCCAAAGACATTTCAAGTGCCTGTAACTGATTTGTACATATTTATAAAATTCTATTCAGAAATTGGTCCAATAATGCACGTGCTTTGCCCTGGGTGCAGCCAGAGCCCTTCAGCCCCACCTTGGACTTGAGGACCTATCTGATGGGATGTTTCCACATGTCTCTAGAGAAGGATTTCCTGGATCTAGCTGCGTTGGAGCTGGTCACGACGATGTTTTCACTAAGGTCACGGGTGCGTTGCGTCACTGGTGGGGTTGAAGTTTGGTTTGGTTCTTGTTTCGGCCCAGTATGTAGAGAACGTTTGAAACAGTCTGCACCTTTGATACAGTATTGCATTTCCAAAGCCACCAATCCATTTTGTGGATTTTATGTGTCTGTGGCTTAATAATCATAGTAACAACAATAGTACCTTTTTCTCCATTTTGCTTGCAGGAAACATACCTAAGTTTTTTTTGTTTGTTTATTTTTTTCCTTTATAAAGAAAAAATAAAATAGTCTCATTTTAATACTACTCTAGTTAGGGCAGACTTGTGCTTTTATCCTGAGTAAAATGTTAAATATTTAAGTCACGTACATGGTAAAAATCTAAGTTTCATTTTCCACATGGGTGACCAGGAACCTGGTCTTGTTGGAGTTGGCACAGAAGGTTCTACTGTCTTCTTGGCCGCTCTTGTCCCTCCCTTCTGTTGTCAAAGTTAAAGCAGCCTCTTCACTCAAAAGGGCTTCAAAATGTAAGTGGCTCTAGAGTTAGAGTGACCGTTTGCTGTTCTGCTTTCTGGAATGCAGATGACAGTATGGAAAGAAAGAATAATTCTAATAGTTGTAATAGGAAAGGATTTCTTTCTTTCTTTCTTTCTTTCTTTCTTTCTTTCTTTCTTTCTTTCTTTCTTTCTAAGAGTGGGTGGATTTCTCCTTTTTTTTGCTTTTTATGTGACTAACATATCTTCAGGAGGAAAATGGCAACTAGTACATCAGGAAGAGTTTGAAAACAGTGCCTGTGAAGTTTGAAGGAATGCAATTCTAATTTGCCATTTATCAGGGAAAACCAAAAGCATTTTTCTTGTAACTTTTCTTTTTTTTTTTTTTTTTTTTTTGAGACAGGGTCTTGCTCTGTCTGTCCCTCAGGCTGGAGCATAGCTCAGTGCAGCCTCCAACTCCTGGGCTCAAGCAGTTCTCCCACTTTAGCCTCCTGAGTAGCTGGGACTACAGGCGTGTGCCACCACGCCTGGCTAGTTTTTAAATTTTTTTGTAGAGACAGGGTCTCCCTCTGTTGCCCAGGCTGGTCTGAAACTCCTAGCTTCAAATGATCCTCTCACCTCGGCCTCCCCAAATCCTGGGATTCCAGGTGTCAGCCACCACACTTGGCCCTCTTATAACGTTTTGTTTGATTGTCTAGTTCCTCTGTCTCTTTTTCCTTCTAATCCTTATTCATTTAAGCAAAATTGTACATTATCTTTTTCAGTGCTTTCATGTTGTATTCTTACTATTTTTCTTAATAACTTTTGGCCTTAATAGCTCATTGTCACTAATAACTTCTGTGTTCTCCCAGGCAATGTTATAACAGAAGGGCACTGAAAACCTTGGACATGACCATGAGTACTTCCTCTCCTTAACTCTAGGTTTGTAGTCTGTTTTGAATTAGGATTAGTTCCTTCATTCTGAAATACATTGGCTTAGAACATTTTATCCCGGGCATTTTTGAATGGAAAACAGTTGCGGGCTTTTATTGAAGATTGTTAAAATAATCACCATAGTAACTTGATATGTTAGTATTCCTCTTTTTCCTTTTCGAATGTTTCAAGCACAGTAATCATACTTGTCTATCCAGTTTCTTTGTATGATACGAGTTGCTTACACGATGCATGGCTCACTTACTAATTTAGTTTTCTCCTTAGAGACTTTGAGACCCTTAGGACACAAGATTGAGAAAGAGCCCTGTGGCTTGGCTCTAGAAATGCCGTTATCATTAGGACCGTCAGATTTTAGATTAAGCTGCTATTGAATTAATAAAATCCCAATGAAGCAGAGTTATAGGGATAGATTTATAGCTGGCAGAGTGGTATCGAAGGAGAAAGACAGTGAAAAAGCCAATTTCACTGGTTCGTTCAGTCCAGCTCGTTGCTAATATTAGTTACCCTTGTTTTAACGACAGAGTATGGCTGGACTCTGTAGCCAGGGGAGGGGCGACACTGTTAGATGTGAGGAAAGGAAGTGCCAAAAATGCCTAGACAGATGGCTCGTCCTGAGCCCAGGACACACACTTTAAAATCCCAGCATTCACCTAAGCAAGTACTTCTCAAAGATCTTACAGAAACACAGAGTCAATCAGTTTTATAAAGGAAGGCTGCAGGGAGAGAGGAGGCCTCGGGGCCTGGGTGAAGAGGCCTAGGACCTGAAGAGACTCCAGCGAGTCTCAGAAAGCCCAGGGGACCTGTCACCATCTGAGCACTTCCCAGGCTCAATGCTCAGCCGGAGTTTGCTGGTGGACCTCAGGATTCGAAGTGTGTGACAGACAGGGTGCTCTTGCTGTTCAGGGTGGCCCCGTGCAGGAGCACTAGCTCACCCTCAGGCATCTCGGACTGGAGGGCCAGCAGAAGGTCAGCAACTTACTCTTAAAATGATTGTTTCGGATCATATTGATCTCTTTCCTTTTTCCTTTTGTCCTTTCACTGTATGACTTGAATCAGTTTTGATTCTATTTGTAAGTGTTTCTTGTCATGAGGCACCTGCCATGTCTGTTGCGTTTTCCTCGGCAGCATGTAGGGCTTCAGCTTCCTGGGTTTTCACCCCTCCTGCAGGCACTGTGGGGTCCTGAGGGCCAGCGGGTCCATTTCACCTCTTGCTGCATGATGGTCAGTAGCTGATCTGTTACGGCATTCACTTCCAGATTAATTTTCTGTGTTTGAAATATGTGCATATGTGCTTTACAGAATAAAACATCTGAATTTATTTGCTCTGCGTCTTCTTCCTCCAACCAGATGGTGTTTTGTTTTGTTTTTGTTTTTGTTTCTGTTTTTTGAGACGGAGTCTCGCTGTGTCGCCTAGGCTAGAGTGCAGTGGCGCAATCTCGGCTCACTGCAAGCTCCGCCTCCCGGGTTCACGCCATTCTTCTCCCTCAGCCTCCCGAGTAGCTGGGACTACAGGCGCCTGCCACCATGCCCGGCTAATTTTTTGTATTTTTAGTAGAGACGGGGTTTCACTGTGTTAGCCAGGATGGTCTCGATCTTCTGACCTTGTGATCTGCCCGCCTCGGCCTCCCAAAGTGCTGGGATTACAGGTGTGAGCCACTGCGCCTGGCTCGGATGGGTGTTTTCTAAGGGAAGAACATGTGCGGTCAGCAGCTGAGGGTTTTTTGCAAGCTGCTCCTTTGAAATGTCGCCTGTCATTTGGACAACGGGTGGTCATTGTTCCGATGAAGGCAGCCTCACCAAGCACATGCGTCTTCCCCCTGAGGGTACAAAGTCTCCTGTAGCTTGCTGGACCAACAAGTGCTTGCAGGCCTGACCCTAATCCTGCCCCAAGGAAGTAAATAATAAATACAGACCAGCGGGGAGCATTGAATAGACGTAGGAGTTCCAGGACACCCCCTCGGTGACATAAGCCCTCAGCGTGCACTAAGCCTGTATGCCCAACCACAGGTGCCCCGCCCGCTCTGTGGTCTCCTGTTGCAGAGCTCTGGCCGGCTCTAGACCTCCTTTGGCAAGACAGTGCATCCTCCACAGTTTCCATAGCTAAAGGGAGATTAATGTTCACTAATACAAATCCTTCCGCTTTCCAGCAGCTAGAGGCTCCATGCCCCTTCCCCTCCCTCCCCAGCAGGTGCTGGGGTCGCGAGGTCAGTCTCGTGGTTGAGGAAGGTGATACTCAATGAGCTCTTTGTTCCTTCCACCTCCACCTCTCCCTGCCTCCTGCCTGTAACAGGCAAACTGCTTGGAGCGTGGTGTTATTGCCTGTGCTCTCTCCTTGGACTCATGTATTCAATGCGTATGTGATGATTCACCTCCCATCTCAGTACAGAATATGCCTTGGAGAAGAACAGCTCACGTCTCTCTGCTGTCTTAGCCTGGTAAAACCTGATACATGCCAGGTTTTCAAGTCAGATCAGAGGTTTTGCTTTAAAACCATTTCATTTTCCCGGTGGGCCCCCTGTGCTTACAGTTCCCTGAGACTCACAGACGTGCAAGGATTCCCCCAAAAGTGGAATGAACGCACAGACTATAGCACTCCAGAGTCTACTCGAGGTTATTGTGAACTCAGTTGCTGTCTCAAAGAAACATATCCTTGCCTGGAGTTCAAGACCAGACTGGCCAACATAGTGAAACCCTGTCTTTACTGATGAAAATATAAAAATTAGCTGGGCATGGTGGCAGGCGCCTGTAGTCCCAGCTACTCGGGAGGCTGAGGCAGGAGAATCACTTGAACCCAGGAGGCAGAGGTTGCAGTGAGCTGAGATCACGCCACTGCACCCCAGCCTGGGAAACAGAGCAAGACTTTGTCTCAAAAAAATAAAATGAGTATATCCCTACCCATTTGAGAGCCCACATTCTTTCCACCTATGAAGACCACGCACACTTCACATATCACGCTAGTAGTTGATGATGGGGGAACTAGGGTGGTTTGAAAAATTGCAAGAAGAGGCTGGCCATGGTGCTCACACCTGGAGTCCCGGCACTTGGGGAGGCCAAGGCGGGAGGATCGCTTGAGCTAAGGAGTTTGAGACCACCGTGGGCAACCCCGGCTTTGCGAAAAATACAAAAATTAGCCAGGCATGGTGGCACATGACTGTAGTCCCAGCTACTTGGGAGGCTGAAGTGGGAGGACCACTTGAACCTGGGAAGTCAAGGCTGCACTGAGTTATGATCACACTCCGGCACTCGAGCCTCCTGGGCAACAGGGTGAGACCCTGTCTCAAAAAAAAAAAAAAAAACAATTGCTAGAAGATTTGGCAGTAAATCACGCTACATCCAAGGGGAAAGAAGCAGGGGTTGAGTTTTGCTGTTGACATTCAGCCTCTTTTCTCCAAATTCTTTTTTCTTTTCTTTCTTTCCTTCTCTCTCTCTCTCTCTGTCTCTGACTCTGTCTCTCTCTCTCTCTCCCTCCTCTTCTTTCTTTTTTTGAGACAGGGCCTCACTCTGTCACCCAGGAGGCTGGAATGTAGTGGTTCATTCATGGCTCACTGTAACCTTGAACTGCTGGGTTTATGCAATCCTCCCGCCTCTGCCTCTCGAGCAGCTGGGACCACAGGTGCACATCACCATGCCTGGATAATTTTTTACATTTTTTGTAGAGACAGGGTCTTGCTATATTTCCCAGGCTGGTCTTGAACTCCTGTGCTCAAGCGATTCTCCTACCTCGGCCTCCCCAAAGTGCTGGGATTACAGGCGTTCACCACCACACCTGGTGCCTCTGAACTTTTTTGCTCATTCAATAACTAACATTTCCCGGGATCCTCTTATTGCCAGTTGCTGTTCTAAGAGCTGGGTATACAACAGTTCCCAGACAGTGCTTGCCCTCTTGGCACTTACCTTCTAGTCGTAAGGAAACAAATACAACATCTGATGGCCGATCGTGGGGAGACGGAGAGGAGCAGGATAGAGAGGATGGACATGACACTTCAGCTGAGGTGCTCACAGAAGGCGTCTTGGGGCCGGGCGCGGTGGCTCACGCCTATCATCCCAGCATTTTGGGAGGCCGAGGTGGGAGGATCACCTGAGGTCAGGAGTTCGAGACCTGCCTGATCAACATGGCAAAACCCTGTCTCTACTACAAATACAACAATTAGCTCGGCATGATGGCTCATGCCATCCCAGCTACTTGGGAGGCTGAGGCAGGAGAATCACTTGAACCCGGGAGGCGGAGGTTGCAGTGAGCCAAGATCACACCACTGTACTCTGTACTCTGCCTGGGTGACAGAGCAGACCTTGCCTGAGGGAAAAAAAAAAAAAAAAGACATCTTGAAAGAGGCGCCGTTTGTAGACGAATATGGGGAGTTCTGGACCCAGGGACTCCATGTGGAGGCGGCAGGCTGTGCTCCTGGTGCACAGAAGCCATGCTCAGGTGTCCTGGGTCATTGCTAAGTGGAGACTAGAAGTCCTGTAGGGACGTGTCTCCCCATCTGAGGACAGGATTCCCCCAGGCTGCTGCCACAGGGACCCCAGGGGGTGGTCAGCAAGAGGCCTCACAGGGAGACACTCCTCCAGAGATGGTGCAAGAAGGGCACTCCCAGAGCTGAAGCACAGCATGGTGGGTGTGAGCTTAGACCCTGACTCCTACATGCCTGTAACTGTTGCCAAGTGGCTGAGCCTTTTGTTTTGTTTTTGAGATGTAATCTTGTTCTGTTGCCTAGGCTGGAATGCAGTGGCGCAATCTCGGCTCACTGCGACCTCCTCCCAGGTTCCAGAAGTTCTCCTGCCTCAGCCTCCCACCGAGCAGCTGAGATTACAGGCGCCCGCCACCACGCCCGGCTAATTTTTATATTTTCAGTAGAGACGGGGTTTCACTGTGATGGCCAGGCTGGTCTCGAACTCCTGACCTCAGGTGATCCACCTGCCTCGGCCTCCCAAAGTGCTGGGATTGCAGACGTGAGCCACTCATCTGGCCGTGGCTGAGCCTCTTGTGCCTCAGTTCCCTCATCTGTAAAACAAGGATGGTGGGGACTGTCTTTAATGTGGTGGGGATTCAGCACGTTAACACAGTGGGTGGCACACAGTGAATGTTTATTTACTTATTTTTCGAGATAGCGTTTCATTCTGTTGCCCAGGCTGGAGTGCAGTGAGTGGCACGATCATAGCTCACTCCAGTGGCATGATCATAGCTCACTGCAGCCTCAACCTTCCAGCCTCAAGCAGTCTTCCTGCCTCAGCCTTCCAAGTAGCTGAGATTACATCCAGGCACCACCATATATAGCTAAGATTTTTATTGTAATTTTTTTTAGAGGCAGGGTCTCTAAAAAACCTGTACCCTTGACCTTGAAAGTTAAAAAAAATTTGGGCCAGGTGCAGTGGCTCATGCCTGTAATCCCAGCACTTTCAGAGGCCGAGGCAGGTCATGAGGTCAAGAGATTGAGACCATCGGCCGGGCGCGGTGGCTCAAGCCTGTAATCCCAGCACTTTGGGAGGCCGAGATGGGCGGATCACGAGGTCAGGAGATCGAGACCATCCTGGCTAACACGGTGAAACCCCGTCTCTACTAAGAAATACAAAAAATAGCCGGGCGAGGTGGCGGGCGCCTGTAGTCCCAGCTACTGGGGAGGCTGAGGTCGGAGAATGGCATGAACCCGGGAGGCGGAGCTTGCAGTGAGCTGAGATCCGGCCACTGCACTCCAGCCTGGGCTACAGAGCGAGACTCCGTCTCAAAAAAAAAAGAGATTGAGACCATCCTGGCCAACATGGTGAAACCCCATCTCTACTGAAAATACAAAAATTAGCTGGGTGGTGGTGGTGCACGCCTATAGTCCCATCTACTCTGGAGGCTGAGGCAGGAGAATCACTTAAGTCCGGGAGGTGAAGGTTGCAGTGAGCCAAGATCACGCCACTGCACTCCAGCCTGGTGACAGAGCAAGTCTCAAAAAAAAAAAAAAAAAAAAAATCAAAAGATATCATCCCAGCTTGGGCAACACAGCAAGACCCTATCTCCACAAAAAATACAAAAATTAACCGGGTGTGGTGGCATATGCCTGTAGTCCCAGCTACTTGGAGGTTGAGGTGGAAGGATCGCTTGAGTCCAGCAGTTTGAGGCTACAGTGAGCTATCTTTTTGGCACCAGGGACTGGTTTTGTGGAAGACAGTTTTTCCATGGATGGGGGGGTAGTAGGGGATGGTTTTGGGATGAAATTGTTCCACCTAGATCATCAGGCATTAGATTCTCATAAGGACCACACAATCTAGATCCCTCCAATGTGCAGTTCATAATAGGTGCTCTTATGAGAACCTAATGCTGGCCGGGCGCGGTGGCTCACGTCTGTGATCCCAGCACTTTGGGAGGCCGAGGCGGGTGGATCACAAGGTCAGGAGATCGAGACCACGGTGAAACCCCGTCTCTACTAAAAATACAAAAAGTTAGCCGGGCGCGGTGGCAGGCGCCTGTAGTCCCAGCTACTCAGGAGGCTGAGGCAGCAGAATGGCGTGAACCCGGGAGGCGGAGCTTGCAGTGAGCCGAGATCGCGCCACTACACTCCAGCCTGGGCGACAGAGCGAGACTCTGTCTCAAAAAAAAAAAAAAAAAAAAGAGAACCTAATGCTGCCAGTGATCTGACAGGGGGTGGAGCTCAGGTGGGAATGCGATCAATGGGAAGTGGCTGTAAATACAGGTGCAGCTTCACTCGCTCGCCCGCTGTTCACCTCCTGCTGTGCAGCCTGGGCACTAGAGACCACTGAGCTATGATCACCCCACTGCACCCAAGGCTGGGTGACAGAGCAAGACCCTGTCCCAAAGAAGAAAAAAAGACCGGGCGTGGTGGCTCACGCCTGTAAACCCAACACTTTGGGAGGCTGAGGTTGGTGGATCATCTGAGGTCGGGAGTTTGAGACCAGCTTGGCCAACATGGCGAAAATCTGTCTCTACCAAAGATACAAAAAATAGCCAGGCTTGGTGGGGCATGCCTGTAATCCCAGCTACTTGGTAGGCTGAGGCAGGAGAATTGCTTGAGTCCAGGAGGCAGAGGTCATTCTTGTCTCCCAAGCTGGAGTGCAGTGGCGCGATCTCAGCTCACTGCAACCTCTGCCTCCCCGGTTCAAGCAATTCTCCCACCTCAGCCTCCCGAGTAGCTGGGATTACAGCACCTGCCACCATGCCTGGCTATATATTTGGGGTTTTAAAATTTTTTTTATTTTTAGTAGATTCAGGGTTTCATCATGTTGGCCAGGGTGGTTTTGAACTCCTGACCTCAGGTGATCCACCCACCTCGGCCTCCCAAAGTGCTGGGATTACAGGTGTGAGCCACCATGCCCGGCCCCAAAGTACACTTTGCTTCAATTTAGTTTCATTGCTGGAAAATGCAATGTATGTTAAGACTGTGCAAAAAATCCTTTCTGCAAAATAGAGTTCGGTTCAGGGCTCAAATGAGGATGAACATTTTTCATCTGTGTGAATGTTGAATAAGACACTGGAGTCCCGTGGAACTTGAGATGGATCTTTGCAGAGTCTGTGTCTGTAACCCAGGAGTGGGTTGCTATTATTAATATTATTTTTTAGATAGAGCCTCACTCTGTTGCCCAGGCTGGAGTACAGTGGCATGATCATAGCTCACTGCAGCCTCAACTTCCCCAGCTAAAGTGATCCTCTTGCCCCAGCCTCCCGAGTAGCTGGGACCACAGGCGTGCACCACCATGCCCAGCTAGTTTGTTTTCTTTTTTCTTTTTTTTGTCTTGCTATGTTGCCTAGGCTGGTCCTGAACTTCTGGGCTCAAGCAATCCACCTCCCTCAGCCTCCCAAAGTGTTAGGATTACAGGACACTGCGCCTGGCCACAGGTTGCTATTATATTATTGTGATGATCAGAAAACCCCCAAATTTCCAAAGGGATCTCAAGGGGGTGGCATCACCCACCACGGTTCTAGCATCCTGCCCAAGACAGAGCGGTTCCTCATTGCCTCAGCCTTTGACTTTCAACCCACCCTGGGCACTTAGGGCAGCTATCATTCCCTGCCCCCGTGGGCCAGGTCCACCAGCCTGAGGGCTGTGCCTCTTCCTCAGGATTGACCTGACTGCCCTGCACCTCAAGATGCTGATGGCGGCTGAGGAGGGACTGGTCTCTTCCTAGCCGTCCTGGAGGGAGAGGGAATGAATCCAGAGGATGAACCTGCCCTAAGGATGTCCATTTGACACTCAAGAAGCCCGGGGTCGGGCACGGTGGCTTCCGCCTATAATCCTAGCACTTTGGGAGGCCGAGGCAGGAGGATCACTTGAGGCCAGGAGTTCGAGACCAGCCTGGCCAACATGGGAAAACCCCATATTTACAAAAAATGCAAAAATTAGCCGGGCGTGATGGCACATGCCTGTAATCCCAGCTGCTTGGGAGGCTGAGGCAGGAGAATCGCTTGAATCCAGTAGGCAGAGGTTGCAGTGAGCTGAGATCACGCCACTGCACTCCAGCCTGGGCCACAGAGCAAGACCCTGCCTCAAAAAAAAAAAAAAGGAAGCCCAGGTTCCACCCAGGCAGCCATTGATGCTGGGAGACAAATGGTATACTTCTCTTATTTCCATCTTGTTTACTGCATGCATCCCTGCCCCCCCACCACACACACACACACACACACACACACACACATACACCTACACACACGCAAATCACAGAATGCCATGGGAACTAGAAGAGGGAGTAACTGATTGTAACCACTGTCATGTACATTTTTGTCATACCTAGATACATAATGATAGCCTATACTCTGGGAATGATAGCCTATACTCTGGGGTATAAGAAATGCCACCCACAAAGTTGGTGGCACAACACAGCCATGCCGTGGATTGGATGAGATGTGCGACCTGTGTTGGATGATTCATGAGTGGCGTGAATTGGAAAGAATAAGCCAAAAATACACAGTGGGAAACCAAGAGGTTGGCCAGAAGTGTGTGATATCTAGAGGATGTGGGATATGCAACTTTTAGTGACAGCGACATTAGAGATCTTGGTCTGGGTTGGATTCTGGAAAAATGAGAGATGTCAAAAGTCTAAGCAAAGCAAGCCAGGCAAAGAAAATCCTGGAGGTGGGTCTGGCCAGGATCTGAGTGTCAGCAACAAATGGATGAAGTATTTATGTGCCTGTGTGAGTGTGTGTGTGTGTGTGCATGTGAACGCGTATGTGTTTCTTAGCTGGGACCTTCCAGAGTACATCTTCGGGTAATTTTTCTTTTTCTTTTTTCTTTTCTTTTTTTTTTTAGAGACAGGGACTTGCTCTGTCACCCAGGCTGGAGTGTAGTGGTGTGATCATAGCTCACTGCAGCCTCAAACTCCTGGCCTCAAGTGATCCTCTCACCTTGGCCTCCCAAAACACAGGGATTATAGCTGTGAGCCACTCCACCCAGCCTATTTTCATGTGTCCCATTTATTTTATTTTATAATTTTTATTTTAGAGATGGGGTCTTGCTATGTTGGCCAGGTTGGTCTTGAACTCCTGGTTCCAAGCAATCTTCCTGCCTTGGCCTCCCAAACCACTGGGATTATAAGTGTGAGCCACTATGCCTGGACCATCTTCGTGTATCTTTTCTTTTTTTGAGACAGAGCCTTGCTCTGTCACCCAGGCTGGAGTGCAGTGGCGTGATCTCAGCTCACTGCAACCTCCGCCTCCCGGGTTCAAGTGATTCTCCTGCCTCAGCCTCCCAAGTAGCTGGGATTACAGGTGTGTGCCACCATGCCCAGCTGCTTTTTGTATTTTTAGTAGAGACAGGGTTTCACCACGTTGTCCAGGCTGCTCTCAAACTCCTGACCTCAGGTGATTTGCCTGCCTCGGCCGCCCAAAGTGCTGGGATTACAGGCATGAGCCTCTTCTATTTTTGAGACACTAGCCTCTTCTTTTTTTGAGACAAGGTCTTAGTCACTCAGGCTGGAGTGCAGTGGCTCAGTCATAGCTCACTGTAGCCTTGATCTGCTGAGCTCAAGTGATCCTCCTGCCTCAGCCTCCCAAGTAACTGGGACTACAGGTGAGTGTCACCACACCTGGCTTTTTTTTTTTTTTTCTTTTTTTAGAAACAGGGTCTCATGATGTCACCCATGCTGGTCTTGAAGTCCTGGGCTCAAGTGATCCTCCTGCCTCAGCCTCCCAAAGTGCTGGGATTACAGGCGTGAACCACTGTGCCCACCCCATCTTTGTGTATCTTAAGCCCAATTCTATAAACCTGAAACATGCATACCTTATTTAGAGCAAATGATGGTGCTTTTCTCCTTGGTAGCCAGTTTCTGGTTTACTTACGTCTGAGTCATGGACAGGGAGTGGCTTACTGGGAGGCAGGATAACCTGTGCTTAGCAGGTTGGGTTTAGGATTAGGAGCTGGCTTGCCTTGGTTCAAAATCTGGCACTGACGCTTCTTTGGGTAGTTTTGGGCAAATTTCTTTTTAAAAAAATAGATTTGGGGGTCTCACTGTGTTACCCAGGCTGGTCTCGAACTCCTGTGTTCAAATTATCCTCCTGCCTCCACCTCTCTAAATGGTGGAATTACAGGTGTGAGCCACCGCCCCCCGCCACACATTTCTTTTCTTCTTCTTTTTTTTTTTTTTTTTTTTTTTTTTGAGACGGAGTTTCGCTCGTTGCCCAGGCTGGAGTACAACGGCATGGTCTCAGCTCACTACAATCTCCGCCTTCTAGGTTCAAGCATTCTCCTGCCTCAGCCTCCCAAGAAGCTAGGATTACAGGCACCTGCCACCATGCCCGGCTAATTTTTGTACTTTTAGTAGAGACGGGGTTTCACCATATTGGGCAGGCCGGTCTCTTGACCTCACGTGATCCAACCGCCTCGGCCTCCCAAAGTGCTGGGACTACGGGAGTGAGCCACCGCGCCCAGCTGCAAATTTCATTTGTACTCTGTATGCCTCCATTTCGTCATCTGTAAAAATGGGGATAATAATAGCACTTACTACCTAGTGTTCTTGTGAAGATTAAATGAATTAAGATATGTGAAGCCCGTAGATGGTCATTGTTTTCTGTAATTGGAGGAAGGGTGGTTAGAGTCAGCCTGCCTACCTCACACTCAGTCCATGCAGGGAATCAGGTGTGTGCGTGGGACAGTTTTTGCGAGTCAAAACTGCAAAACAGTTTGGCAGAGGCAGGAACAGAGCTGTGTTTACAAGCCCTGCCCCTGTCCTATTCAGGCCCTTCCTACCTCAGTCCTGTGATACTGGAGGAGGGCAGGTGCTGGGTAGAGAAAGGCGAGTGCCTGCTAAGGCTGCATCCCCATGGACCTAGGTGAGAACAGGCGCTTCTGCCTTCGTGCCCAAATGTTGCATTTTCCACTTCTTATGACCTTCCTGCTGAAGGATGCAGAGGGCTTGGAGCTCACCCCACTGCAGTTTTGAGCCCCCACTGGTAATACCAGTACCTTGGAGTTAGGGCAGGGGAGTGAGGTCGTGGCTGCCCAGCCCTGCCAGAGGTTGCTGGGAGCAGTCAGCTAGTTATGTATTGAGTTCTGGTCCTGTAAGGCCAGCCCAAAGCTGCAGGAACCTGGCTGGAGCCGGCCGTGGAGGGTGTTTGGGACTGGCCAGCCCTGTGGCAGTCTTGGGCTGGCACAACGGCATGGGTACAAACATGGCATCTGTATCAGTCCATTCTTGCATTGCTATAAAGAGCTACCTGAGACTGAGTAAATTATAAAGAAAAGAAGCTAAATTGGTTCACGGTTCCACAGGCTGTACAGGAAACATGGCTGGGGAGGCCTCAGGAAGCTTACAATCATGGCGGAAGGCGAACAGGAAGAAGGCACGTCTACATGGCTGGAGTGGGAAGAAGAGAGTGAAGGGGGAGGTGCCACATACTTTTTTTGGTTTTGTTTTGAGATGGAGTCTCACTCTGTTGCCCAAGCTGGAGTGCAGTGGCAAGATCTCGGCTCACTGTAACTTCCACCTCCCAGGTTCAAGTGATTCTCCTGCCTCAGCCTCCTAAGTAGCTGGGATTATAGGCATGCACCACCACGCCCAGCTAATTTTTTTTTTTTTTTTTTTTTGTATTTTTAGTAGAGATGGAGTTTCACCATGTTAGCCAGGATGGTCTTGATCTCCCGACCTCGTGATCCACTTGCCTCAGCCTCCCAAAGTGCTGGGATTACAGGCGTGAGCCACCATGCCTGACCATTTTTGTATTTTTAGTAGAGACGGGGTTTCACCATGTTGTTCAGGCTGGTCTTGAACTCCTGACCTCAGATGATCCACCCGCGTTAGCCTCCCAAAGTGCTGGGATTACAGGTGTGAGCCACCGTGCCCGGCTGGTGCCACCCACTTTTAACGAGATCTCGTGAGAACTCACTCACCATCATGGGAACAGCAAGAGGGAAATCTGCCCCCATGATCTAATCACCTACCACCAGGCCCCTTCCCCAACACTGGGGATTACAATTCAACATTAGATTTGGGCGGAGACACAAATCCAAAACATATCAGCATCTCAACACAAAAATACCCCTAAAACTGCTGGGCATGGGTGGCAGTGAGCTGAGATCGCACCACTGCACTCCAGCCTGGGTGACAGAGTGAGACTCTGTCTCCCAAAAAAAAAAAAAAAAAAAAAAAAAAAAAAAAAAAAAATTAAAAGACCCAGGGAGAATAATCTTACGAAAGAAGTTTTCACATTATATTCAGATTTTTTCTTTTCTTTTTAATTTTTTTTTTGAGATGGAGTCTCACTCTGTCACCTAGTCTGGAGTGCAGTGGCACGATCTCGGCCCACTGCAAGCTCCACCTCCCAGGTTCACGCCATTCTCCTGCTTCAGCCTCCCAAGTAGCCAGGACTACAGGTGCCTGCCACCACGCCCGGCTAATTTTTTGTATTTTTAGTAGAGATGGGTTTTCACTGTATTAGCCAGGATGGTCTTGATCTCGTGACCTCGTGATCTGCCTGCCTCATCCTCCCAAAGTGCTAGGATTACAGGTGTGAGTCACCGTGCCCAGCCTGCAGATTATTTATTTATTTACTTAAGAGACCAGGTCTCGCTCTATTACCCAGGCTGGTCTTGAATCCTGGACTCAAGCGATCTTCCTGCCTTGGCCTCTCAAAGTGTTTGGATTATAGGTGTGAGCCAGTGGACCCAGCCATCTTCAAATATTGAAATCACTGAAAGGCAACCTGGTTACCATTTTCTTACCAAACTTTTCAGTCAGAGCAAGTAATCTGTGTTTGCCCAGCCTTCAGGTTAGTAGACTCGAGTGGAGACTGGGCCATGTTCCAGGGAGCCACCTCAGGCCTTTTGACCCGGAACACACAGTTGATTACCACAGCCCAGGGCAATAGAGAACTCACTCCTGTGACTTGAAATGGTAACTTTAATGGTGCTGGACATTGCCCTAAGTATGTATGCACATTATCTCACTTAGCTCTTCACCAGTGGATGAAGTATCTATAAGCAGCCTCCTTCCACAAATACACTGAAGTTTAGTGAGATTAGATAAATTGCTCACATGTCTTAGCAAAGGCTTTCTGGTATGAGTTACACAAACGAACTTGAGCTGAATCTTTTGCAAAGACAAAGACAAAATTCTAAACTTCTTAGAGAGACAATCGTATCTTCTTAGCAAAAGTTATTCGTTTTGTGTGGTTGCATAAGAGTCTCTCTCTCTCTCTCTCTCTTTCTTCCCCCTTGTGTTGAGAGACAGAGGTTCTAGAGAAGGAATGGAAGAATCGTGGGCTGGGCAGACACCCTAAAATGTGCCTGCTGCATACCAACTTTACACAAGTAGTAAGATTTAAATTCCTGTCTTTCCAAATCTGTTTCAAATAGACTCTGGACTGGTCGGCCGCGGTGGCTCACACCTGCAATCCCAGCTGTTTGGGAGGCCGAGGTGGGCATATCACTTTAGGTCAGGAGCTCGAGACCAGTCTGCACAACATGGTGAAACACCGTCTCTACTAAAAACACAAAAATTAGCCGGGTGTGGTGGCAGGCGCCTGTAATCCCAGCCACTCAGGAGGCTGAGGCAAGAGAATCACTTGAACCTGGGAGGCAGAGGTTGCAGTGAGCATAGATCACACCACTGCACTCTAGCCTGGGCAACAGGGCAAGACTCCGTCTCAGAAAAAAAAAACCAAAAAACCAAAACACTAAGCAGGCCAGGCACAGTGACTCGCGCCTGTAATCCCAGCACTTTGAGAGGCTGAGGTGGGCGGATCACCTGAGGTCAGGAGTTTGAGACCAGCCTGACCAAATTGAGAAACCCTGTCTCTACTGAAAATACAAAATTAGCCAGGCGTGGTGGCGGGTGCCTGTAATCCCAGCTACTCAGGAGGCTGAGACGGGAGAATCATTCGAACCCGGGAGGCAGAGGTTGTGCTGAGCCGAGATGGCACCGCTGCACTCCAGCATGGGCAACAAGAGTGAAACTCTTGTCTCAAAAACAAACGAACAAACACCTCTGGGCTACTCCCACTTCCATAACGCTTTAAAACAAATCTGTCTGATACTTTCTTTTAAAGTCTCTGTCAGCCTCTCAAGAGGGCCATCACATCTATGGCCACAGCCCTCTGAAACACCCCAGCTCACCAAAAGGACCACCAGGGTTTGAGAAAATCTGTGGCAGATCTTGCTGGGCTGAAGTCTTGTGTGCTTTTATCTCTCGGCATTTCTGTTGTGTTCCTCCCTACGCCCCCAGCTCTGAACTGTCTAAATGTCTGTTCTTACCTGTGATCTACAAACTAGAATAGTGAATCTGAAATTTTGGCGTGCATCAGAGTCACTTGGAGAGTTTATTGATTTATAAATTTACAGTTTATTGAGTTTAAAAATTGCTGGGCTCCGTCTCTGATTGATTAGGTTTGGAATGAGGTTTTAAGATTTTGCTTTGTTGTTGTTGTTGAGTCGGAGTCCCGCTCTGTCACCCAGGCTGGAGTGCAATGGCGTGATCTCGGCTCACTGCAACCCCCGCCTCCCGGGTTCAAGCAATTCTCCTGCCTCAGCCTCATGAGTAGCTGTGATTACTGGCGTGTGCCACCACGCCTGGCTAATTTTTGTATTTATAGTAGAGATGGGGTTCCGCCATGTTGGCCAGGCTGGACTCGAATTCTTGACCTCAGGTTATCTGCCTGCCTCGGCCTCACAAAGTGCTGGGATTACAGGCGTCAGCCACCGCGCCCGAACAAGATTTTGCATTTTTAACAAGTTCTTGTTACCTATGCAATGGATGAATTCAGTCGCTTGGTGGATGACGGCCCAATGACCACAACGAAGGAGACTTTATCTAGAGGATTTTATTACGTGCAAGAAAAACTGGGGACAGCTCCCAAAACAGTGCCGCTTGGAGGATGGGGCTGGGTTGGCTTTTATAAGCCTAGGGTAATGAGTCATGATATGATTGGATCTTGTAGTCAGGTGATGCCAGGAGGTGTGATCTGACTGGATGTTGCAGTGGGGGTGACGCCAGGGCTCAATCTGATTGGATCCTGGATCCTGGTGGGCTGTGTCTGCTTCTTAATTCAGTCCCCATGCCCCCATCCTAGCACTTAGGTTCCCCCTGTGGTTGCAGGCTTGGTTCGTGTGGGCATGCTCAGGTTACATAATCTGGGGGTCCCAGGCAACTGATAAACTAACAACTTTGTTACATAAAAGTTGAACCAGATTGGTCTAGTGGACCTACAGGCGCGGTGGCTCACGCCTGTAATCCCGGCACTTTGGGAGGCTGTGGCAGGCGATCCTAATGGTGTATCCCCACTTTGAGAACTACTGAACTAGAAGAAGCCAAAGTCACGAATACATCCCCTAACGCAATGCCTCACACCTAGCAGGCGATCAATACATGCTTATTGTATAAACTTCCTAATGCAGACAGTCCAATTTTTCTCTATTTCTTCATGTCGATTTAATTACTTAGATTGGAGTCTTTGTCCAAAACATGCTATTTTAGAATTAAGGTGGGTGGGGGGAATAATTGTAATAAAAAGTTCTGTTTGCCTTTATTATTTATGTATTTATTTATTTTTGAGACGGCGTCTTTGTCACCCAGGCTGGAGTGCAGTGGCACGATCCTGGCTCACTGCAGCCTCCGCCTCCCGGGTTCAAGCGATTCTCCTGCCTCAGCCTCCTGAGTAGCTGCGATTACATGCATGTTCCACCACACCAAGCTAATTTTTGTATTTTTAGTAGAGATGGGGTTTCACCATGTTAGCCAGGCTGGTCTCGAACTCCTGACCTCAGGTGATCCACCCACCTTGGCCTCCCAAAGTGCTGTGATTACAGGCGTGAGCCACTACACCCGGCCCTATGTTTGCCTTTATAAATAAGATTTTTCCTTCCTTCCTTCCTTCCTTCCTTCCTTCCTTCCTTCCTTCCTTCCTTCCCTCCCTCCCTCCCTCCCTCCTTCCTTCCTTCCTTCCTTCTGCTCTTTCTTTCACTCTTTCCTTCCTTTCTTTCTCAGTCTCACTCTGTCGTCCAGGCTGGAGTGCAGTGGCACGATCTCGGCTCACTGCAAGCTCCGCCTCCTGGGTTCACGCCATTCTCCTGCCTCAGCCTCCGGAGTAGCTGGGACAACAGGCTCCCGCCACTACGCCCGGCTAATTTTTTTGTGTTTTTAGTAGAGACGGGGTTTCACTGTATTAGCCAGGATGGTCTCGATCTCCTGACCTCATGATCCGCCCGCCTCGGCCTCCCAAAGTGCTGGGATTACAGGCGTGAGCCACCGCACCAGGCCGCTCTTCTTTCTTTCTAATGCAAAGTACTTTAATGCTTAATTTAAAAAAAAAAAGTGTTTCAATCGGTTGGGTATGGTGGCTCACGCCTGTAATCCCAAGACTTTGGGAGGCCAAGTCAGGAGGATCGCTTGAGCCCAGGAGGTTGAGAATAACCTGGGAAACATTGTAAGACCCCGTTTTATTAAAAAAAAAAAAAATGATTTCAATGACCCGGCGCGGTGGCTGATGCCTGTAATCACAGCACTTTGGGAGGTCGAGATGGGCGGGTCACGAGGTCAGGAGATCGAGACCATTTTGGCTAAAAGGGTGAAATCCCGTCTCTATTAAAAATACAAAAAAATTAGCTGGGCATAGTGGCAGGCGCCTGTAGTCCCACCTACTCCGGAGGCTGAGGCAGGAGAATGGCATGAACCCAGGAGGCAGAGCTTGCAGTGAGCCAAGATCGCGCCACTGCACTCCAGCCTGGGCGACTGAGTGAGACTCTGTCATCAAAAAAAAAAAAAAAAAAAAAAATGGTTTCAGTACAGAAAATGCCCGATTCTGCCATAAAAAGCTATCTTGATATAGCTGGGCCACTGCACTGCAGGAGTAGATGGGGTGTGGCAGCTGTGGAAGTTGTGCAGTGCTCAGCCTGTGCAACCACATGTGGCAGCCTGGTGGAGAGCTTCTCTGCAATAAATGGTAATGAAATATTTCTCTCCCTCCCCTGCTTTCAAAGCTTTTTTTTTTGAGATGGAGTTTCACTCTTGTGGCCCAGGCTGGAGTGCAATGGTGTGATCTCAGCTCACCGCAACCTCTGCCTCTCGGGTTGAAGCAATTCTCCTGCCTCAGCCTCCCGAGTAGCTGGAATTACAGGCATGCGCCACCATGCCCAGCTAATATTGTATTTTTAGTAGAGACGGCGTTTCTCCATGTTGGTAAGGCTGGTCTCAAATTCCCAACCTCAGGTGATCTGCCCGCCTTGACCTCCCAAAGTGCTGGGATTACAGGCCTGAGCCACCCACACCTGGCCTCAAAACTTCTTTTGTTAAAATGTTTGGGCTATTTTTAAGTAACCTTTACAGTCTCATTTAATTTTTCCCTGCTTCCTTTCCTTTTTTTTTTAAATTAATTTTTAAAATTGAGACTGAGTCTTGTTCTGTTACCGAGGCTGGAGTGCAGTCGCACAATCTTGCTCACTGCAATATCCACCTCTCAGGTTCAAGTGATTCTCCTGCCTCAGCCTCCGGAGTAGCTGGGATTACAGGCGCCTGCCACCACACCCGGCTAATGTTTGTATTTTTAGTAGAGATGGTGTTTCACCATGTTGGCCAGGCTGGTCTTGAACTCCTGACCGCAAGTAATACGCCTGCCTCCGCCTCCCAAGTGTTGGGATTACAAGCATGAGCCACTGCGCTCAGCACTTTCCTTTTCTCTTTATGTGACTTACTAAACCACTTGACAAAGAAGCTGAGGTTATTAAGTTCTTCTTTTTACAAATAAGGTGAATGAATCATAAGCCCATGTCTACTGTTTTATTTACTGAATTAGTGTTCTAAAAATAAAGCAGCACTGTCTTAAGGCCAACATTCCTATCTAAATTCTGGGCCCTGAAATGTAATTGTGCACCTGGGCCCTTATTTAACTTCAAATTCTCCATCTGTGAAAGATGCATAATACCAGGTCTACTTTGCAGACAGTTAGGGTAAATAAGATGATGTCTGAAAACCACTTGAGACACACAGTTGCCATGTTCTGTATACTGATGTAAAGTAGGAAATTAGCAAAACATGCAGGGAATATTCAGCTATATTCATTACTGTGTTTGGGCAAAATATGGTAAAGAAATTGCCCAGAATAGTTTCTCTGAAGATGTTTGGGTATACTTAGTATGCTTTGCAAACCTTGGAATTGGAGGTTGGAGTGCAGTGGCCCGATCTCAGCTCGTTGCAAGCTCCGCCTCCCAGGTTCACGCCATTCTCCTGCCTCAGCCTCCCCAGTAGCTGGGACTACAGGCCCCGCCACCATGCCTGGCTAATTTTTTCTATTTTTAGTAGGGATGGGGTTTCACCGTGTTAGCCAGGATGGTCTCGATCTCCTGACCTCGTGATCCACCCACCTCGGCCTCCCAAAGTGCTGGGATTACAGGCATGAGCCACTGTGCCCGGCCGGACTTAATTTTTACTTAGAGAATTAAGCATCTAATTATTACTACAAAAAAGTAGATTAAGGCCGTGCGCCATAGCTCATACCTGTAATCCTAGCACTTTGAGAGGCTGAGGTGAGTGGATCACCTGGGTTCACGGGTTTGAGACCAGTGTGGCCAATATGATGAAACCCGGTCTCTACTAAAAATACAAAAAAAATTAGCTGAGCGTGGCCGGGTGTGGTGGCTCATGCCTGTAATTCCAGCACTTTGGGAGGCCGAGGCGGGCAGATCATGAGGTCAGGAGATCGAGACTGTCCTGGCTTACACAGTGAAACCCCGTCTCTACTAAAAATACAAAAATATTAGCCAGGCGTGGTGGTGGCACCTGTAGTCCCAGCTACTCTGGAGGCTGAGGCAGGAGAATTGCTTGAACCTGGGAGGCGGAGATTGCAGTGAGGAGAGATCGCCTCACTGCATTCCAGCCTGCGCAACAGAGTGAGACTGTGTCTCAAACAAACAAACAAACAAAATAGAAGATTAAGTTTGGGCAACACAGCAAGATCCTGTCCCTACAAAAAATTAAAATAGTTAGCCAGGCATGGTGGCACAAGCCTGTAGTTCTAGCAACTCTGGGGCTGAGGCAGGAGGAGGGATTGAACCTAAGAGTTCTAGGCTGCAGAGAGCTATGATTGCACCGCTGCACTCCGTTACAGATGTACACGTGTACTGAGTCATGATGGAAAATGGATTAATTTAGAAATGTTTGGGGATGATGGCTTGCTCATTTGCCCTTCTGTGGTTCACTATAGCCTAGACTATTTGGAGAAAAGCAAAACATTTGAAAGCTGAAACATTCAAAACATTCAAAGATTCAAAGCTGAAATCCGTGATCCATGCCATGAAACTCAAGGACAAAAAAAAATGGGGCAGTTATTTTAGTAGCACCAAGTCCTTGGGCTGCTGGATCCCAGCCTAGGAGGAGATGGACATGAAGAAAAGTAAGGGCCAGCACATTTGGACTGTTCTGGGGAAAGGGAACTGCAGCAAGAAGTAACTGCTCTGCTCAAAACACTCCTATTCTCTCTCTCTCTCTTTCACTCTCTCTCTCTCTTTCACTCTCTCTCTCTCCCGACAGAGTCTCACTCTGTCGCTCAGGCTGGAGCGCAGTGGTGCGATCTCGGCTCACTGCAACCTGTGCCTCCCAGGTTCGCGTGATTCTCCTGCCTCAGCCTCCCGAGTAGCTGGAATTACAGGTACCCACCACCACTCTCAGCTAATTTTTTGAATTTTTAGTAGAGAAGGGATTTCACCATTTTGGCCAGGCTGGCCTCAAACTCCTGATCTTGGGTGATCCGCCTGCCTCAGCCTCCCAAAGTGCTGGGATTATAGGCATGAGCAGCACGCCCAGCCAGCCTCTCTTTATTGGGTGCTTTCCATCCACTCTCCATCTCTTCTGCCTTTCTTTTTAAATCTCCTCATCACTTCCTTGCAAACTCTCCTAAATAGCTGTTAAAGGCAAATGCCTCCTAGTGCCTGAGATAAGTATAAGACAGCTTGAAACAAGTAATCTGCAATTCTTTCCTGGGCTTTCCCTTCTCACAACAGAGCCTGTGTCACCTGTTGAGGTAGGTACTGAAACTGACTCAATTGTTCATAGAGCAGATGTGTGTGGTTTCTTTTGAATAAACAGAGAAATTGACCCTTCTAGCCTGGTGTGGTAGAGTGTGCCTGTATTCCCAGCTACTTCGGAGGCTGAGGCGGGAGGATCACTTGACCCCAGGAGTTCTGGGCTGTAGTGCGCTCTGCCAATCAGGTGTCTGCACTAAGTTTAGCATCAACTTCCTGGGAGTGGGGGACCAGTTCAGGTTGGAGACTGAGCAGGTCAAAACTCCTGTGCATCGCGCCTGTGAATAGTCACTGCACTTCAGTCTGGGCAACATAGTGAGACCCTGTCTCAAAACAAAACAAAACAAGACAAAACAAAAGCAAAAGCAAAAACAAAAACAAATTGACCTTTCCAGTCTTGAAATTTGAGAAAGTGACATTTGTCTTATCTGAGTTCCTTTCTCAGGAAATCAACCATCAGGGCTCCCAGATGGGGGAACTGCAACTTACCAGATAACTGCATTTGGACAATGAGATGCCAGACCCCTCCTCCGTCATAATGGCCTAAGGGACCACTGCTGCCTGTTGACCAACTCCTCTTCCTTACCCCTCCCTAATTCCTGTTTTCCTGCATGTAGTTATATTTCTTCCTTCCTATGTAAACCCCTAATTTTAATTGGTCAGGGAGACGAATTTGAAACTGATCTCCCATCTCCTTGGCTGGAGCACCCAATTAAAGCTTTTAAACCCTGGCACTACTGATTGGCTTTCTGTGCAGCAAACAGCAGGACCTACACCAAACCCCTGGCATTTTGGCAACAGCACTGGTCATGCTAGGGAAAAAGTTCAAGATCTCAGCTTCCAAGACCCAGGGAAGCCTCTCACAATTTCTAAAGGGCAGGGCAGAAAAGATCTTTGAAAGTGAAGCTGAAATGAGAATAAAAATGCAATTTCACTTTACATTTTCCAAAAAGCTTATTACATTAGTATTTGCATATGCTTTTGAAAACTTTATTTATTTATTTATTTGGAGACAGAGTCTCACTTGTCACCCAGATTGGAGTGCAGTGGTGCGATCTCGACTCACTGCAACCTCTGCCTTTCAGGCTGAAGCAATTCTCCTGCCTCAGCCTCCTGAGTAGCTGGGATTACAGGTGCCCACCGCCATGCCCAGCTAATTTTTATATTATTATTATTTTTTTTTTTTGGAGACAGATTTCGCTGTTTCCTTCTTGTCACCCAGGCTGGAGTGCAATGGCGCAATCTTGGCTCACTGCAACCTCCACCTCCTGGGTTCAAGTCATTATCCTGCCTCAGCCTCCTGAGTACCTGGGATTACAGGTGCCCACCACCACATCCAGCTAATTTTTTGTATTTTAGTGGATCACCTCAAGCGATCCACCAGCCTTGGCATCCCAGAATGATGGAATTATAAGAGTGAGCCACTGTGCCCGGCCTAATTTTTGTATTATCAGTAGAGATGGGGTTTCACCACGTTGGCCAGGCTGGTCTCAAACTCCTGACCTCAGGTGATCCGCCTACCTCTGCCTCCCAAAGTGGTGAGATTGCAGGCGTGAGTCACCGTGACTGGCTGAAAACTTTATTTCAAAACGAATCATGCTGGTTGTAATACGCTTGTGTAGGTTATGTGTGTATTTTTCCACAGATTTTTCTATGCTCTTTCAACCATATATAAACCTGTACACGCATATTCAGGGTTTTTCCTCCAAAAAAGTTACAGAAATGGGATCACACCATAATACATTCCTCCGTAGCTTTATTCCCTCTTCCACCTCTACCCCTCCTCCACTTACTACCATGGATGTCGCTATAGGACATACAGGAAGATGTCTCATTTGTAAAACTATACTTAATATTCCATAATAGGCTGGGTGCAGTTGCCCACGCCTGTAATCCCAGCACTTTTGGGAGGCTGAGATGGGCGGATCACCTGAGGTCAGGAGTTTAAAACCAACCTGGCCAAAATAGAGAAACCCTGTCTTTATTAAAAATACAAAAATTAGCCGGGCATGGTGGTGCACGCCTGTAGTCCCTGCTACTCAGAAGGCCAAGGCAGTAAAATCGCTTGAATCCTGGAGTTGGAGGTTGCAGTGAGCTGAGATTGCACCACTGTACTCCAACCTGGGCAACAGGGCTAGACTCCATCTCAAAAAAAAAAAAAAAAAAAGAAATGCACAGTAAGGAGATGTTACAATTTTGTTAACTACAGGTTGAGCATCCCTAATCTGAAAAACCCCCAAATTAGAAACATAATGCTCAAAGGAAATGGTCCCTGAGCATTTTGATTTTTGAATTTTTGAATTAGGCATGCAAATACGCCAAAATCTGAAAAAATACCTGAAATTGAAATACTCCTTTCCCAAGCATTTGGAATAAGTGATACTCAGCCTGTATTTGCTATTGGTGGTCATTTTCAGTTTTCACTAATACAAGCAGAAAATAACATTGTACACATATCCTTAGAATTTAGGTAATTTTATTTCTGGCAGATAGACGCCTAAAGAGCAATCAATTGCTGTATCAAATGGTGCACATGGCCAGGTGCAGTGGTTCATGCCTATAATCTCAGTGCTTTGGGAGGTCGGGGTGGTAGGATTGCTTGAGGCCAGGAGTTCGAGACCAGCCTGAGCAACATAGCAAGGCTCTGTATCTATGAAAAATTAAAAAAAATTATCCAGGCCGGGCGCGGTGGCTCAAGCCTGTAATCCCAGCACTTTGGGAGGCCGAGACGGGCGGATCACGAGGTCAGGAGATCGAGACCATCCTGGCTGACACGGTGAAACCCCGTCTCTACCAAAAAATACAAAAACTTAGCCGGGCGAGGTGGCGGGCGCCTGTAGTCCCAGCTACTCGGGAGGCTGAGGCAGGAGAATGGCGTAAACCCAGGAGGCGGAGCTTGCAGTGAGCTGAGATCCGGCCAGTGCACTCCAGCCTGGGCGACAGAGCGAGACTCCGTCTCAAAAAAAAAAAAAAAAAAAAAAAATTATCCAGGTATGGTGGTACCTGCCTGCAGTCCCAGGTACTCAGGAGGCTGAGGTGGGAGGATCACTTGAGCCCAGGAGGTTGAGGCTACAGTGAGCAGTGATCTTGCTACTGCACTCTAGCCTGGGTGACAGAGCAAGACCCTCCTCCTCAAAAAAAAAAAAGTGCACATATTTAAAAATTTTAAGATACCACCAGACCAGGTGCGTAATCCCAGCACTTGGGGAGGCCGAGACAGGTGGATCTCCCGAGGTCAAGAGTTTGAGACCTGGCTAGGCATGATGGCTCATGCTTGTAATCCCAGCACTTTGGGAGGCCGAGGCAGGCAGATCATGAGGTCAGGAGATCGAGACCAACCTGGTCAACAATGAAACCCTGTCTCTACTAAAAATACTAAAATTAGCTGGGCATGCTGGCGGGTGCCTGTAATCCCAGCTACTGGGGAGGCTAAGGCACGAGAATTGCTTGAACCCGGGAGGTGGAGGTTGCAGTGAGCTGAGATCATGCCACTGCACTCCAGCCTGGGTGACAGAGCTAGACTTCATTTAAAAAACAAAACAAAACAAACAAACAAACAAAAAACAGAGTTTGAGAACAGCCTGGCCAACATGGTGAAAAAAATTATCTGGGTGTGGTAGCACACACCTGTAATCCCAGCTACTTGGGGAGGCTGAGGCGGGAGAATCGCTTGAACCCAGGAGGCAGAGTTTGCAGTGAGCCAAGATCATGCCACTGTACTCTAGCCTGGGCGACAAAGGGAGACTCCATCACAAAAAAAAAAAAAAGAAAAAGAAAAAAATAAAAAAAGAAGATACCACCAAATTACTTTCCTGAAAGGTTGGAGCCAGTTATACTTCCATCAGTAAATGCATGAAAATGCCTGTTCCCTCATATCCTCGCCAATATCACAATTAATCTTTCACCTTTTCTTCAATATGATGGGTAGAAAATGATTTCTCATCGTTTAGCATTTCTCTGAGAGAAGTTGAATATCCTATTTTGCATTTATTTTTAAATTAGTGTATCAATTTTCCCCGTGCTCAGGAGTGAATATTAGACCTTTTTCTTGGTTGGTCCTAACTTATTGGCATTTTACCTGTCTTACCTGTTGCACATATTTTCTCTAGACGTGATTTTTTTTTTTTTTTTTTTGAGACAGAGTCTTATACTCTGTCACCTAGGCTGGAGTGCAATGGCACAATCTCAGCTCACTGTATCCTCCATCTCCCGGGCTCAAGAGATTCTCCTGCCTCAGCCTCCTGAGTAGCTGGGATTACAGGTGCGTGCCACCACGCCCAGATAATTTTTATTTTTTTAATTTTTTAAATTTTTTGCATTTTTAGTAGAGACAGGGATTTACCATGTTGCCCAGGCTGATATTGAACTCCTGACTTTAAGTAATCAACAACCTTGGCATCCCAAAGTGCTGGGATTACAGGCATGAGCCACCGTGCCCAGCTGAACCATAATATCTTTAAACTTTTTTTGAGACAGGGTCTCACTGTGTTGCCTAGGCTGAGTGCAGTGGCCTGATCATGGCTCACTGCATCCTCGACATCTCAGGCTCAAGCAATCCTCCTACTTCAGCCTATCTAGTAGCTGGGACTACAGGCAGTTAATTCTTTTTGTTTGTTTGTTTTTGAGACGGAGTCTCGTTCTGTCGCCCAGGCTCAAGCTGGAGTGCAGTGGCGCGATCTCAGCTCACTGCAACCTCTGCCTCCCGGGTTCAAGTGATTCTCCTGCCTCAGCCTCCTAAGTAGCTGGGACTACAGGCACGTGCCACCGTGCCTGGCTAATTTTTTGTATTTTTAGTAGAGATGAGGTTTCACTGTGTTAGCTAGGATGGTCTCCATCTCCTAACATCGCAATCCGGCCGCCTTGGCCTCCCAAAATGTTGGGATTACAGGCGTAAACCAGTAAACCAGTAAAATATATGTGTGTGTGTGTGTGTGTATATATATATATATATTTTTTTTTTAATTTAATTTTATTTTTTTTGAGACAGAGTTTGCTCTTGTCGCACAGGCTGGAGTGTAGTGGCAGGATCTTGGCTCACTGCAACCTCTGCCTCCTGGGTTCAAGAGATTCTCCAGCCTCAGCATCCTGAGCAGCTGGGATTACAGGTGGCCGCCACCAGGCCTGGCTTTTTTTTTTTGAGTCAGTGTCTCGCTCTGTCACCCAGGCTGGAGTGCAGTTGGGTGATCTCAGCTCTTTGTAACCTCTGCCTCCCTGTCAAGCGATTCGCCTGCCTTAGTCTTGTGAGTAGCTGGGACTACAGGCGCCCGCCACCACGCCCAGCTAATTTTTTGTATTTTTAATAAAGACGGGATTTCAGCGTATTGGCCAGGATGGTCTCGATCTCCCTGACCTGGTGATCCGCCCACCTCGGCCTCCCAAAGTGCTGGGATTACAGGCGTGAGCCACCTTGCCTGGTGGTATAATTTTTGTATTTTTAGTAGATATGGGTTTTTACCATGTTGGCCAGGCTAGTCTCAAACTCCTGAGCTCAGGTGATTCACCTGCCTTGGCCTCCCAAAGTGTTAGGATTATAGGTATGAGCCACCGCGCCAGCCAAAATATAATTTTCTCTACATCATTCTAGGAGTCTAACTTTGTGAGACATATAGCCAAGTATACAGATGTCATTTAGTCCTCATTCCTTTCTCATCGTATTGAAATATCCATAAACTATAGTTTACTGGGCAACATGACGAAACCCTGTCTCTACTAAAATTACAAAAAAATTGGCCAGGCACGGTGGCTCACACCTGTAATCCCAGCATTTTGGGTGGCTGCAGCGGGTGGATCACCTGAGGTCGGGAGTTCGAGACCAGCTTGGCCAACATGGAGAAACCCCATCTCTACTAAAAATACAAAATTAGCCAGGCGTGGTAGTGCATGCCTTTTAACCCAGCTACTCGGGAGGCTGAGACAGGAGAATTGCTTGAACCTGAGAGGTGGAGGTTGCAGTGAGCCAAGATCGTGCCATTGCACTCCAGCCTGGGCAACAAGAGCAAAACTCCGTCTCAAAAAAAAAAAAAAATTACAAAAAATTAACCAGGTGTGGTCGTGTGTGCCTATGGTTCCAGCTACTCAGAAGGCTGAGGTGGGAGAATCGCTTGAACCCAGGAGGTGGAGGTTGTGGTGAGCCTGCAGGCTCCAAGAGGACACCTATTTTCCTACACATCCAGGTTTTTGAGGCAGAATTTAGTTCCTTTTAGGCCCCCATATTCTTGCTGGTTGTCATCTGAGGGGTTTTCCCAGCATCCAGAGGAGGCTGCCTGCATTCTTGGGCTCACAGCTGGATTCTCCCCTATCCACCACCAGCAATGGTGGGTGGAGTACCTCTCACGCTTGGAATCTTACCTGCCCCTTCCATTTGGATCTCTCTGAACCAGTTCTGCCTTCCTCTTTCATTATTATTTTTGAGAGGAGTCTCGCTCTGTCGCCCAGGCTGGAGTGCAGTGGCATGATCCTAGCTCACTGCAATCTCTGCTTCTTGGGTTCCAGTGATTCTCCTGCCTCTGCCAATTGAGTAGCTGGGATTACAGGCATGCGCTGACACACCTGGCCAATTTTTGTATATTTAGTAGAGGTGGGGTTTTTCCATGTTGGTCAGGCTGGTCTCGAACTCCTGATCTCAAGTGATCCGCCTCCCTCCTCCTCCCAAAATGCTGGTATTGGAGGCGTGAGCCACCACGCCTGGCTCCACATCCCGTTTATATTCATTCTCTTCCAGGGGAAAACCAAGAATCTGCAGACTCAATTAGGAAGTTGGTGAAACTGATGACTTTTCCTGGAGTATTTGGAAGAGGCCCTGGGCAATTCAACCATGTATGCTCAGAGTGTTGTGACATAGTTCTTGGGTAGAAGCTGGAATATCCAAGCTGATAAAGATTTGGCTTAGGATTATACTTTTTTAAGGTCAGAACTGTTGATACTATAAAATTGTATTTGGAATATTAATTTTGAAGGTATCATCTTGGGTAAATACATGCAGAGATGAAAATCAGCATAAAAGTCAATGGCCTTCATCATCCTAGCTGTTTATTTTGTTATTGTTTTGAGACGGAGTGTCACTCTGTCACCCAGGCTGTAATGCAGTGGTGCGATCTTGGCTCACTGCAACCTTCGCCTCCCGGGCTCAAGCAATTCTCCTGCCTCAACCTCCTGAGTAGCTGGGACTACAGACATGCGCCACCACGCCCAGCTAAGTTTTGTATTTTTAGTAGAGACGGGGTTTCACCATGTTGGCCAGGCTGGTCTTGAACTCCTGACCTCAGGTGATCCACCCACCTCAGCCTCCAAAAGTGCTGGAATTAAAGGTGTGAGCCACAGTACCCGGCCTGGAATATTAATGTTGAAGGTATCGTCTTGGGTAAATACATGCAGAGATGAAAATCAGCATAAAAGTCAATGGCCTTCATCATCCTAGCTCTTTAAACTCGTTAGTGGCAAACTATGTGTCCACAACCAGTTCCCTCGTTCAGCAGAAAAGCATTTTCAAATGGTCAATACCTCGAATGCCAGTGATGTAAGGGTTGTCATAAACAAAATTGGTAATGAGGAACCTAATTACCACCCGAATCATTGGGCATCTCACGACATGGGCTTGAGGGTAGCATGCAGGTTAAACTCATGTGTGTGGTTGTTTACAGTATGAACAGTGGAAAGCTCTGGCTGACCTGACAAAAACTCTGTCCCAGCTTTCATGATGGACTTGAACAAAGGTCACTGAACAAATTCTTCATCACTCATCCTCCTTCTGATGACTTGGGCCCTCATTGAGATAGCATGTTTATTTGTTTTATTTACTTTTTTTTTTTTTTTTTTGAGACGGAGTCTCACTCTGTCGCCTAGGCTGGAGTGCAGTGGCACGATCTCAGTTCACTGCAACCTCCGCCTCCCAGGTTCAAGTGATTCTCCTGCCTCGGCCTCCTGAGTAGCTGGGATTACAGGCACGCGCCACCACGCCCAGCTAATTTTTGTATTTTTAGTAGAGACGGGGTTTCACCATGGTGGTCGGACTGGTCTCGAACTTCTGACCTTGTGATCCACCCGCCTTGTCTTCCCAAAGTGTTGGGATTACAGGTGTGAGCCACCATGCCTGGCCTATTTATTTATTTATTTATTTATTTATTTTTTTTTTTTTGAGACGGAGTCTCGCTGTGCTCCCAGGCTGGAGTGCAGTGGCGCGATCTCGGCTCACTGCAAGCTCCGCCCCCCGGGTTCACGCCATTCTCCCGCCTCAGCCTCCCAAGTAGCTGGGACTACAGGCGCCCGCTACCGCGCCCGGCTAGTTTTTTGTATTTTTAGTAGAGACGGGGTTTCACCATGTTAGCCAGGATAGTCTCGATCTCCTGACCTTGTGATCCACCCGCCTCGGCCTCCCAAAGTGCTGGGATTACACGCTTGAGCCACCGCGCCCGGCCTGGCCTATTTATTTTTAAATCTATTTATTTATTTATGTATTTATTTTTTTGAGATGAAGTCTCTATCTGTTGCCTAGGCTGGAGTGCAGTGGTGCGATCTTGGCTCACTGCAATCTCCACCTACTGGTTCAAGTGATTATCCTGCCTCAGCCTCCTGTGTAGCTGGGATTATAAGTATGTGCCACCACACCCAGCTAATTTTTGTATTTTTAGTAGAGATGGGGTTTCAGTATGTTAACCAGGCTGGTCTCGAACTCCTGACCTTGTGATCTGCCCGCCTCAGCCTCCCAAAGTGTTGGGATTACAGGTGTGAGCCACCACATGTGGCTATTTATTTATTTAGAGATGGAGTCTTGCGCTGTTGCCCAGACTGGAGTGCAGTGGCTGAGTCTCAGCTCACTGCAACCTCTGCCTCCCAGGTTCATGAGATTCTCCTGCCTCAGCCTCCCGATTACAGGCACGTGCCACCATGCATGGCTTTTTAAAATTTATTTATTTATTTATTTATTTATTTTAGACGGAGTCTTGCTCTACCGCCAGGCTGGAGTGCAGTGGCATGATCCTGGCTCACTGCAATCTCCGCCTCCTGGGTTCAAGCGATTCTCCTGCCCCTCAGTCTCCCAAGTAGCTGGGACTACAGGCACGTGCCACTGTGCCCAGCTAATTTTTGTATTTTTACTAGAGATGGGGTTTCAGCATATTGGCCAGGATGGTTTCGATCTCTTGACCTCGTGATCTGCCTGCCTCAGCCTCCCAAAGTCCTAGTATTACAGGCGTGAGCCACCACAGCCAGCTAATTTTTGTATTTTTAATAGAGACTGGGTTTCGCCATTTTGGCCAGGCTGGTCTTGAACTCCTGACCTCAGGTGATCTGCCCACCTGGGCCTCCCAAAGTGCTGGGATTATAGGCGTGAGCCACTGTGCCTGTCCCACATACGTTTATTATTTCAGACATTTACTCCACATCTACTAGGTCCAAAGCATGGTGGGATACACACACATTGCTACCCTTGCCCTTAAGGAGTTCACAGTCTAGCATGAAGGCAGATAATTAAACAGCTCTAATACAAGGTTGAATAAATCCAGACCTATGAAGGAATTTAAGTAGAGTACTGGGTTCCAGCAACTGGAGCAAGTAATTGTGTATGGGGTACAAGGCAAGCTTCACGGAAAAGAACTGTGCTAAAAGAAGAGGCCTAAGTCTGAAATGTCATTGTGACCAAATGCACACACCATCAGCTTGCATTGAAAAAGTCAAATAAATCAATCCTTAAAATAATCCATTATGGCTGTGGTACCGGGAAGATGATCATGAACCAAAAATGTTAAGTTCTTTGATAATGAAATTAGTATAAAATTTAAAAAATAAGTTTAAATGATGACTCAGATGTGATCTACATTTGACATTTCTTGAAGTTACAGCTTTTTAGAAAAAATGAATATTCAGAATCAGAAAATCTTTGAGATGGGGTCTGGCTCTGTTGCCCAGGCTGTAGTGCCGGGGTGTGATTTTAGCTCACTGCAACCTCTGCCTCCGGGGCTCAAGTGATCCTCCCACCTCAGCCTCCCAAGTAGCTGGGACCAGGTGCACACCGCCATGCCTAATTTTTTGTATATTTGGTAGAGACAGGGTTTCACCCTGTTGCCCAGGCTGGTCTCGAACTCCCAAGCTCAAGTGATTCGTCCGCATTGGCCTCCCAAAGTGCTGGGATTACCGGTGTGAGCCACTGCGTCTGGCCCCAGAAAATCTTAAGGAAATGTTATAATAAATGTTTATATTTTCCTACTAAGATAGAGCTATTGATACATTTAACAAATACCTGTATCAAAACAGCAGCCCAGCTTTAGCATTAACAGAAAAAGGGCTCATTCTCATGTTATCAAACAAAAATATATTTTGTTAATATTATAATAAAACATTTTGACTTCATAATCTCAATTGTAGTTATTTTAAACTAAAGGGACATTTCTGAGTTTGTATTAGCAGGGAGTTCTGTGTGCTTATAAACCAATCAGTACCTTTTCAAGTTGAGAAGTCTGTTTTCAGTTAAAATAAAAACTGCTGTCCAGAAATACATCTGTATGTTTGAGTGAATCTAATTTATCTTCTAGAATATATCTCTTTTGAAATAGATTTTTTTTTTTCGGAGACTGAGTTTCACTCTCACCCAGGCTGCAGGGCAGTGGCATGTTCTCAGCTCATTGCAACCTCTGCCTCCTGGGTTCAAGCGATTCTCTTGCTTTAGCCTCCCAAGTAGCTGGGACTACAGGTGTGCACCACCATGCCTGGCTAATTTTTGTATTTTCAGTAGAGATGGGGTTTCACCATGTTGGCCAGGCTGGTCTCAAACTCCTGACCTCAGGTGATCCGCCTGCCTCAGCCTCCCAAAGTACTGGGATTACAGGTGTGAGTCACCTCCCCTGGCCTTGAAGTAGATTTTTTTTTTTTTTTTTTTTTTTTTTTTTTGAGACAGAGTCTGGCTCTGTCGTCCGGGCTGGAGTGCAGTGGCCGGATCTCAGCTCACTGCAAGCTCCGCCCCCCGGGTTTACGCCATTCTCCTGCCTCAGCCTCCCGAGTAGCTGGGACTACAGGCGCCCGCCGCCTCGCCCGGCTAGTTTTTTGTATTTTTTAGTAGAGACGGGGTTTCACCGTGTTCGCCAGGATGGTCTCGATCTCCTGACCTCGTGATCCGCCCGTCTCGGCCTCCCAAAGTGCTGGGATTACAGGCTTGAGCCACCGCGCCCGGCCGAAGTAGATTTTTAAAAGCTTGCACCTTGTCCATTTACGTGTTTAAATACTACAATAATTCTTCAGTTACATCCCAAGTGTTAGCAAAAATTTTTCAGGTATTTACAAGAACAGGCCCTGTTCTAAGCACTCTTCATATTGACTTATTGAGTTCTCTTAATAACTCCCTAACCCTACCACAGACACAGACAGAGAAAAGAAAGGGAGTTAGGAAGTTGTCTAGAAACACAAGCCATAGTTTAATAAAAATAAGAGTGGTTTTATTGATTACACACAACTTTAGCTATATTAATATATATTATAAATTTTAAGAATTAGAAATAAGTGACTTTTATTTTTTAACGAAGAATAATCTAAGTTATGGCAGCATGTTCAATGAAAATTATTTAAGTCCGGCACAGTTTTTCTAGATCTGTTTCTCAGATAATCAGGAACATCATCCAAGCATAATGACCCTCATAACGTAAGTTCCATTAAGTAGAAATGAAGCATCGTATGTTTTCTTTTTTAGGAAAGACTCCCCCTTTTGTTGTATAGACATATCCCTAATAATCTTACTCTACTGTACAAATAACTTTTCACTCACAAGAGTTGCCTCAAATAACTTTCATTTTGGAAAGTTGTCAAGGCATGAAACAGAGTAGCAAAATGCCACTCTGGACTTTGCATCTTGGAGTTTCAATTTTGCTTTAGGATTTAGACTCCAGTTTATAATTAAAACCTAATCATTTCCACATTATTATACTTATGTAGGAAAGCCTTGCCGTGTCCACTCTTAACACAAAGATAGAAAATGTCAAATAGTTTGAGCAAGTATTTGGCAGATCACAGACATGAAACAGTGCTGTCGGAAACAAAAACCCTTTAGTGTTTTTAGCGGTGAAGAGATTGATGGGTGTCATTCAAATTTCTCATCTCCTTCTTCCACATCTTTCAAATTGAGTACTTCCAAAGAACCTTTGCCTTTGGTTTCCTTTTTTATTAGCTCATCAATTTCTCGGAAGCAGCCCGGGTCAATCAGACATACCTGAAACATTTAACGTAGCAGTTTACCGCATGAGGATGAGCAATACACAGAAGAAACTCAGCTTTAACTTCCTTTAAGGCAAACACAAGGCTTTCCAGAGATCTCTAATAATAGCACAGTTCTATGGTGCAATAGGTAAGACAATGGGTAGGGCAGCACACTGGGTTCCAATTCTGCCTCTGCCCTTGAGTAGCCATGTAGGCCCCTGTGACAAGGCATTAATCCCTATGTTTAAACACTTATTCTGATTCTTCAGCTGTAAATGGAAGGGACAAACTAGAAAACTCTCATTCTTCTCATACTAAAATTTAGCATTACATTTTATAGCTCAATAAAGTCACCTCCACGTAGGAAGGAGAAAAAGCAACGTGAAGACTTATTTAGAGACCAAGTGTACGTTTATTTATTTATTCATTTTTTTGAGATAGAGTTTTGCTCTTGTCCCCCAGGCTAGAGTGCAGTGGTGTGATCTCAGCTCACTGCAGCCTCTGCCTCCCGGGTTCAAGTGATTCTCCTGCCTCAGCCTCCCAAGAAGCTGGCATTACAGGTGCCTGCCACCATACCTGGCTAATTTTTTGTATTTTTCGTTTCGCCATGTTGGCCAGGCCGGTCTTGAACTCCTGGCCTCAGGTTATCTGCTCGCCTCGGCCTCCCAAAGTGCTGGGATTACAGGCATAAGCCACTGCACCTGGCCCATGCGTACAGTTTTGCAAAGAGTTTAGAACTTCGAGTAGTGTCAGATGGGTTAATTCACATCTACAGTGGATACTCACATACTCAATTTACTTTTAAAAAGAAGCTGCAGACCGGGCGTGGTGCCTCACGCCTGTAATCCCAGCACTTTGGGAGGCCAAGGTGGGCGGATCACCTGAGGTCGGCAGTTCGAGACCAGCCTGACCAACATGGAGAGATCCCATCTCTACTAAAAAATACAAAATTAGCTGGGTGTGGTGGCGCATGCCTGTAATTCCAGCTACTCAGGAGGCTGAGGCAGGAGAATCGCTTGAACCCTGGAGACAGAGGTTGCAGTGAGCTGAGATCATGCCATTGCTCTCTAGCCTGGGCAACAAGAGTGAAACTCTGTCTCAAAAAAATAAAATAAAATAAAATAAAATAAAAATAAATAAATAGAAAAGCTGCAAAGCCCTGAAAACATGAATTTATAGACAGCTGAATTTACACTGTGTTTGAAGCTAAGGGGTGAGGTCATAAGGACCTAATGGTTTCGCTGCTTCTTTAAAATGTTCTGTGTTTAGTGTCATCAGGTTCACACACTAATATCCTCTGGAAACACTCTCATAGACACACCCCAAATAATGCTTTATCAGGCTTCTAGGGATTCCTTTCCAGTCAAGTTGACACCTAAAATTACATCCACAATTCCGCCCCTCATCAACCTGGCACCAAGACACATCTCTTTAAACCATTGTTAATTTCCAAATGAAGACAATAACAAGGTCCTAGCTTTGCCTAATATGATGCAATTAAGCAGATGCGACTATCCTGCATACAACTGAAAGAGTGCTAATCCTTTTGCCAGAATTCAGCTTTCAGAATTTCATCATTCAGGATTCAATCTTTTTTTTTTTTTTTTGAGATGGAGTTTCGCTCTTGTTGCCCAGGCTAGAGAGCAATGGCGCAATCTTGGCTCACTGCAACCTCTGTCTCCCAGGTTCAAGCGATTCTCCTGCCTCAGCCTCCTGAGTAGCTGGGATTACAGGCATGTGCCACCACGCCTGATTATTCTCTATTTTTAGTAGAGACAGGGTTTCTCCATGTTGGTCAGGCTGGTCTCAAACTCCTGACCTCAGGTGATCCACCTGCCTCAGCCTCCCAAAGTGCTGGGATTACAGGCATGAGCCACCGCGCCCAGCCAGGATTCAATCTTTTGGAACTGTAATTTTCAAGATTTTAGAAGTTCAGGCTTTGGACTTTAGGGATTTTGATTTTTTTGTTATTTCAACACTGGGATTGTGGAATTTCGGATTATATCTTTTAGGATTATGATCAGCACCAGAGTAAAGCACGCAATTTAGCTATCTCTGAAATTTCCATAGTGTGCTTTGTACTAATTGTTGCAAAATTTTTAAGGTAATTGGAGTTATTAACCTTCCACTAAAAATAGCGATTTTTAAGTGGCTTACTTTAAATGGTTGCTAAATTTGCTAAAATAATGTATCTAAAACACTACGCATAATGTAGGAGAAAAAGAAATGCTGGGAAAAAAAATAAATGTTTTGTAGTAAACAAGGCTGACCGGCCGGGTGCGGTGGCTCAAGCCTGTAATCCCAGCACTTTGGGAGGCCGAGGCGGGTGGATCACGAGGTCAGGAGATCGAGACTATCCTCGCTAACATGGTGAAACCCCGTCTCTACTAAAAATACAAAAAACTAGCCGGGCGTGGTGGCGGGCGCCTGTAGTCTCAGCTACTTGGGAGGCTGAGGCGGGAGAATGGCGTGAACCCGGGAGGCGGAGCTTGCAGTGAGCCGAGATCAGGCCACTGCACTCCAGCCTGGGAGCACAGCGAGACTCCGTCTCAAAAAAAAAAAAAAAAAAGGCCGGGCGCGGTGGCTCAAGCCTGTAATCCCAGCACTTTGGGAGGCCGAGACGGGCGGATCACGAGGTCAGGAGAACGAGACCATCCTGGCTAACACGGTGAAACCCCGTCTCTACTAAGAAATACAAAAAATAGCCGGGCGAGGTGGCGGGCGCCTGTAGTCCCAGCTACTCGGGAGGCTGAGGCCGGAGAATGGCGTGAACCCGGGAGGCGGAGCTTGCAGTGAGCTGAGATCCGGCCACTGCACTCCAGCCTGGGCTACAGAGCGAGACTCCGTCTCAAAAAAAAAAAAAAAAAAAAAAAAAGGCTGACCAACCTTTAGTCTTATGAAAATATCTGACTGTTTACAACGTCTAAATGTTTGCTACAAATTTATTACTAGAGAATACACTATTTAGGTAACGTGAAGCAAAGAAAATACTTGACTCTTACGATTTCTAACTGTTGGCCATAATCTTCACTTTCTATGACCTTGATCAGTGGCTTGAGCTTTTCTTTCAGCTTCTTGCCTTCATTCACTGGCAGGATGAAGCGAAGCCTCATGTGAGCACGTTCTATCTTCATTTTCTCTTTTAACTGCTTTATCACTTCCAAAGCCTACCAAGACAAAATCGAGAGTGTAACTTCTTTTATTATATTATTTAATAAGGCTTTCAAAAACAAAGTAGTTTCCATGTAGTTGGATTAGGTAATGGTTTCTTAGGTATAATATTAAGAACATAAGTGACCACTAAAAAAAAATAGAAAAATTGGACTTATCAAGAGGAAAAGGTTTTGTGTTTCAAAAAACTATCAAGAGGGTGAAGGCTGGGTGCAGTGGTTCATGCCTGTAATCCCAGCACTTTGGGAGGCCGAAGCGGGTGCATCACGAGGTCAGGAATTTGAGACCAGCCTGGCCAACATGGTGAAACCCTGTCTCTACTAAAAATACAACAACAACAACAAAAAATTAGCCAGGTGTAGTAGTGCACGCCTGTAATCCCAGCTACACAAGAGGCTGAAGCAGAAGAATTGCTTGAACCCAGGAGGCAGAGTTTGCAATGAGCCGAGATCGTGCCTCTGCACTCTAGCCAGGGTGACAGAGTGAGACTCCATCTCCAAAAAAAAAAAAAAAAAAAAAAAGGCAAAGAACCTAGGCCGAGGCGGGCGGATCACAAGGTCAGGAGATCGAGACCACGGTGAAACCCATCTCTAAAAATACAAAAAATTAGCCAGGTGCGGTGGCGGGCGCCTGTAGTCCCAGCTACTCAGGAGGTTGAGGCAGGAGAATGGCATGAACCCGGGAGGCGGAGCTTGCAGTGAGCCGAGATCGTGCCACTGCACTCCAGGCCTGGGCGACAGAGCGAGACTCCCTCTCAAAAAAAAAAAAAAAAAAAAAGGCAAAGAACCTGAACAGAGATTTCCCAAAAGCGGACAGATGAAGCATCAATAAGCACATGGAAATATGCTCAAATCAATACTAAGGAAATGCAAATCAAAACCACAACAAGATACCACCAGGATGGCTATCATCAAAAAGGTAGACAATGACAAGCATGACCGAGGATGTGGCGACACTGGGACTTGTAAACACTGATGGTGGTAATATAACATGGTGCGGCTGTTTTGGCAGGTATACAGAAATGAAAACGTATGTCTACACAAAAACATGCAACAAATTTCATAGCAGCATTCTTCATCATAGCTCACAAGTGAAAGCAACCCAATGTCTATCAACTGAGAAATGAATGAATAAAACGTGTGTTTTTTCCACACAGTGGGCTATTAATGTGTCATAAAAAAGAAATGACATGCTGATCCAGGTTACAACATGTATGAACCATGAAAAGGCCATATATTGTATGATTCCATTTATATGAAATGTCCAGAATTGACAAGTCCATAAGGAGAGGAGATTAGTGGTTGGGAGGGGCCTGTGGGGGGAAATGCGGATGGCTACTAGTGGATACTGACTTTCTTTTTGTGGTGATGAAAATGTTCTCAAACCAGGTAGCAGGGAAGGTCCCCAAACTTTGTTAATATACCACTTAAAAGTGTACACACTTTACGAGTGTGAAATTTACGGTATGTGAATTATATATAAATTAAAAATTCAAAAAAAGGTGTTAAAATGACCCTTTAAAAATTCAAGTTTTGTCTTTAAGTTTGATTTGGATAGGAGAAGAAAGTCCTACATACATATTTCTGTTTACTTGAAAAAAAAAATATTACCTATCTTTATGACCCCGTCCTTTTCCTCCATCTCTTCCCCAAACCTTTTACCCACTTGCTTCCACGCAGACCCATTTTTTAAAATTTAATTTTTTATATTAAATAAATTAGAGGTATGGTACCGCAGTTGACGCCTGTAATCCCAGAACTTTGGGAGGCCGAGGCGGACGGATCACCTGAGGTCAGGAATTCAAGACCAGTCTGGCCAACATGGTGAAACCTTGTCTTTACTAAAAATACAAAATTACCCAGGTGTGGTGGCGCATGCCTGTAATCCCAGCTACTCGGGAGGCTAAGGCAGGAGACTCGCTTGAACCCGGGAGGCAGAGATTGTAGCGAGCTGAGATCGTGCCACTGCACTCTAGCCTGGGCAACAGAGCGCGACTCTCTCTCAAAAAAAAAAAAAAAAAAAAGAGAGAGAGATGGGGCGTACGTCCCTATGTTTCCCAGGCTGTTTCCGGGCCTCAAGCAATCCTCCCATCTTGGCTCCCACAGTGCTAGGATTACAGGCGTGAACCATCATGCCTGGCCCCAGACCCGTTATTTTAATGATTTCTTCAAAGAAAACGGATTTCCATGGCTGTGTTTTGATAACATGAGAAACCACTCACCTGCTGTTTTGTACTTTTGTTGGTTTTCACTGAATAGTGGATGTCCTTCATGGCTCTCTCAATAAGGATCACGGTGTACGGTCTCTTTGTCTCGGGATTCACACATTTGTCTGCCACAATGGTTGCAATGTCCCTAAACATCTGCTCCAGTTGTGTGTGTCTTTCTTTATCTGATACTTGAACTTCTCCTTTAGTCAAAATCTAAAAAAATGCCAACACATTTAAAAAATCACTGTCTTCTCTATCACACACTATTTGTTAACTAGCCACAAAAAAATGAGTTGTTGGGGAGAAAATTAAATTGCATCCTCTCCAGCTATTAATATGTAAGTAATGGTTTGAGCTTTGCCCAAAAGATGCAAGAATCTTTTGGCTGGGCGCAGTGAGATCCCAGCACTTTGGGTGGCTAAGGCGGGCGTATCACCTGAGGTCAGGAGCTTGAGACCAAACTGGTCAACATGGTGAAACCCCATCTCTATTAAAAATCCAAAAATTAGCCAGGCATGGTGGTGGGCACCCTGTAATCCCAGCTACCCGGGAGGCTGAGGCAAGAGAATCACTTGAACCCAGGAGGCAGAGGTTGCAGTGAGCTGAGTGCAATGGAGTGCACTGCACTCCAGCCTGGGCAACAGCGCAAGACTCTGTCTCCAAAAAAAAAGGGTCTGAAAGATGAAATACTTGAAAACAAATTCAGTTTTCAGGTATACCACATTCTATAAATGAGGTAATTTATAGAAAAATGAGGTAATTTAGTAGAAAATTTGATTTCAGGAGGTTGTGGCAAAAAAACCCAAAAAACAAACAAACAAAACCACCAAGTTCTTTATTATTAGAAGTGACACTGTGCAGCTCACATTATTGCTTTGTTAGTCTTTCCTCCAAAAAAACGGCCTTTAATGTTTAACATACCTTCAGGTACGTTATAAATGGCTATTAGGGTTAGCTATGCTGCAGTTGTTACCCACCTGCTTACAGATTTCAGTTTGGTCATCTGTTCCAAACGCACTGATGAGATCTTCCTTCTTGGCAACCTGACCTTTAGAAACATTTACAAACACTGAGTGGGTCTGCAGAACTTCGTCAAGGTCTTTTTCCCTTGTGAGGGCAGGAGAGAAAGTCCTACGTGAATATACTTGAAACTTGGACACGCATTTACATTTAAATACGAGATGGCAACAACACGAACGGCAAGACACAACAAATCCCCCTGATGACCTTTAGTGTCGAGGGCACGTTTTCTTTTTCTTCCCCGCCCACCCCCACCCCGAGACGGAATTTCGCTGTTTTCACCCAGGCTGGAGTGCAATGGCGCGATCTTGGCTCACTGCAACCTCTGCCTCCGGGTTGAAGTGATTCTCCTGCCTCAGCCTCCCAAGTAGCTGGGATTACAGGCATGCGCCACCACACCGGCTAATTTTGTATTTTTAGTAGAGACGGGGTTTCATGTTGGCCAGGCTGGCCTCGAACTCCTGGCCTCAAGTGATCTGCCCGCATCGGCCTGAGGGAACATTTTCAAAACTCAGAATCGTATTTGCCTTACCATTTGCTCACTGGAGAAAAATGTCATGGGAGGACGTAAGAAACACTAAGGGTGGGGTGGGGCGGGGTGGGGTGGGGTGCGGACAGCTGCTGCCACGGAATGCCAATCCCTAGATGGCAGCAGTGAAGACACTACGCACTTCAAACTGCTAGGGCTACTGAGACACCAGATGTATCCACAACTATGACAGTATTCGGAAGACTAGGTTCTCAGCTATCATTCTGGGAAAAGGACCACAATTATGAGATTTCTTGGCTGCAGCTATTATGACACCAACAAAACAAAATCCCAAACCAACAACCCGATCCGAACCAACCAAATAAAGAAGGAACCCCTTGGCTTAGGAGCCAAGCTCGGACTGCGACGTCTCATGCTGACAGCAGGAATGTTCCATTTCCTCCCCGGCCAAGACCTCAGCTTGGCCCATTAACTAGACTTGGGCAGAGACAGGCCGCCTCGGAGGTGACGGCCCAGGCCCAGGCCCGAGGGAGGGGGCTACTCACACGCCGCTCCGCCAGCCGACGACCTTGTTTTTGTAGCAGGCGATTTCGAAGCGCTTCCCGGCGCGCTTCATCCGTACCACGGCCACATTGGTTAGGCGGATCTGGTTGGTGGGGGTGAAGATCGACATCGCGGCTGTTCAAAGACCTAGGAGCCGGCGAACCGGGGCGGACCCGCACCGACCAGCCTGAAGGCCACCAGCGGCGCGCGGCACTGACCCAACCGCAAGTGCGCGGCGCCGCGACTCAGTAGCTTCAGGCGGCCGCCACGGTGCGCCCGGCAACCTTATTGCGCAGACGTCAGGTGGGGCGGAAGCCGGGAGGCGAAAAGTGAGCGACGACGCCTGCGCATTGTGGCTTTTTACGCCATCTTTCCCCGCCCAAAAAGGGAGGTGCTTTTGTTTGACGTAATTTACTTTCGCCAATGAGCTGAGAGCTCTGACAGGATGCTCGCAGATGTTTAGTGGCCGGGTTGAAACACAGCGTTGGCACCACCTCGTTCCGCGGAATTCAAGGGCCAGACCCACTGTATAATAAAAATATTTTTTATACTACAATTATTTTATAATAAATATTTTTATTTACTCACCCTTTTATAATAGAAATATTTTAACATAAAATGTAGACAAAAATGTGTAATGAACCTTCCATGTACCCATCACCCCGCTTCAACAAATTATTAACATGTTGCATTCTTGTTTTATTCTTCTTTTTTCATTTTTTTGTTGCTTTTTTATTTACACTTTTTTTTTTTTTCCTAAAGTCAGTCTCACTCTGTCACCCAGGCTGGAGTGCAGTGGCAGGGTCATGGCCCCACTGCAGCTTCGACCTCCTGGGCTCGAGCGATCTTCCAGCGTTAGCTTCCCAAGTAGCTGGGACTACAGGTGTGAGCGGCCACGCCAAGCTGATTTAATTAAATAAATAATTAAAAAAAATTTGTACAGATGAGGTCTCACTATGTTGCTCAGGCTGGTCTCGAACTCCTGGGCTCAAGCGATACTCCCGCTTCGGCCTCCCAAAGTGCTGGGATTACAGCTTTGAGTCACCGCGCCCGGCCGGTTGGGGGTACTTTAAAGAAACCATCATATGGTTTCAGCGTTAAATACTTCAGCCTATAGCCCTTAACAGATACACGCGACGAGATTAACTACAATTCCTTAATATCATCTAATAGCGAGTCCATCCTGGGGTTTCCCAAAAATAATGCCTTTCTGCAGTCAGTTTATTCCAACCGAAATCCAAACAGGTCCACACGGCGTTTCCCTCCCTTCCCACTCCTTTCCCCTCTTTATTTTCCCATGCCAATCATTTCTCTCTGGACCCACCTTTTCCCAGTCTGAGCCAATCCAAACGGAGGCGGAAGCGCTCCGGCATCATCGCCCGCAACTCTGGGTGGTGCTTATTTCTGGGTACGCCCTCTTTCCCCTCTGAGCCAATCGGAGCAGGGCCGAGAGCGCACCGGACACTGGCTTCCTTTCCCAGAGCTCTGGGCTTTGCTCTGGGCCCACCTCTTCGCCCTCTGAGCCAATCAGGACCGGCCCGCCAGTGTCATGGCTGCCCCCAGCTCCTCAGGCACCCGGCTCGCCGCTAACGCTGCGAGGTAGCTCGGTGCGTCTCGCGGTACCAATGCGAACCATCGGGTTATCCAGGTCCGAGATCCTAGTCTCCTGTCGGCTCTGAGGAGGATGGGTAAGGGCACCCGGCGGGCAAGGACCCTGGGGCGGCAGGAGAGGTAAACGTTTTACTGAGACCCTCTCCAGGCGGAGTGGCGTCCTCGGTGCCCTTCCTTCGGAGACTGTTGGACTTGACAGCACCGGATAGCCGCCGCTGAGAGCAAGGAAGACTGATCCCTGGTTTTGACCTGGCTTTTGCCTTTTGAGGCTAGGGGGTTAGTTTAGAAGGAAACTACGTTTCCAACCCTCAATGAAAACAGAAAAGTACTCCTCCCACTTTACCCACGTGTATTAGGACTTTTGCACCTGTAAAGCCTAAATTTCAGGCTTCGACTTTTGAAATTGCTCCTAGGTTGAACGTTTGAGGCCAGGTCCCTGCATATCTCTCTCAAAAAAAAAAAAAAAAAAAAAAAATGAGGCGTACGGTCAGTTACTTGAGAATCTTTTACAAGTTTAACCGTGAGCCTTTGAAAGTACAATTAGTAAAAAGAGTACTGTTACTACTTTAGCTTTTTTTTATGGAGCAAGCACAACAAAACAAAATTAACCCAATTTCACATGAAGTATTTTTACTTTATGTTCCCTACTCTTGCTTCTAAATGCTCATTTCGAAGTGAAGATACAATTTTATATTGTTTTATCTTTGAGTTAGTATTAACAGTATGATAATTTTATCACGTTACTACATAGTGTGTTATTTTTATTACAGTTGATTTTTCCCCCCCCGAGATGGAGCCTTTGTCTGTCGCCTAGGCTGGAGTGCGGTGGCGCGATGTCAGCTCACTGCAACCTCTGCCTCACGGGTTCAAGCAGTTCTCCTGCCTCAGCCTCCCGCGTAGCTGGGATTACAGGCGCGCGCCACCACACCAGGCTAATTTTTGTATTTTTAGTAGGGGCTGGGATTTCACCATGTTGACCAGGTTGGTCTGGAACTCCTGACCTTAGGTGATCTGCCCGCCTCAGCCACCCAAAGTGCTAGGATTACAGGCATGAGCCACCGCGCCCGGCCAACAGTTGATTTTTAAATTAGATTTCTTAGCTGAGTTGTTGAATGTAAGGTTGGTTTTATTTTCTTCTTAAAATCGGGATGGATATCTTTGTATATATAGCTTTAAATGAAATTACCTGTGTGTGTCATTTTAAATTTAGATCCTTCTGTGGATACATGGGACCTCTCCTCACCTTTAATATCATTATGGATAAACAGGTTTTACATTTATCTGGGCTTTGCTGTTAGCATTAGCCTTTGGATTTGTCTCCAGATTGTCATCAAGATGCAGGTAAGTGGAGTTATTTTTTTTTTTAATATTTAGGCATCAGATTTTATAGAGGATTTAAACACTAAAAGGAACCTTTAATTACTTTTGTGGTTTGGTCTTTAGATATTTTAATGAAATGCCTAAAATAAATTTCTTCTCTAAGTTTTTGGAGACTAAGTTATCTTGGATTAAGTTATTTACTTTTTCTGTGTCTCATTTTTGAGATACAGGAAGATTTTTTGTAATGAAAAATGAACCTTTTATATGAAAAACAAATTTGTTTTATACCTTTAAGGGTCACTAGTCCTCTCTTGCCTTTCCATTCATTAAGGATCAGAAAATAAGTTCCTACTATTATTCTACTAAAATACTTTATAGGATAAGAGTATGTAAAGTTTTTTCTTGGAGGGAATGGAAATCATGAGCCTTAAAAATGTGGGTCCTGCCTATTAAAGGACCTTATTATACCAAGGGGGCTAATATTTGAGGAATACAACCAGAAAGATTAAGAGAAAAATTTAGTGTGTCAGATTAAGAGAAAAATAAAATGTCTCAGTATCTGTGCTAATTTTCATCCCTGCTGAAGTTGGGAAATGATTTAGACTTGATGGATTTTGTGTAATTATTTGTCTTTCAGGACAGGAGCTTACAGGAAAAATCTGTTCCAAGAGCACCTCAGGATTTGATGACAAATGGTTATGTCTCCCTTCAAGAGAAAGACATCTTTGTGTCTGGAGTGAAGATTTTTTATGGTTCTCAGACTGGTACAGCAAAGGTAAAAACTTTATATGATGCTTTTCCTTTGGTTTCCTGACATTTTAAGAAAATCCCTTTAGCAGTGAACTGTCCTTTAGCTGTGAACTGAATTGGTCATCTAACCTTCTTTATTCTTTCTCCCAACCTTTTGCCCTCAAATGTTTTTCCTTTCTGCAATGGTAGGTGGGTTTCCTCTCCTGTGCCCCATTAGAGCTGATTGGTGGTGTCTGGTAGTCACTGTCTTGAGGGGTCTTTGTTCTGAAGCTTGCTTCTGCCTCAGCAGGATAGAGAAAGTTGTGAGTCCATTATTGATGCCCATGGGTATGGAAGTAGGGAATAGGGAAAAAAGGATGGCACCAATAGTTCCAATATGGTCCTGACTTTCACATCACACATCTATGTTTATTTATTATTTTTTTTTTCGAGACAGAGTCTATCTCTGTCCCCCAGGCTGAAGTGCAGTGGCACGATCTCGGCTCATTGCAACCTCCACCTCCACCTCAAGCGATTCTCCTGCCTCAGCCTCCTGATTAGCTGGTATTATAGGTGCCCGCTACCACGCCTGGCTAATTTTTGTATTTTAATAGAGATGGGGGTTTCACCATGTTGGCTAGGCTGGTCTCAAACTCCTGGGCTCAGTTGATCCGCCTGCCTTGGCCTCCCAAAGTGCTGAGATTACAGACGTGAGCCACTGCACCTGGCCTCACATCACACATCTATGTAATGAAACTTGTTTTGATTTCGAATAGTGCTAAAAGTGTTAAAGGTAGACACTAAAGTAGATACAGCAGATATCTAGTTGAAAGATGCTTCCCATTCTCTCTCTTGTTTTAGGGGAGAACAGGATCTGGCTGTGTTGCCATCTAAGCTTCAGTTGCTTATCTGTGAAATGATAAATTACAGATGATAATAGTATGGTTATCTCAGGGTCACTGTGAGGATTGAGTGAGATTATCTGGTATGTACTTTGATTTCTCCTTTTTGCTTTTTTTTTTTTTTTGGAGACAGGGTCTCGCTCTGTTGCCCAGGCTGGAGTGCAGTTGTGCCATCTTGGCTCACTGCAACCTCTGCCTCTTGGGCTCAAGGCATCGTCCCACCTCAGCTTCCTGAGTATCTGGGACTATAGGTGCATGCCACCATACCCAGCTAATTTTTGTATTTTTTGTAGAGATGGGGTTTTGCCATGTTTCCCAGGCTGGTCTTAAACTCTTGGCCTCAAGTAGTCTGCCCGCCTTGGCCTCCCAAAGTGTTGGGATTATAGTCATGAGCCACTGTGCCTGGCCCCATTCTCTAATTATATCTAGATGCTACCTGTTTCTGTGTTACAATGTCACAGCTATTTAAAAACAATTTTTATTTTATTTTATTTTATTTTTGAGGTGGTTTCTCCCTCTGTCCTCCAGCCTGGAGTGCAGTGGTGTGATCTCGGCTCACTACAGCCTCCGCTTCCTGGGTTCGAGCAATTCTCCTGCCTCAGTCTCCTGAGTAGCTGGGATTACAGGTGCCTGCCATCATGCCTGGTTAATTTTTATATTTTTAGTAGAGACAAGGTTTCACCATATTGGCCAGGCTGCTGTCGAACTCCTGATCTCAGGTGATCTACCCGCCTCAGCCTCCTAAAGTGCTGAGATTACAGGCGTGAGGCACTGCTCCCAGCCAAAAAATTTATTTATTTTTTTTGTAGAGACAAGGTCTTGCAATCTTGTTCAGGCTGGTCTTGAATTCCTGGCTTCAAGATATTCGCCCACCTTGGCCCTCAAAGGGCTGAGATTATAGGCATGAGCCACCGAGCCTAGCCAGGTGACAGCTAGTTAGTGCTTTCTAGGAAAAGATTTTAAGGAAGGCTAGCATGAAAATAAATTAAAGGAAAAATCGGCCGGGCGCGGTGGCTCAAGCCTGTAATCCCAGCACTTTGGGAGGCCGAGACGGGTGGATCACGAGGTCAGGAGATCGAGACCATCCTGGCTAACATGGTGAAACCCTGTCTCTACTAAGAAATACAAAAAACTAGCCGGGCGAGGTGGCGGGCGTCTGTAGTCCCAGCTACTCGGGAGGCTGAGGCTGGAGAATGGCGTGAACCCGGGAGGCGGAGCTTGCAGTGAGCTGAGATCCGGCCACTGCACTCTAGCCTGGGGTACAGAGCGAGACTCCGTCTCCAAAAAAAAAAAAAAAAAAGAAAAATCAAGGTCTGTTATTTTTGTAGACTACTTCAGAAGGTTCTGCTGCCCTCTTGTGGAAGTTGTGCAGAATAGTACTTAGGTTTTCACTACTTCAGTGCAGATACTTTGCTTCATTTTACAGTCCAAGGTCACTTGTTAAGTTAAACCTTAAGCAATGGAGGTGGGCAATGTGAAAAAAAGCAAAAGGGTGTCTGAGCAGCCAAAGCAAAGTCCTTTTTATGTTACTCATGAAAAACCTTATTCAGAGCCTCTTTATGCATGTTTTTACCTTTTTTAAAAAAAGATCAAAACGATCAAATGAATACTTGCAGATGGTAACAAATCCAGGTGTACAGAAAGTTCATAATGAAATGTACTCTCCAGAAACCTTTTAACTATTTCTATTTTTAGTTCCTCTGATGCTTATGCTGTGTTTCTAGACTTATCAACATTACACAAAACTTATTGACTCCTTATATTAATTAGTTTATACAAACAGCCCTCAAGTTTCAGTGGCTTGATGTTGCTGTCCATATCATAGTTGATTTTGGGGTAGATAGCCATCTTCCATCTTAAAGCTGCGCCATCTGAATTTATTTTTATTTTATGTATTTATTTTTTATTGATTTTTTTTTTTTTTTGAGATAGAGTCTCGCTCTGTTGCCAGGCTGGAGTGCAGTGGCGTGATCTTGGCTCGCTGCAAGCTCTGCCTCCCGGGTTCATGCCATTCTCCTGCCTCAGCCTCCTGAGTAGCTGGGACTATAGGCACCCGCCACCACGCCCAGCTAATTTTTTGTATTTTTAGTGGGACGGGGTTTCACCGTGTTAGCCAGGATGGTCTCAATCTCCTGACCTCCTAGTCTGCCCGCTTTGGCCTCCCAAAGTGCTGGGATCACAGGCGTGAGCCACCATGCCCAGACAAACCTTTTATTCTTTGTTCTTTTTTTTTGAGACGGAGTTTCTCACTTGTTGCCCAGGCTGGAGTGCAGTGGCGCCATCTCAGTTCACTGCAACCTCCGCCTCCTGGGTTCAAGCGATTCTCCTGCCTCAGCCTCCCAAGTAGCTGGGATTATAGGCACCTGCCACCACTCCTGGCTAATTGTTTGTGTTTTTAGTAGAGTGGGGGTTTCATCATGTTGGCCAGGCTGGTCCCGAACTCCTAACCTCAGTTAGTTTGCCTGCCTCAGCCTCTGAAAGTGCTGTGATTACAGGCATTAGCCACTGTACCTGGCTGTAACTTTGTTTTTTTTATCCTGGGTTCTCGGATTTCCATTCTCCAGGCTGGAGTGCAGGCGAATGATCTCGGCTCACTGCAACCTCTGCCTCCCGGTTCACGCCATTCTCCTGCCTCAGCCTGCAGAGTAGTTTGGACTACAGGCACCTGCCACCACGCCCAACTAATTTTTTGTATATTTAGTGGAGATGGGGTTTCACCGTGTTAGTCAGGATGGTCTCGATCTCCTGACCTGATCTGCCCGCCTCCCAAAGGGCTGGGATCATAGGCGTGAGCCACTGTGCCCGGCCTCGGATTTGCATTCTAAACCTTCTTTTAAATGTTTTATTTCAGCTATTATATTTTTATTTGCAAAAATACTTTTTTGCTTTTTGTTCAGTTTTTGTAGTATCTTGTCCAAATTTAAGAATGTTGCTACTTGAATTTCTTTTTCTCTTCCGGATATATTTGCTAAGTTTTTTTGCTGCTGCTCTTTCTCCTGCTTTTGAAGCTAAGGCAGGAGAATCACTTGAACCCAGGAGGCGGAGGTTGCAGTGAGCCAAGATCGTGCCACTGCACTCCTGTCTGGGGGACAGAGTGAAACCTTGTCTCAAAAACTCAAAAAAAAAAAAAAAAAAAAAAAAGCAATCTAAGTTTGCAAATTCTTTGTCAGGGATTTTTTTTTTTTTTTTTTTTTGAGACGGAGTCTTGCTCTGTTGCCCAGGCTGGAGTGCAGTGGCGCAATCTCGGCTCACTGCAAGCTCCGCCTCCCGGGTTCACGCCATTCTCCTGCCTCAGCCTCCCGAGTAGCTGGGACTACAGGCGTCCGCCTCTGCGCCCGGCTAATTTTTTCTATTTTTAGTAGAGACGGGGTTTCACCATGGTCTCGATCTCCTGACCTTGTGATCCACCCGCCTCGGCCTCCCAAAGTGCTGGGATTACAGGCGTGAGCCACCGCGCCCGGCTGTCAGGGATTTTTTAACCTAAGTAACTCCATGTTGTTGATTCTGACAGCTTTGACACTGCCATGATATTTTGTCTGGATTAGGACAGTCATCTCACCATTGATTTCTGCTATAATTTGTTGTTTGTTCCCCCAAAACTCATGTTGAAATTTGATCCCTAGTGTTGGTGATCGGCCTAAAATGGGAGGTGTTTGGGTCCTGGGGGCAGGTCCCTCCTGAATAGATGAATCCCTGGGGGAGGGGGTGAGTGAGTTCTTGTTTTCTTTTTTTCTTTTTTGAGACAGTGTCGCCCAGGCTGGAGTGCAGGGGCGGGATTTCAGCTCACTGCAAGCTCCGCCTCCCAGGTTTACGCCATTCTCCTTCCTCAGCCTCCTGAGTAGCTGGGACCACAGGCGCCCACCACCTTGCCCGGCTAGTTTTTTGTATTTTTTCAGTAGAGACAGGGTTTCACCGTGTTCGCCAGGATGGTCTCGATCTCCCGACCTTGTGATCTGCCCGTCTCGGCCTCCCAAAGTGCTGGGATTACAGGCTTGAGCCACCGCGCCCGGCCATGTTCTTGCTTGCTTAGTTCCCAAGAGAGCTTGTTGATAAGAAGAGCCTGGAACCTCTCCTTCACTCTTTGTTTCCTCTCTTGCTATGTGATCTTTGTGCTCGCCAGCTCCCTTTCACTTCTACTCTGCCAGGAGTAGAAGCAGCCTGGAGCCCTCACCAGATGTAGATGTCCAATCTTGAACTTTTTCAGATATCAGAATTCTGAAACAAATAAACCTTTTTATGGTGGCCCATAACAGTTTTTCCTTTACATATTTAGCATTTCCTTAAGGACTCCTGTGATGCAGGTCTGGTTGTAATAAATTCCCATAGCATTTGTTTGCCTGAAAGGATCTTGTTTCTCCTTTGCTCATGAAGCTTAATTTGGCTGGATATGAAATTCTTGGTTGAAATTTCTTGTTTGCTTTTTTGAGACAGAGTCTCTGTCACCCAGGCTGGAGTGCAGTTGTGCCATCTCAGCTCACTGCAACCTTCGCCTCCCGGGTTCAAGTGATTCTCCTGCCTCAGCCTCCCGAGTAGCTGAGGCTACAGGTGCGCGCCACCACGTCTGGCTAATTTTTGCATTTTTAGAAGAGACGAGGTTGGCTGGGCGCGGTGGCTCAAGCCTGTAATCCCAGCACTTTGGGAGGCCGAGATGGGCGGATCACGAGGTCAGGAGATCGAGACCATCCTGGCTAACACATTGAAACCCCATCTCTACTAAAAAAAAAATACAAGGCCGGGCGCGGTGGCTCAAGCCTGTAATCCCAGCACTTTGGGAGGCCGAGACGGGCGGATCACGAGGTCAGGAGATCGAGACCATCCTGGCGAACACGGTGAAACCCCGTCTCTACTAAAAAATACAAAAAACTAGCCGGGCGAGGCGGCGGGCGCCTGTAGTCCCAGCTACTCGGGAGGCTGAGGCAGGAGAATGGCGTAAACCCGGGGGGCGGAGCTTGCAGTGAGCTGAGATCCGGTCACTGCACTCCAGCCCGGGCGACAGAGCCAGACTCCGTCTCAAAAAAAAAAAAAAAAAAAAAAAAAANTAGGAGAATGGTGTAAGCTCGGGAGGCGGAGCTTGCGGTGAGCTGAGATCTGGCCACTGCACTCCAGCCTGGGCGACAGAGCCAGACTCTGTCTCAAAAAAAAAAAAAAAAAGAAGAGACGAGGTTTCATCACGTTGGTCAGGCTGGTCTCTAACTCCTGACCTCAGGTGATTCAGCCGTATCGGCCCCCCAAAGTGCTGGGATTACAGATGGGAGCCACCGTGCCCTGCCTGAAATTTCTTTTCTTTAAGAACGCTGAATATAGGCCCCCATCTCTTCTGGATCGTAGGGTTTCTGCTGAAAGGTTCACTGTTACCCTGATGGGATTCCCTATGTAACTGACCTGGCTCTTCTCTCTAGCTGCCTTTCACATTTTTTCTTTCATTTCAACCTTGGAGAATCTGATGATTATGTGTCTTGGCAATGGCCATCTTATGTAATATCTCACTGGGGTTCTCTGCATTAAATAAACCTTTTTAAAACAGATTGGGCTAGGCACAGTGCCTCACGCCTATAATCCCAGCACCTTGGGAGGCCAAGGCAGGTGGATCACTTGAGCCCAGGAGTTTGAGACCAGCCTGTGCAACATGACAAAACTCTATCTCTACAAAAAATTCAAAAATTAGCTGGGCATGGTGGCGTGTGCCTGTAGTCCTAGCTACTCAGGCGGCTGAGGTGGGAGGATTGCTTGAGCCCTGGAGGTCAAGACTGCAGTGAGCCATGACTGTGCCACTGCACTCCAGCCTGGGCGACAGAGTGAGACCTTGTCTCAAAAAAAAATAAAAGAAAAAACATAGATTACCCAGTCTCGGGTACTCCTTTATAGCAAAATGGACTAAGACAGTCTTTCTGATTCAGTACCATTCGGCCCTCTTCTGACTCCAGTATACTCTCAACTCAGCAACCTCAGTGACTGAAAACTTGGGTGAAATCACATCATCCCTCTGCTTAAAACCCCGCACTGACCCCTTCGTTCAACAGTCAATGCCAAAGCCCTCACAGTGGCCCAGAGATCCTATGCTTGTGGTTCTTTGTTAACTCTCTTACCCCATCTCCTTGATCCCCTTTTTTCAGTCTTAGTAGCGTCCTTCCGGCCTTTGCGCTTCACTGTTCCTGCCGCCTGGGATAACCTCATAGTTCTCCCAGTTCCTTCAGCTTTGGCTCAAATCTCACCTTATCCTTGTGTTAGTCTGTTTTGCATTTGCATGGACCTGCATTGGGTAATTGATATGGTTTGGGTCTGTGTCCCCACCAGATCTTACGTCAAATCGTAGTTCCCAGTGTTGGAGGTGGGGCCTGGTGGCAGGTGCTTGGATCTTGGGGGCGGATTTCACTTGAGTGGTTTAGCACCATCTACCATGTACTGTCCTCACGACAGTGAGTGAGTTCTCATGAGATCTGGCTGTTTAAAAGTGTGTGGCACCTCCTCCTTCTCTTTCTTGCTCCTGGCATGTCATGTGCCTGCTCCCCCTTTGCCTTCTACCAAGATTGGAGTCTCCCTGAGGCTTCCTCAGAAGCAGATGCCGTTACACTTCCTGTACAGTCTGCAGAACTGTGAGCCAATTAAACCTCTCTTTTTTTTTTTTTTTGAGACGGAGTCTCGCTCTGTCACCCAGGCTGGAATGCAGTGGCCGGATCTCAGCTCACTGCAAGCTCCGCCTCCCGGGTTCACACCATTCTCCTGCTTCGGCCTCCCAGGTAGCTGGGACTATAGGCGCCCGCCACCTCGCCCGGCTAATTTTTTGTGTTTTTATTAGAGATGGGATTTCACCAGGTTAGCCAGGATGGTCTTGAAATCCTGACCTTGTGATCCACACACCTTGGCCTCCCAAAGTGCTAGGATTATAGGCGTGAGACACCGTGCCTGGCCCTAAACCTCTTTTTTTTTTTTTTTTTTAATAAATTTCCCAGTCTCAGGTATTTCTTTTTTCTTTTCTTTTTTTTTTTTTTTGAGATGGAGTCTCGCTCAGTTGCCCAGGCTGGAGTACAGTGGCGTGATCTCGGCTCACTGCAACCTTTGCCTCCCAGGCTCAAGCGAACCTTCCACCTCAGCCTCCCAAGTAGCTGGACCACAGGTACCTGCCACCATGCCCAGCTAATTTTTTGTATTTTTGGTAGAGATGGGTTCCACCATGTTGCCCAGGCTGGTCTTGAACTCCTGACCTCAAGTGATCTGCCCGCCTCGGCCTCCCAAAGTGCTGGGATTACAGACATGAGCCCCCATGCCCAACCAAGTATTTTTTTATAGCAATACAAGAATGGACTAATACTGTAATTTATAAAGAAAAGACGTTTATTTGGTTCATGGTTCTGCAGACTGGACAAGCATGGTGCCAACATCCACTTGGCTTCTGATAAAGCTTCAGGAAGTTTCCACCCATGGAGGAACAGGTACCACGTGGTAAGACAGGGAGTGAAAGAGTAGGGAGAGATGTGAGACTTTTTTTTTTAACAGCCAGCTATGAACTAATAGGGCAAGAACTCAACACACCAAGGGGAGGGCAGCAAGCTGAGGTATGAGAGTAGAGTCTGGAGAGCGAGAGCCTAAGGCCAACCTGTGGCTGACTTCCTTGAATTAAACTGAAAGGAAAGCTTTAGCCTCTGACTGGCTGTGGACCAATTCTTTATTTGCATAGGGTGTAACTCCACTTCAGCCTCTGATTGGCCACGAGCCACACCTCTACTTCAACCTCTGATTGGCCACGAGCCAATTCTTCATTTACACAGGGTGTAACCAATTGGAAGCCTCCAAAGGGTACTGGGGGTGTTACCAAATTCTTCTAGCTTAATAAAAACCCAAGGAACATTACAACTGGACCTCCTGAGCCACTTGCTCAAGCCTGCTTCCTCTCTGTAGAGTGTACCTTCCCATCAATAAATCTGTGTTTTTGTTGCTTTGTTCTTTTGTTGCTTTGCTTGTGCATTTTTTTCAATTATTTGTTCAACCTGCGAAGAACCTGGACAACTCCTAGTCAAGACCCTCCACTGGTCACAAAGCCACTCATGAGGGACCCATCCCCATGACCCAGACACCTCCTGTTCGAGCTCACCTCCAACATTGGAGATTACATGTTTATGATATTTGGAGGGGACGAATATCCAAACCATATCAGTTCTTGAGGCCTGCTGCAGTAGTGTTTTCTGACCCCCAAATACCTTTTTTCTTTTTCTTTTTTTTTTTTTTTGAGACAGAGTCTCGCTCTGTTGTCCAGGCTGGCGTGCAGTGGCATGATCTCGGCTCACCACAACCTCCGCCTTCTGGGTTCAAGCAATTCTCCTCCCTCAGCCTCCCGAGTAGCTGGGATTACAGGTGCCCACCACCATGCCCAGCTAATTTTTGTATTTTTAGTAGAGACGGGGTTTCACCGTGTTGGTCAGGCTGGTCTCGAACTCCTGATCTCAAGTGATCTGTCCACCTCAGCTTCCCAAAGTGCTGGGATTACAAGCATGTAAGCCACCACGCCCGGCCAACCTGTCCTTTTTCTATATCAGTTCTCATGCTTACTATTGGGAGTTACCATTAGCCCACAACACTGCCCCCACTTCAGACACCAGTCACAAGTCCTGGCTTTAAATTTAGGGTTCTGCACCACTGCCTCCTGAGGTTCTGTAGGATGACTCACAGACCTCAGGAAGTTGCTTGACTTATGTTTACTAGTTTATTATAAAGGATGCAACTCAGGAACGGCCGAATGGAAGAGCTGCACAGGGCCGGCTATGGAGGGGTGGGGGTTGAGCAGGGCTTCCAGGCCATCTCTGGCTGAGTCTTCCTCCCCGGAACATTGGTATGTTCACCAACACAATCCCCATTGTTTCAGGGGTTTTTCTTGGAGGCTCCATTACATGGGCACGATTGATTAAATTATTGGCCTTGGTGATTAAGCTCAATCTCCAGTTCCTCTTCTCTCCCTAGTGTTCCCTGTTGGGGCCGGGGTAGGAGGTGCTGAGTTTAACCTCTTGTCAGTTTCTCTGGCAACCAGCCTCCATCCTGAAGCTACCTGAGGCCTCACTCCAATAAGTCATCTCATTAGCATACAAAAGACATTCATGCCATCTTTTGTTGCAGTGGCTGCTCAGAGCCCAGAGCTTCTCTGGGGTTCTGGCAGCCCTGTGAACTCTTCCCTAGGGCTTTTTTCCTGTTTGTCAACCAGCTTCTTTTCATGTTTCCCATTCTTTTCACTCTTCACTATTTCTTTTATTTTATTTATTTATTTTTTTGGAGATGGAGTTTTGTTGCCCAGGCTGGAGTGCAATCTTGGCTCACTGCAGCCTCTACCTCCTGGATTCAAGTGATTCTCCTGCCTCAGCCTCCCGAGTAGCTGAGATTACAGGTGTGTGCCACCATGCCTGGCTAATTTTGTATTTTTAGTAGAGACTGGTTTTACCATGTTCAGGCTAGTCTCGAATTCCTGACCTCAAGTGGTCTGCCCGCCTTGGCCTCCCAAAGTACTGGGATTACAGGTGTGAGCCACTATGCCCAGCCCATTCTTCACTATTTCTTTTTGCACTTCTCTGTGTTTATTCTTTTTAATATATTATTTTCTTTATGAGACAGGATCTCAGTGGCCCAGGCTAGAGTGCATTGGTGTGATCATAGCTCACTGTTTCCTCTAACCCCTGGGCTCAGGGGATCTTCCTGTCTCAGCCTCTTGAGTAGCTGGGACTACAGGTATGTGCCATCACACCTGGCTAATTTTTAAATTTTTTTATAGAGATGAGGTCTCACTTTGCTGCCCAGGCTTGGTCTCAAGTGATCCTCCCACCTCAGCCTCCCAAAGTGCTGGGATTACAGGCATGAGCCATCTTGCCTGGCTGATAAGTTTAATCTAGTAGGGCAAGGCAGATTGATCATCCAAAGCCAAATTAGATTCAGTCCTATGTAAACCCTTATCGGATGAGAACAACACGAATGATCTCTGTAATAGTGCCCAAGAAAATAGTAAGGGTGAGGATAGAATTTGTGTTCATGAAGATACATATCAGTCACTGAAGACATTTTTCATGAGGACTGCCACATTCTTGTGCCAACAGGGGTAAATGAGGGCTGTATTTGGCTCGTTGAAGACTTCATTTGATTTTTTTTTGTCCTATTAGGGATTTGCAACAGTTCTTGCTGAAGCAGTTATGTCCTTGGATCTGCCTGTGGCAATTATTAATCTAAAAGAATATGATCCGGATGATCATCTGATAGAAGAGGTTGGTAATTGTCTTATTTTTTCTTCAATCAGAACTCTCAAATTTAACTGACCTGCAGTCTTCAGAATAAATTTAATTAGGTAACTAGAATCTTCAGAGTAAATTTAATTTTCATGCTAAGGGATTTCAGTTAGTTGAATTCCAATGTGAATCAGAGCATTGAATGTGGGGTGAGGTTCACTGATTCTCACGTGTGGGGCTTGTCCTTCAGGTTTGTTAAATTCTCCTGGGGCAGGGCTAGAGGTGAGAAAGCTTGGGTGGTTGCAAGTTCACTCCTTCCCACAGTTTTCTTTTTTTTTTTTTGAGATGGAGTCTCACTATGTCACCCAGGCTGGAGTGCAATGGTGCAATTTGAGTTCAGTGCAATGTCCACCTCCAGGTTCAAGTGATTCTCCTGCGTCAGCCTCCCAAGTAGCTGGGATTTACAGGCATGCGCCACCATGCCCAGCTAATTTTATTTATTTATTTATTTATTTTTATTTTTTGCTGGAGATAAGGTTTCACCATGTTGGCCAGGCTGGTCTCAAACTCCTGGCCTCAAGTGATCTGCCCACCTCGGCCTCCCAAAGTGCTGGGATTACAGATGTGAGCCACTGTGCCTGGCCCCTACTATTTTTATTTTTTTAAAATTTATTTTATTGAGACAGGCTCTCACTCTCTCACCCAGGCTCTGGAGTGCAGTGGTGCAATTTCAGCCTCCCAGGCTCAAGTGATCCTCCTTCCTCAGCTTCCTAAAGTAGCTGAGACTACAGGCATGTGCTGCCATGCCCAGCTAATTTTAAAAGATTTTTTATAGAGATACGGTCTCACTATGTTGCCCAGGCAGGTCTCGAACTCCTGGCCTCAGTCTCCCAAAGTACTAGGATTATAGATATATAATATAGATATATACAGCCCTCACCCCTGTTTTGAATCTCTTAATCAAGGAAGGGTTGTTATTGATGGCAGTGTGTTATGCTTGTAGACCATGGGCAATCCAACCAAAAGGTCAAGAGCAGAAAGAGTATGGGTTTTGGAATCAGAGAAGTCTCTTATTAGCTGTGTGACTTCAGTGCATTAGTTAAGATCTTTTTTTTTTTTTTTAATGGAGTTTCGCTCTTGTTGCCCAGGCTGGAGTGCACTGGTGTGATCTTGGCTCACTGCAACCTCCATCTTCAGGGTTCAAGTGATTCTCCTGCCTCAGCCTCCTGAGTAGCTGGAATTATAGGTGCCCACCACCACTCCTGGCTAATTTTTATATTTTTAGTAAAGTCAGGGTTTCACCATGTTGGCCAGGCTGGTCTCGAACTCCTGACATCAGGTGATTTATTTGCCTTGGCCTCCCATAGTACTGGGATTACAGGCATCAGCTACTGTGCCCGGGCCTATTACTTAATATCTATGAGGATTTAATTTCTTCATCTGAAAAATATTTCTCCCCTTTCTCCAGTCATGCCCAGTTAGGGGATTTCACCCTACAGCAGTGGTTCTCAAAATGTGGCCCCTGAGCCAGCAGCATCAGCATCTCCTGTGAACTTGCCAGAAATGCAGAATCTCAGGACTTAGCCTAGCCGCACTGTGGAGCTTGAACAGTGCTCCTGGCGACGCTGATGCAGGTAGAGTCAGAGAAGCAGTTAGAGGCTGGGCGTGGTGGCTCACGCCTGTAATCCCAGCACTTTGGGAGACTGAGGTGGGCAGATCGCCTGAGGTCAAGAGTTCGAGACCAGCCTGGCTAACGTGGTGAAATCACGTCTCTACTAAAAATACAAAAATTAGCTGGGCATGGTGGTGGGTGCCTGTAATCCCAGCTACTTGGGAGGCTGAGGCAGGAGAATTGCTTGAACCTGGGAGGCAGAGGTTGCAGTGAGCCGAGATTGTGCCATTGCCCTCCAACTTGGGTGACAAAAGCAAATCTCCATCTAAAAAAAAAACGAAGAAGCACATGGAGTTGGGGTTGACAAACTTTCATGTAAAGGGCCAGGTAGTAAGTATCTTCACCTTTGTGGGCCGGGCAGCTACTCAGTTTTGTCACTGAGGCACAAAACAGCCATAGATAATACGTAAATGAATGAGCGTGACTGTGTTCCACTAAAACTTTCTTTAAAAAAATAGAGGCCAGGCATGGTGGCTCTTGCCTATAATCCCAGCAAGTTGAGAGGTCAGGGCTGGTGGATCGCTTGAGCTCAGGCATATAGGGCAGCCTGGGTAACATGGTGAAACCTCATCTCTATTGAAAATAGAAAAATTAGCCATGGTGGTGCACGCCTGTAGTCCCAGCTACTTGGGAGGCTGAGGCATGAGAATTGCTTAAACTCGGGAGGTGGAGGTTGCAGTGAGCTGAGATCACGCCACTGCACTCTAGCCTGTGTGACAAAGCGAGACTCTGTCTCAAAAAAAAAAAAAACCAAAAAGGCAGCAAGCCCTTTGTTCTTAGAGATGAGTATGCATTTTTTCAAAGGATTTTTCTTCATTGAGATAATTTATGCCTCGAATATTCTACTGAAACAATTACTTTCTTGGTTAGGTGACTAGTAAAAATGTCTGTGTGTTCCTGGTTGCGACATATACTGATGGCCGACCAACCGAAAGTGCAGAGTGGTTCTGCAAATGGTTAGAGGAAGCGTCCAGTGATTTTCGATTTGGCAAAAGTTACCTGAAGGGTATGAGATATGCGGTGTTTGGCCTGGGAAATTCTGCCTATGCCAGCCACTTCAACAAGGTAGGTCTATATTGAGTTATAGAAATAAATTCTCCCTGTAGATACACACACACACACACACACACACACACATACACACAAGTACACACACACATATGTGAAATAATCCACAGACTTTGGTAGCTATAAATAAATACGTTTCTTCTGTTATTTTATTTATTGATCGATTGAGACAGAGTTTTGCTCTGTCGCCCAGGCTGGAGTGCAGTGACGCCATCTCAGCTCACTGCGACTTCCACCTCCCGGGTTCAAGCGATTCTCCTGCCTCAGCCTCCTGAGTAGCTGGGATTACAGTGATGTGCCATCATGCTTGTCTCGTTTTTGTATTTTTAATAGAGACGGAGTTTCACCATGTTGGCCAGGCAGGCGTGAGCCACTGCACCCAGCCTCTTCTGTTATTCTATTTTTTTTTTTTTGAGACAGAGTCTCGCTCTATTCCCCAGCTGGAGTGCAGTGGTGTGGTCTTGGTTCATGGCAACCTCTGCCTCCTGGGTTCAAGCGATTCTCATTTCTCAGCCTCCTGAGTAGCTGGGATTATAGGCACCTGCCATCATGCCCAACTAAATTTTGTATTTTTAGTAGAGACGGGGTTTCTTCATGTTGGCCAGGCTGGTCTTGAACGCCTAACCTCAGGTGATCCACCCGCCTTGGCCTCCCAAAGTGCTGGGATTACAGGTGTGAGCCACTGTGCCCGGCCCTCTTTTATTCTTTATAACTGGATATTGCTATACATACATATTCAAACTTGGCATACAGTAGATTCTCAATATATTTTTGTTGAATAAAATGAATGAATATTCCTCATATTGTTTAGTGTTTTAGTGGGCTGGACCCGTGGTCCCCAGGCAGGACCTTGTAGATGGAAGATTACTGAGTCTTTGGATTTACTCAACTGCCTTTTCTGTTGTTGAGTGACCTTTATTGCCCAAGCTCTTTTTTTGAGATGGAGTCTCACGCTGCCACCCAGGCTGGAGTGCAGTGGCGTGATCTTGGCTAACTGCAACTTCCACCTCCCAGATTCAAGCAGTTCTTCTGCCTCAGCCTCCTGAGTAGCTGGGATTATAGGCGCCCACCACCATGCCCTGCTAATTTTTTTGTATTTTTGGTAGAGACAGAGTTTCACCATGTTGGCCAGGCTGGTCTCGAACTCCTGACCTCAGGTGATCCACTCATCTTGGCCTCCCAAAGTGCTGGGATTACAGTTGTGTCACCATGCCTGGCCTGCCCAAGCTCTTAATGCAGGTGAACTCTTTAAAAAAATTTTTTGGCCGGGCACGGTGGCTCAAGCCTGTAATCCCAGCACTTTGGGAGGCCGAGACGGGCGGATCACGAGGTCAGGAGATCGAGACCATCCTGGTTAATATGGTGAAACCCCATCTCTACTAAAAAGTACAAAAAAACTAGCCGGGCAAGGTGGCGGGCGCCTGTGGTCCCAGCTACTTGGGAGGCTGAGGCAGGAGAATGGCGTGAACCCGGGAGGCGGAGCTTGTAGTGAGCTGAGATCTGGCCACTGCACTCCAGCCTGGGCGACAGAGCGAAACTCCGTCTCAAAAAAAAAAAAAAAAAATTTTTTTAAAAATTATTTTTATTTTTATTTACTTATTTTTTTTGAGACGGAGTCTCGCTCTGTCGCCCAGGCTGGAGTGCAGTGGCGCAATCTCGGCTCACTGCAGGCTCCGCCTCCTGGGTTCACACCATTCTCCTGCCTCAGCCTCCCAAGTAGCTGGGACTACAGGCGCCCACCACCACGCTCGGCTAATTTTTTTTTGTATTTTTGGTAGAGACGGGATTTCACTGTGTTAGCCAGGATGGTCTCGATCTCCTGACCTCATGATCCACCCGCCTCGGCCTAAAGTGCTGGGATTACAGGCGTGAGCCATCACGCCCGGCTATTTTTATTTTTTTTAAGACAGGGTCTTGCTTTGTCACCTAGGCTGGAATGCAGTGACCTGATCAGAATTCTCTGAATCTTGAAGTCCTAGGCTCAAAGGATCCTCGAAGTCAGCCTCCCTAGTAGCTGGAACTATAAGCGTGTACCACCACCCCTTGCTAATGTTTTAACTTTTTGTAGAGATTAGGGTCTCTCACTGTGTTGCCCAGGCTTGGTTCAAACTCCTGCCTCAAGCAGTCCTACCCAACTTGGCCTCCCACATTGCTGGGATTACAGGCGTGAGCATGTCCAGCCTGAACTCAGTTTAAAACAATCATGAATTTTTCAAGGGAAGTGGAGAAAAAAACATTCATTGTCCTTTTTGTAATAAAACATTAAAATTTTTGGGTAGTTTTCCTGGGCTATTTTTCTAAATGAAATTAACTTGGCTCCTTTTGCATCCTGTTCTTTACACTTGAAAACAATGAAACGATGGAGCCTCTCAGTTTCTTGGTCATTTGCATTGTGTACCTCTTCCTAGGGATGGGCCCTGCCTGGCTGTCTGTCTCTGGTGGAGTATGAGTGACGGTGGAGGTGGGAAGTTTTCTTTAAAAGCTGTTTTCGGCTAGGCGCAGTGGCTCACACCTGTAATCCCAGCACTTTGGGAGGCAGAGGCGGGCGGATCACCTGAGGTCGGGAGTTCGACCCCAGCCTGACCAACATGGAGAGACCCCATCTCTACTAAAAATACAAAATTAGTCAGGCATGGTGGTGCGTGCCTGTAATCCCAGCTACTTGGGAGGCTGAGGCAGGAGAATCACTTGAACCTGGGAGGTGGAGGTTGCAGTGAGCCGAGGTCGTACCATTGCACTCCAGCCTGGGTAATGAGTGAAACTCCGTCTCAAAAAAATAAAAATAAAAATAAAGGCCGGGCGCGGTGGCTCACGCCTGTAATCCCAGCACTTTGGGAAGCCGAGGCGGGCGGATCACAAGGTCAGGAGATCGAGACCACAGTGAAACCCCGTCTCTACTAAAAATACAAAAAATTAGCCGGGTGTGGTGGCGGGCGCCTGTAGTCCCAGCTACTCAGGAGGCTGAGGCAGGAGAATGGCATTAACCCGGGAGGCGGAGCTTGCAGTGAGCCGAGATCGCGCCACTGCACTCCAGCCTGGGCGACAGAGCGAGACTCTGTCTCAAAAAAAAAAAAAAATAAATAAATAAAAGCTGTTTTCATTCTATTGTGTCACAATGTAGATTTTGCCCCATATTTTCATTAAAAACATTTTTGATTATGTGTTTTTTGAGACATGATCTCACTGTGCTGCCTAGGTTGGAGTTCAGTGGCATGATCATAGCTTGCTGCAGCCTCGACCTCCCTGGGCTCAGGTGATCCTCCCACCTTAGCCTACTGAGTAGCTGGGACCACAGGCGCCCACCACATCCAGCTAGTTTTCGTATTTTTTGTAGAGGCTGGGTTTTCCTTTGGTGCCCAGGCTGGTGTTGAACTCGGGCTTGAGCATGCTTCTCGCCCCAGTCTCCCGAAGTGCTGGAATTATAGGCGTGAGCCACTGCACCTGGCCTATCCCCATATTTTCAAAGAAATTAGATTATGAATGGGCAAATTCAGATATGTAAATTTTTTTTTTGTTGAGACAAAGTCACTTTCTTGCCCAGGCTGGAGTGCAATGGCACAGTCTCGGCTCATTGTAATCTCTGCCTCCTGGGTTCAAGGAATTCTCATGCCTCGGCCTTCCAAGTAGCCTGAATTACATGCGTGTGCCACCACGCCCCACTAATTTTTGTATTTTTAGTAGAGACGGGAGTCTCACCATGTTGGCCAGGCTGGTTTTGAACTCCTGACCTCAAGGCCTCAAGCAGTCTGCCTGCCTCAGCCTCCCAGAGTGCTGGGATTACAGGCGTGAGACACTGCACCTGGTCTAGATATGTAAATATTTTGTTTAATGCCTTGCCACTGAGGAAGCTGATTAAGTTTTTGAGCTCTTAACTGTGCCTCTGATAACCTCTGTTCCTCAGCTTAATTGCTTCATATCACAGTGAAATAAATTATTGAGTTTAGGAAATCACGAATCTTGCCAAATTGATTACATTTTCATTTTATAACTGAATCAGCTTAGGCCCCATAGGCTTTGTTACATTTTTGGAACTCATTTATTTTGTTAACTCCTGTTTTGTTCTTAATATGATATAGAATGGTAGGTTTCAAATTTTTGTTTTAGTCATTAACCCTTCATTTGATAAAGGGGATTTGTTTGTCCTTTTGATTAACAAAAAATTGAATGCAGAAAAGTAGAATATGTAAAATGCAGCTCTTCTGGGTCAAGGCTGGAACTTGAAGGCTTGAAGGTCATTGTGCCAAGCAATTTCCTCTTCCTCAGCAGCAGCCCGTGACCAGGGGCCCCAGAAGGACTTTGGGCTTTTGCAGAGCAGTCTGGAAAACCCTGATTTAGAGAACAGTGCTTTTAGCCTGTCTTTTCCTCGCAGGTTGGCAAAAATGTTGACAAGTGGCTCTGGATGCTTGGCGCACATCGTGTGATGAGTCGAGGGGAGGGCGACTGCGATGTGGTTAAAAGCAAGCATGGCAGCATTGAGGCGGACTTCAGAGCGTGGAAGACCAAATTCATCTCCCAGCTGCAGGCACTTCAGAAAGGGGAGAGAAAGAAGTCCTGTGGCGGCCACTGCAAGAAAGGCAAATGTGAATCTCACCAACATGGCTCAGAGGAGAGGGAGGAAGGATCTCACGAGCAGGATGAATTGCATCACAAAGACACTGAGGTATACTGCCTGTGTGTCCATCTCTCGATGCTTTCCCCCTCTGCTTGGAGATCTTGAGCTTGACCTCTTCCTCAATAAACTACCTCGTTGGCTTCTGGTTAGAAGGAAGATGTGCTGAGTGCAGTGGCTTGCACTTGTAATCCTCACACTTCGGGAGGCCAAGGTGGGAGTATTGCTTGAGTCCAGGAGTTCAGGACCAGCCTGGGCAACATAGCAAGACCCTATCTTTACCACGATAATTTTATGTTTAGGAAGGCATGGTGGTGCACGCCTGTTGTCTCAGCTACGTAGGAGATGGAGTTGGGAGGATCGCCTGAGCCCAGGAATTTGAGGCTGCAGTGAGCTGTGATCATGCCACTGCCCTCCAGCCTGGGCAACAGAGTGAGACCCTACCTCAAAAACAAAGATAGGAACAATAACAAAGAAAGAAGGAGGGTGTGAAACTCATGTGGTGGTCTCAGAGAGAGAGTGAGGCCTTAGAAATTAAGCCATATCGTGCTAGATGCTTTCCAGAGTCTCTTCTTTAGGCCAGGCACAGTGGCTCACACTTGTAATCCCAGCACTTTTGGGAGGCCAAGGTGGGTGGATCACTTGAAGTCAGGGGTTTGAGACCATTCTGGCCAACATGGTGAAACCCCATCCTACTAAAAAGACAAAAATTAGCTGGGCGTGGTGTGGGCATCTGTAATCCCAGCTACTCGGATGCTGAGGCACAAGAATCGCTTGAACCCGGGAGGTGGAGGTTGCAGTGATCTGAGATCACGCGACTGCACTCCAGCCTGGGCGACAGAGTAAGACTCGGTCTCCAAAAAAAAAAAAAAAAAACAAAACACAACCAAAATCTCTTCTTTAATCCTTGCATTGTTAGAGTCAAGTAGATTTTTACCACATTTTGCAAGTTGCAAAATGGAGCCACAGAGAAGTTAAATTTGTCCCAGCCTGAGCTCACGTCTCATTATCCCCAGATCACACATACCTCCTGACTTCAGTGACTCCATTAGTTACTCAAACTGAAGGCTGCAAGTCATCCTAGATTCCGCTCTTTTTCCCTCACATTCTGAGCGTTTCTCTTGCTTCTTTCTTTAAATACCCCAATTCCTTTGAAGCTCCTGTCTTCAGGCTGTAACACTCCTGTCATCTTCACAGCTGTTATCTTTAGGCCACCTGGTCAGTTGCGTAATTCAGCAGCAACTTTACGTTCTGACTCATTGTTTCTCTCTCCACCTCTGTTCCTACCATTATTCTTTGAGGCTGTGGCATCGTTGTGGATGATCTGTTTAACACCCTGGCCTGCAGTTTCCAGGCCTTCACACCTCCAGCAACCATTTTTCCACTGACCCTGGTCTCTCCCTTACATGGGCACATCTGAAATCCAAGTTCCTCTCATGCTTACTATGACCTCATTCTGTGGCCTCTACTTTAACAACATTCCTTTTATTTTTTTTTTTTGAGACAGGGTCTCACTGTGTCACCCCCAGTCTGGAGTATAACGGTGTGATCATGGCTCACTGCAGCCTCGACCTCCCCAGGCAGTGGTGATCCTCCCACTTTAGCCTCCCAAATAGCTGGGATTATAGGCATGTGCCACTACACCTAGCTAATTTGTCTATTTTTTTTTGCAGAGATAGAGTTTCACCATGTTGCCTAGGCTGGTTTTTTGAACACTTGGGCTCAAGCCATCCACTTGGCCCGGCCTCCCAAAATGCTGGAATCATAGGCATGAGCAACTGTGCCTGGCCTTTAAAATTCTTTTGATCCGGCCGGGTGTGGTGGCTCATGCCTGTAATCCCAGCACTTTGGGAGGATGAGGCGGGTAGATCATGAGGTCAGGAAGTCAAGACCAGCCTGGCCAACATGGTGAAACCCTGTCTCTACTAAAAATACAAAAATTAGCTGGGCATGGTGGCGGGCGCCTGTAATCCCAGCTACTCGGGAGGCTGAGGCAGGAGAATCGCTTGAACCTGAGAGATGGAGTTTGCAGTGAGCCGAGATCACACCACTGCACTGGGTGACAGAGCAAGACTCCATCTCAAAAAAAAAAAAAAAAAGAATCCCATCTGAACCTATACATTTTTATTGAGTAGTAGAAACTGCTTACTTCATTTCCCTCCTTAAACCCCATTTTGAGTTTTATCCTCACTCTGTTATAAACCTCTTCAATTTTTTTTCCCTTTTGTTTGAGATGGAGTCTTGCTTTGTCTCCCAGGCTGGAGTGAAGTGGCGCAATCTCAGCTCACTGCAACCTCTGCCTCCTGGGTTCAAGGATTCTCCTGCTTCAGCCTCCCAAGTAACTGGGATTAGAGGTGTGTGCCACCATGCCCAGGTAATTTTTGTGTTTTTAGTAGAGACGGGGTTTTGCCATGTTGGCCAGGCTGGTCTCAAACTCCTGACCTCAGGTGATCCACCTACCTTGGCCTCCCAAAGTACTGGGATTACAGTCGTGAGCCACTGTGGCAAGCCTTAACCTTTTCAATTGCTTTACCTCTCACTGACTCTTCTAACCCGATTGGCCAAAACCCAACCCAGCCTGAAACCACCCCCTTCACATCAGCCTTCCCCATGCCTGCTGCTGATTGTTTGACTACAGATTCATGACCACAGGCTAAAGTGTAGACTCAGAAGTGCCCTACAGTCTCACAACTTTCCTTGCAAATTCCCCTTCTTATTCTCCAAGATGACTGCTCCGTACTCATTTCCTCCCGACCCCTTCCCTCAGCTCCCAGCTGAAGCCATCAGAGGGGAGCTCTCTCAGTGTCTCCCCAGCCCATTTCCAGATCTTCACTACCTCTCCTGGCTCAGAAGACCAACTGTCTGGTTCCTGTCCCAGACTACATCTGTCCATGCTGTGGAATCAAGGACTGGGTTCCTTCATTGATTGCTTCTCTTCTCCTGTATCATTCATTTATTTTCTCTACTAGATTGTTCCCATAAATTTATAAAGACACCCCAGAATTATATTTGTTTAAACAAACTTAAAAAACAAAAAACAGGTTGGGTGCGGTGGCTGACGGCTGTACTCCCAGCATTTTGGGAGGCCAAGGCAGGCAGATCACCTGAGGTCAGGAGTCTGAGACCAGCCTGGCCAATGTGGTGAAACCCCGTCTCTACTAAAATACAAAAAAATTAGCCAGGCGTGGTGGCTCACACCTGTAATCCCAGCTACTCAGGAGACTGAGGCAGGAGAATCACTTGAACCTGGGAGGTGAAGGTTGCAGTGAGTCGAGATGGTGCCACTGCACCCCAGCCTGGGTGACAGAGTGAGACTCTGTTTAAAGAAAAAACAAAAAAAACCCCAAAAACTGAAAAAATAGAGAGGCGTCTCCAGAGTTTAGCAGATACCTCTTAGCTCTGTCTCTTGCTTAGCTCCCAGGTTATATTTGCCCTCTCTGGATTCCTTACATTTTTGCCAACTCAGTGAGGCACTTAAAATTGTGCTTTAAAAATTATTACCTTGGCTGGGTGTGGTGGCTCACGCCTGTAATCCCAGCACTTTGGGAGGCCGAGGTGGGCAGATCACTTGAGGTCAGGAGTTCGAGACCAACCTGGCCAAATAGTAAAACCCTCTCTCCACTAAAAGTACAAAAATTAGCTGGGCGTGGTGGCACTGGTAGTCCCAGCTACTCCAGAGGCTGAGACAGGAGAATCCTTGAACTGGGGGGGTGGAGGTTGCAGTGAGCCGAGATTGCACCACTGTACTCCAGCCTGGGCGATAGAGCAAGACTCTGTCCCCCCCCGCCCAAAAAAAATTACCTTATTTAGTTTTTGTTGTTTTCTGCAGGAGAGTTGTTGAAAGTCTGTCATATGGCTGGGAACAGAAGCCTCTGTCAACTCTCAGCTACTCCAGTTTGGCTTTCTCTCCCCCTGAACTGCTCTTTTCTACACCCAGGGGACTTCATGTCATCAAGCCTGAGGGGGATTTACAAAAGGAAAATAGATTTTATTTAAGAGATGAAAGCTTTTTATTTTATTATGTTATTTTATACAGGGTCTTGCTTTGTTGCCCAGGCCAGAGTGTCGTGGAGTGATCATAGCTCACTGCAGCTTTGAACTTCTGAGCTCGAGTGATCCTCCTGCCTCAGCCTCCTGAGTAGCAGGGACTTACAGTCCTGCGCCACCATCCTGTCTACTTTTAATTTTTGTTTTTGGAGAGACAGGGTCTCACTATTTTGCCCAGGCTGATCTTGAACTCCTGGCCTCCAGCGATCCTCCCACCTTGGCCTCCCAAAGTGTTGGGATTACGAGCCTCCACACTGGCTGCAAGCTCTTTAAATTATGGGACCTGTAATCTGAATTGAAATTGATGTTTCATTCCAATTTCAATTCAGTCATAGCTTGGACTGAAATGAAATTGGAATGAAACATCTGTCATATCACTTCCTGTTGAGCTAAATAATTGTCTCTTGAAGCCATCTGCTCTGTGGGCTTTAGACTGACTGCCTCCAGGTAGACATAAAATGCTATGTGCATTTCACACCATACCTCATATCCTATCATTCAACAGTGCATAGCTAATCACTAATCAATGTTATCTCTGTAAAGCAATGAGAATTTCTGTCCAATAACTTGGTATTGACCACTCCTTGTTCCCTTTGCTTTTAAAAACCTGCTTGTTGGCCGGGTGCGGTGGCTCACGCCTGTAATCCCAGCACTTTGGAAGGCCGAGACGTGCGGATCACGAGGTCAGGAGATAGAGACCATCCTGGCTAACATGGTGAAACCCCGTCTCTATTAAAAATACAAAAAAAAAAAAAAAAACTAGCTGGGCGAAGTGGCGGGCACCTGTAGTCCCAGCTGCTCGGGAGGGTGAGGCAGGAGAATGGCGTGAACCCGGGAGGCGGAGCTTACAGTGAGCCAAGATCCGGCCACTGCACTCCAGCCTGGGTGACAGAGCGAGGAAGTCTCAAAAAAAAACAAAAACAAAAAACCTGGTTGTAACAAAAGCTAATGGAGCAGTCCCTTCAACTGCAAAGTGTGCCTGAGGCAACTGCCCTCATTTTAGCTCAAATAAACCCTTTAAACTATATTTTGGCTAGGTGCAGTGGCTCACCCCTGTAATCCCAATCCCAGTGCTTTCCAAGGCCAAGGTGGGAGGATTACTTGAGGCCAGGAATTAGAGACCAGCCTGGGCAACATAGTGAGACACTGTCTCTAATTTAAAAAAGGGTCCGGGCATAGTGGCTCACACCTGTAATCCCAGCACTTTGGGAGGCCGAGGCAGGCAGATCACCTGAAGTCAGGAGTTCAAGACTAGCCTGGCTAACATGGTGAAACCCTGTCTCTACTGAAAATACAAAAAAAATTTAGCTGGGTGTGATGGCAGGCGCCTGTAATCCCAGCTACTCGGGAGGCTGAGGCAGGAGAATTGCTTGAACCTGGGAGGTGGAGGTTGCAGTGAGCCGAGATCGTGGTACTGCAGTATAGCCTGGGTAACAAGAGCGAAAACCGCATCTCAAAAAAAAAAAAATGTTTTGTGTCTCACCTTTTAGATCTACGCGTCTCATGGATATTTCTGTCTTTATTTTACTTGACTTCTCAGCAGCATTTGTCATAGCTGATTCCTCCTTTGAATCTATCTTCCTGACTTTCATGACGTCATTGTCATAGAGTTTCTCCTTTTTTACTTGGGGTCTTTTCCTTTTCTTTATTCAGCCTCTGCATGTTGGAGTGATTCAGGTTTGGTGCTGGATTATGCGCTGACACTCTCTTCCTGGGTGATCTCATCCAGTTTCACGACTTCAGACATCGTCCACGTGCCAGTTATTCCCACATTTGTACTTCCAGATCCAGGGTCAACCCTGAATTCTCTTCTCATGTATGCCTTTTAAAAATTTATTCTTGTGTATCTGATGCTTCACAAATCCAAAATGGAGCTCTTTATCTCCACCCTTCTGTTATGTTCCACTGTCGTGTTTCCCATCTCAGGAAACACTCCCACCATCTCAGTGGCTTAAAAAGAAACCTAAGAGCTGTGCTTGATTCTTTCCTTTGCCTCATTCCTGTATTGAATTCCTCAGTAAGTCTGGTTCCTTCTTTGTCCAAAACAGAGGTCAGCAAACTTTCTTTTTTTTTTTTTTTTTTTTTGAGACGGAGTCTCGCGCTGTGTCACCCAGGCTGGAGTGCAGTGGCGCGATCTCGGCTCACTGCAAGCTCCGCCTCCCAGGTTCACGCCATTTTCCTGCCTCAGCCTCCGAGTAGCTGGGACTACAGGCGCCTGCCACCACGCCCGGCTAGTTTTTTGTATTTTTAGTAGAGACGGGGTTTCACCATGTTAGCCAGGATGGTCTCGATCTCCTGACCTCGCCTCGGCCTCCCAAAGTGCTGGGATTACAGGCTTGAGCCACCGCGCCCGGCCAGCAAACTTTCTATGAAGGGCCGGTTAGTCAATATTTTCAGCTTTGTGGGCCACATGGTTTTTGTTGAAACTGTCAAGTCTGCCATTGTGTCAAGAAAACAGCCATAGGGGACATGTAAATGAATTGTCATGTTGAGATCTGGCCCGAGGCTGCCTGGATTTGGCCGTAGTTTGCAAACCTCTGGCTTAAAATATTTCATATCCATCCAATTCCCTCCATCTCTACTGCTAACGTGCAAGTTCAAGCCATATTGCTTGACCAGACTACTGTAGCAGCCACATATTTTGTCCTCCTATCTCTTCTCCGTCTATCATTCAGAGTAGACTTTTTTGGGGCACGCGGGGTGGGGAACAGGGTCGTTCCCAGGCTGGAGTATAGTGGCACACTCTTGGCTCACTGCAGCAACCTCCTGGGCTCAAGCCATCCTCCTGCATCAGCCTCCTGAGTAGCTGGGACTACAGGTGCACACCACTGTGCCTGGCTAATTTTTGTATATTTTGTAGAGACAGGGTTTCACTCTGTTGTCCAGGCTGATCTCAAACTCTTGGGCTTAAGCAATCTACCTGCCTTGGCTTTCCAAAGTGATTACAGTCGTGACCCGCCACACCCGGCCTCAGAGTAATTTTTTTTTTTTTTTTTTAAGGCAGAGTCTCGCTCTGTCACCCAGGCTGGAGCACAGTGGTGCGATCTTGGCTCACTGCAAGCTCCGCCTCCTGGGTTCACACCATTCTCCTGCCTCAGCCTCCCGAGTAGCTGAGACTACAGGCGCCTGCCACCACACCTGGCTAATTTTTTGCATTTTTAGTAGAGACCGGGTTTCACCATGTTAGCCAGGATGGTCTCAATCTCCTGATCTCGTGATCCGCCCGCCTCGGCCTCCCAAAGTTGCTGGGGTTGCAGGTGTGGGCCACCGCGCCCGGCCAAGTAATCTTAAAAGTACAAATCAGATCATATTACCCTCTTGTTTAAAAGTGATTTTTCATTGCTGCTTTCATAAAAACTTCATTTCTTAGTGTGACCTTAGCACCTAATCTGACTCTTGAATTTCTCCATTGTCATCCTACTATTCTCTGTCTTCCTCTCCAACCTCTAGCCATGTGGTCTCCTTGGTGCTAAAAATATTTGTCAAGGCCGGGCGTGGTGGCTCATGCCTGTAATCCCAGCACTTTGGGAGTTCAAGGCAGGGGGATCACAAGGTCGGGAATTCGAGACCAGCCTTACCAACACTGTGAAACCCTGTCTCTATTAAAAATACAAAAATTAGCTGGGCATAGTGGCGGGCACCTGTAATCCCAGCTACTCGGGAGGCTGAAGCAGGAGAATTGCTTGAACCTGGGAGGCGGAGGTTGTGGTGAGCTGAGATCGCGCCCCTGCACTCCAGCCTGGGCGACAATGAGACTGTGGTCTCCAAAAAAAAAAAATTTTTTTTTGCCAAATAAGTTTGAATATCCAACCTTCTGCTCACCTGTTACTCTTTAGTTCAGGCCAGCATCTTTTCTTCCCAAGGGGATTGTCGTACATTGTTCAGATTTATCCTTGTCTGTAGTCTTGTTTCCCTTAAATTACCTTCTGTCTTCCCAGTTGAGTGAGCTATGGAAATGCAGGTTTGTGTTATTTCTCTGTTCAGACCATGTTAGACGCTTCTCGTTCTCTCTTTCCAGGGCAGGCAAGATCCTTTGCAGTCCGGCCCACATCTTTCTCTGCTACATTTTCTCCCCATGTCGTATGCTTTATTCTCCATCTGCTGGTACTTTCTTTGTGGCGGACAGTAGCTAAATGCCTCGTGGTGCTTGCCTCGGTGACTTTGCCCATCCCCTTCCAATAGCATTCCCACATGTCTTTCCCTGGCCAGGCCTGTTTACTTACCCTTCACATATGACTCAGGTATCGTGGCTCCTTTTCATATTCCTAAACCGTCTCATTAAAGCCCCTTTAAATGTAGCATCTGTACGTCTCTTACTGGATTGCAATCTTTGTGGGGACCAGGGGAATGTGTTGCATTAATTTTCTAGCACTACTGGCTACCATGAGTATATTCAGTGTTCAAGATAACTTTTGAAGTTTCCCAAGGTCACAGAGCCAAATTAATAGCAGTTTTGATCTGATTTTATGTGAAGATAAAATAGGTTCCTTTTGGAAAAAGTAAATTCTCGACATAAGTCTTTCCATCAGAAACTCGAGTCTAAGGAGAAGTTATCAAGGAGAGTCTAGGACAGGGATCAGCAAACAGGCTCACTGGCCAGATGCAGCCTATTGCCTGTTGTTGTTTGAAACAGGGGCCAGTCTGTCCCCCAGTCTGGAGTGCAGTAGTTAGTGCACAGCTCACTGTAGCCTCTAATTCTTGGGCTCAAGCAATCCTCCTATCTCAGCCTCCTGAGTAGCTGGGCCTACAGGCGTGCACCACCATGCCCAGCCAAGTTTTTTTCTTTTTTGTAGAGATGGGGTCCCACTGTGTTGCCCAGACTGGTCTCAAACTCTTGAACTCAAGCAATCCTCCTGCCTTGGCCTCCCAAACTGTTGGGATTACAAGTGTGAGCCAGTGCACCCAGCTTGTTTTTTAATTTTTTAAAATACAGGTTTTGGGAGAATAGCCATGCTCATTTATGTGTTGTCATAGCTGCTTTAGTGTTAGAGGGGCAGATTTGCGTAGTTAAGACAGGATTGTATGTCCCACAAGGTCAGAAATACTTACAATTTGGTGTTTTACAGCAAAAGTTATACTGACTTCTTGTCCAGGATAATATGGGGAGATTGGACCAGATGATCCCTGATGTTTCTTCTCTGTCTAAGATTCTGAAATGTATTGGAAATGATGAGGTAGGAGCACAGGACACACGGGCAATACGGAACTTACTGCAATTCTAGGAAAATGAGTACATCAGGAGATCCTAATACTGAAGGTATTCTTATATATTTAGACAAACTGATTGGAAAACACTGGACTAGATCTAAAAATGGACTAATTGTTAGAAAGTATGTTTCAGGTGGTATACTTGACTCTCCTTGACAGCTTGGTCATGAGGCTGGGACATCAGGGTGGAGTTAACTGGCAGAGATTTTCTGTTGAAGCTGGGCTAAATTTTTTTTTTTTTTTTTTTTTTTTTTTTTTTTTGAGGCGGAGTCTCGCTCTGTTGCCCAGGCTGGAGTGCAGTGGCCAGATCTCAGCTCGCTGCAAGCTCCGCCTCCTGGGTTTACGCCATTCTCCTGCCTCAGCCTCCCGAGTAGCTGGGACTACAGGCGCCCGCCACCTCGCCCGGCTAGTTTTTTGTATTTTTAGTAGAGACGGGGTTTCACCCTGTTAGCCAGGATGGTCTTGATCTCCTGACCTCGTGATCCGCCCGTCTCGGCCTCCCAAAGTGCTGGGATTACAGGCTTGAGCCACCGCGCCCGGCCAAAGCTGGGCTAAATTAAAGAACACATCCATACACTTATTTCTGGGAACAGTTTATTTTGTCATCTGGAAGCAAGGCAGAGAAGACTACTCATTTATTGACAAAGCAAAAGAGATACCAGGGAGCCACCCACAGTGCTGCTTCTGTAGTCTCAGGCTTGGTTTGTAGTAGAAGAGGGTTAGATTGTCCATGGTAATCCTATCATCTAGCGCAGGATAAGGAGTGACCTTGTCTAAGGGGGGCTGTTTTATTTTGTATTGAACACTTGATCAGCAGCATCTGATTATATGATATCTCTCTGCTGTGCTGTGGGGCATATTGGCCTGTATATGAAGGTTATTGACATTTTGTTTCTTTTAATTTAATTTAATTGTTTTCTTTTTTTTTTGTTCGCTCTGTTGCCAAGGCTGGAGTGCAGTGTTGCAATCTTGGCTCACTGCAACCTCCACTTCCTAGGTTAAAGCAATTCTCCTGTCTCAGCCTCTGGAGTAGCTGGGACTACAGGTGCATGCCACCACACCCGGCTAATTTTTGTATTTTTAGTAGAGACAGGGTTTCACCATGGTGGTCAGCAGGTCTCGAACTCTTGACCTCAGGTGATCCATCTGCCTTGGCCTCCCAAAGTGCTGGGATTACAGGCATGAGTCCCTGTGCCTGGCCTGTTTCTTTTAATTTTAAAGTGACCCTTGAGTTACTCAGAAAGTACCTGCTGTTGAAAACAAACAACTACTTCACCTCTTAAAAATCTCTTTATCAGCTGGGCACGGTGGCTCACATTTGTAACCCCAGCAATTTGGGAGGCTAAGGCGGGCAGATCACCTGAGGTCAGGAGTCTGAGACCAGCCTGGCCAACATGGTGAAATCCCATCTCTACTAAAAATATAAAAATTAGCCGGGTGTGATGGTGCATGCCTGCAGTCCCAGCTACTCTGGAGACCGAGGCATGACAATTGCTTGAACCCAGGAGGTAGAGGTTGCAGTGAGCCAAGATCATGCCACTGCACTCCAGCCTGGGTGACAGAGCGAGACTCAAAACAACAACAACAACAAAACAAACAAACAAAATCTATTGTTTGATTCTGCCTTATCCTCCATTGGAGAAAGGGATGAAGGCTGCCATGTATTAGCCGAGATTTCTTAACTTCTCTAGCTTTAATTTCCTCATCTATGAGATGATGTTGAACCTATCTACATCATAAATAGTTGAGGATGAAATGAATGGGTATATGAACATTGTGCTGGGGACGTAGTAGATACTCCGCAAATGTGTCTCCCCAGTGATGTCACATTTCCTCTACTTCTGTTTGGCATGTGTCTTGTTCCCCTGAGCCCAGCTCATGTCATTGTGACGTGGGAGGGCAGGTGAAGTGTTAGTTGTTCTCACTCCATCATGCGCTTTCATAGTTATGAGTCTGATGCTAAAGACTTAAGATTTATTTCTTCATTGTTGTTTTTGTTGTTTTGTAGAGATGAGGGTTTCACTATGTTGCCCAGGCTGGTCTTGAACTCCTGGCTTCAAGTGACACTTCTGCATCAGTCTCCTAAGTAGTTGGGACTATAGACATGTGCTACCACATCTGTCTAATTGTGTACATTTTTTTGTAGCAATGTGGTCTTGCTGTGTTGCCCAGGCTGGTTTCAAACTCCTGACCTCAAGCAGACCTCCCATCTTAGCCTCACGAAGAGCTGGGTGAGCCACCATACCCAGCCTAGATTTTATTTTTAAATTAAGAATTTATAGATAGCCGGGCGCTGTGGCTCACGCCTGTAATCTCAGCACTTTGGGAGGCTGAGGTGGGTGGATTACCTGAGGTCAGGGGTTCGAGACCAGCCTGGCCAACATGATGAAACCCTGTCTCTACTAAAAATACAAAAATTAGCCAGGTGTGGTGGTATGCACCTGTGATCCTAGCTACTTGGGAGGCTGAGGCAGGAGAATCACTTGAACCCAAGAGGCGGAGGTTGCAGTGAGCCGAGATCATGCCACTGCACTCCAGCCTGGGTGACAGAGCGAGACCCTGTCTCAAAAAAAAAACAAACAAGAATTTAGAGACCTAGTGAATTCTTAGTGTGGGAGGGAGTGTAAGAGAACTTTGCCTTTGCCCCTTTGAACACTGTTTCTGAAGCATTTCTCTTCCAGGAGGAAGAGCCCTTTGAGAGCTCCAGTGAAGAAGAGTTTGGTGGTGAGGACCGTCAGAGCCTAAATTCCATTGTTGATGTTGAAGATTTGGGCAAAATTATGGATCATGTGAAGAAAGAAAAGGTACCATTACTTTGGGAAATGTTGCACTTGGCTCCCGCAGTTGGTTAACATTTAGTATTTATTGCTATGTAGTCCATCTGAGCTCACAAGAAGAGTTTCATTTCTCTAGCTTCTGTCTTGAGGGTTTTATAATTTTTTTTTGCCATTTTTCATGAGCATGGTGAACATCTCAGCCCTGTGAAAGTCAGCTCATCAGAGGATAAGCAGGAGATTTGAGAACAAGGACTGAGGACAGTGTGGATCAGGGGCGTGTAATCTTTTGGCTTTCCTGGGCCACACTGGTAGAAAAATTGTCTTGGGCAACACATAAAATACACTAATGATAGCTGATGAGCTTAAAAAAAAATTGCAAAAAAAAAATCTTACAATGTTTTAAAAAAGTTTATAAATTTGTGTTGGGCCAGTGGGCTGTGGTTTGGACACGCTTGGTGTAGATGGTCAGAGAGATTTTATTCAGGGCTCTTTGAAGATGAACAACATGATAGGATTTATTATGGTTGAGATTCCAAGTGAAACTCCAGTGTTAATTTGCTTCTCTGCTGTATAGACTAAGTGGTGTTGGGGCTTAAGGATGGCAGCCTGGTCTGTGGGTGTGGAGATCAGCGTGAGTGGGGCCCCTAGGAATCCAGGAAATAGCAGTCTGGGATGTGACTGTTTCAGTGACTAGATGACTAGATGAATGTGAGAATGTACCATGCAGTAGGATTTCATGCTTCAAAAAGATTAATGAACATAATAGATTATATTACATCAAATAAAAAAAGAAATTAGTCAGCTGGGTGCGGTGGCTCACGCTTTTCTATATGATTCAAAATCTAGAAGCAATAAAAAACATTAAATTTATGAATGACTTTAAAGTATTTTACCTGGCCATAAGGAAAATCAAAAGGCAAAACAGGAGAAACTATTTGCCCCTTATATCTCAGACAAGGTGTTTATCTTTTTACTATACAATGAGCTCTTAAAAAAAGGCAGACCTGCAGGCACGGTGACTCACACCTGTAATCCCAGCACTTTGTGGTGGCCGAGGCAGGCACATCACGAGGTCAGGAGATTGAGACCATCCTGGCTAATACAGTGAAACCCCATCTCTACTAAAAATACAGAAAATTAGCTGGGCGCAGTGGCAGGTGCCTGTAGTCCCAGCTACTCGGGAGGCTGAGGCAAGAGAATGGTGTGAATTCCGGAGGCGGAGCTTGTAGAGAGCCGAGATTGTGCCACTGCACTCTGGCCTGGGTGACAGAGCAAGAATCTGTCTCAAAAACAAACAAACAAACAAAAAAGGCAGACCTGGCCGGGTGTGGTGGCTCATGCTTGTAATCCCAGCACTTTGGGAGGCTGAGGCAGGTGGATCACTTGAGGTCAGGAGCTCGAGACCAGCCTGACCAACATGGTAAACCCCATCTCTACTAAAAAATACAAAAAAAATTAGCCGGACATACGTGGCGCACACCTGTAGTCCCAGCTACTTGGGAGGCTGAGGCATGAGAATCTCTTGAACCCTGGTGGCAGAGGTTGCAGTGAGCTGAGATCATGCCACTGCACTCAAGCCTGGGCAACAGAGTGAGACTCCGTCTCAAAAAAAAGGCAGACCTGGCCAGTTGCTGTGGCTCACACCTGTAATCCCAATACTTTGAGAGGCTGAGGCAGGTGGATCACTTGAGGTCAGGAGTTCGAGACCAGCCTGACCAACATGATGAAAACCTGTCTTTACTGAAAATACAAAATTAACTGGGTGTGGTGGTGCATGCCTATAATTCCAGCTGACGAAAAATATAGTAGAAAAGGTTGACAAAACACATGAATAAGAATTTCTCAGAAATGACTCTACAAAGAGATTTAAACATGAAAAGATACTTAACTTTATTTGTAATAAGAGAAATACAAATGAAAACTACACTGATAAACATTTCTCACCTTTCAGAATATAATAACCAAAACTCAAAAGCTGGATGACATACTCACTTAGGCGAGGCTGTGAGTAAACAGGCACTCATACCTTGCAGGTGGGAGTCCAGGATGGTCTAGCCTGTATGGAAGGGCTTTTGGCAGTTTTTACCAAAGTCACATAGGCATTTATCCATTATCCAGCAGACCCAGTTGTATGAATTTGCCTTAAAGATACAGCTTCATTAATGCAAAACAGTATTTCCACAGGCTTACGCATTGCAGCATACATAGCAAACAACTGTGTCCAGTACTGGTTGAAAAAGGCGTGGTATATCCACACAATGGAATGTTGTTGTGTGGTTCTGAATAACACTATGGTGGATTGATATGCATTACTGTGATTTCCAAGTGGTGTTGGATTTGATTTGGAGGCTGATACGGACTTAAGATTTTAAAAAATGTGCACTTATATTTGCAAACTTAGTTTAAATATGCATATATCTGTGTGTGTGTGTGCGCATATATATATATGCATAGTATTTTCTAGCTATGTTCACTGAAAGGACTTTGCATGTTCTGACATCGATTCTCTGGCACCAAATGGGTACCTTGTAGTTCAGTTCAATTCTGATATGTCTTACCCAGAGTTAGTGTCTGACTGCATAGGTTTAGGGCACAGTCCTATAGAAGACCGCCCTGACTTCAGATACCAGCTGGAAGTCTCACAGCTACCTACTCTTTTGCCGGAATGACTCTCAGAATTCCCCGAAAGCTCTATACTTAAGATTGCTGGTTTGGTTTTTGTTTTTTGATGTTTTTGAGACAGGGTCTCACTCCTTCATCCAGGCTGAAGTACAGTGGTGTGATCATGGCTCACTGCAACCTTGAAATCCTGGGCTCAAAGGATCCTCCCATCTTGGCCTCCCGAGTAGCTGGGACTACAGACATGCACCAACACGCCAAGAACATTTTTAATTTTTTTGTAGAGACAAGGTCTCGCCATGTTGCCCAGGCTGATCTAGGTTGCAGTTTTATTATAAAGGCCACAGATCAGAAACGGTCAAATGGAAGACATACTCTTGGGCAAGGTCTAGGGAATGGGCATGAGGAAGAGACATGGAGCTTCTGTGTCCTCTCCTCTGGGAATCCAGGCACATCAGTGTGTTCCTCAACCAGGAAGCCACACTGAGCTTCAGTGTCCAGGGTTTTTGTTGGTGTCCCATCATGCAAGCACGATTGGTTAAATCATTTGGTAGTTGATTAAGCTCAATCTCCAGTGAACTTCTTTTCCTCAAAGGTCAGGCTGGCCCTAAATTCTAATCCTCTAATCACGTGATTTCTTTCTGGTGATCAGCCTTCATCCTGAATCTGTTACTTAGGAAATGCCAAGGTTTTCTAAAGCTATGTATCAAGAACCAGGGTCAAAGACCAGATATATGTGGCCAGGTGTGGTGGCTCATCCCTGTAATCCCAGCACTTTGGGAGTTTGAGGCAGGCAGATCACCTGAGGTCAGGAGTTCAAGACCAGCCTAACCAACATGGTGAAACCCCTCGCTACTAAAAAAAAATACAAAAATTAGCTGGGCGTAGTGGTACGTGCCTGTAATCCCAGCTACTTAGGAGGCTGAGGCAGGAGAATCGCTTGAACCCGGGAGGTGGAGGTTGCAGTGAGTTGAGATTGCACCATTGTACCGTGCCTGGCCCAGATATATTCTTTATTGTGCCACAGACCCAGAAATAATGACTATATTAAGCACTCAGATCTTGTTTTTCTGAATACCATTCCTTATAATAAAGGGCTTGTTTCAGGATTGGCGAAAGAAGGGTAACAGATGAGCCCTGGAACATCTTATTGAACAAGTGGGGCCTCAGAGACTTATGGAGACCTGCCAAAAGACATAGGAACCAACTCAAAGGGTTTCTTACAGGCCAAACTTGGAACAATTTGAGCTTCAAAAAGATTAATGAACATAATAGATTATATTACATCAAATAAAAAAAGAAATTAGTCAGCCGGGTGCGGTGGCTCACGCCTGTAATCCCAGTACTTTGGGAGGCTGAGGTGGGCGGATCACCTGTGGTCAGGAGTTCGAGACCAGCCTGGCCAACATAGTGAAACCCCCATCTCTACTAAAAATACAAAAATTAGCCAGGCGTGGTGGCACACACCTGTAGTCCCAGCTACTGGGGAGGCTGAGGGAGGAGAGTCACTCGAACCTGGAAGGCGGAGGTTGCAGTGAGCTGAGATTGCACCATTGCACTCCAGCCTGGGCAACAGAGCAAGATTCCTTCTCAAAAACAAAACAAAACAAAACAAGTTGATTTAAGCAAGGATTGTGTGAAATGTCTTTGGGGAATAGATATTTAATGTCTCAAAATACCATCCCACAAACTAAACCAACTAGAAATGAGGAATGAGTGGGGAAAACCCCCCAGAGGGATTAGAAACTAATCCCTCTGATTACAAATGGAGAGATCAGGGGATTCCCACCTATACTAAGCAACCACATTTAGCATCATCGTTTCTGATAAAATTGGACTCAAGTTCCTCCTGATACGATGTATATAGCAAGACACACACACATCATCATCTGTGTAGTTTTGCGTCAAAAAATGTTTGGCTTGAATCTTATCATGGGGAAACAATCAGACAAATCCAGTATTTGCCACAAGCCTTTTAGATTCTGTAAATGTCAATGTCATAAACAATAACAACAAAAAAACATGGTGAGGCGATCACCATTCTAGGATTAAAAGAGACAATGTGGCTCACGCCTGTAATCCCAGCAGTTTGGGAGGCTGAGGCAGGTGGATCATGAGGTCAGGAGATCAAGACCATCCTGTGAAACCGCATCTCTACTAAAAATTGAAAAAATTAGCTGGGCGTGGTGGCAGGTGCATGTAGTCCCAGTTACTCTGGAGTCTGAGGCGGGAGAATGGCGTGAACCCAGGAGGCGGAGCTTGCAGTGAGCTGAGATTGTGCCACTGCACTCCAGCCTGGGCGACAGAGCGAGACTGTCTCAAAAAAAAAAGAGACAATGAAAAGAGACCCCAAATGCATTTTGTAAATTTTAGTCTTCGATCAAAGAGAAAAGACCATTGTTTGGACATTTTGGGAAATTTGCAGTGGGTTTTTTGGGTTTTTTTATTTTTTATTTTTGGAGACAGGGTCTCACTCTGTCACCCAGCGTATTTGTTAGCTGCTGTTTTGGATCTCCATAGGGTTTGGGAGAAGCTGCAGGGAGGCAGGACAGATAAAGAGAAGTAATCTGGGCGTGGTGAATCACGCATGTAATCCCAGCACTTTGGGAGGCCGAGACGGATGGATCACTTGAGCTCAGGAGTTTGAGACCAGCCTGGGCAACATAGCGAAACCCAGTCTCTACCAAAAATACAAAAGCAAAAATCAGCCAGGTGTGACGGCGCCTGTAACCCCAGCTACTCAGGAGGCTGAGGCAGGAGAATCGCTTGAGCCTGGGAGGCAGAGGTTGCAGTGAGCTGAGATCGTGTCACTGCACTCTAGTCTGGATGACGGGAGTTAGACCCTGTCTCAAAAAAAAAAAAGGAAAAGTGAAAGTTCTTACTTGATCACTGCTGTCATAGATGTCTTTGTGCTCTCTCTCCTAGTCATGTGTTTTGAGTTGACTCTCTTTCCAGGGAATGTTTTCATGGCTTCTTAGGAGATACTTGCTATGACCATCTCCCTGGCAGGTCCCTTGCCCTGAACAAAATGTACTCTGAGAAGCTGAGAGGTGTACTTCTTTTTCTTTTTCCTTATTTTTTGAGCCCATTTCCTGGCAGTATACCTTTTCTATACTTCCCGGAAGTATACCTTTGTTTTTTTTTTTTTTTGAGATAGAATCTTACTGTCTCATCCAGGCTGGGGTGCAGTGGCACAATCTCAGCTCACTGCAACCTCTGCCTGCCAGGTTCAAGCGATTCTCCTGTGTAAGCCTCTTGAGTAGCTGCTATTACAGGTGCGTACCACCACGCCTGGCTAATTTTTGTATTTTTAGTAGAGACGGAGTTTCACCATGTTGGCCAGGCTGGCCTTGAACTCCTGACCTTAGGTGATCCACCTGCCTGAGCCTCCCAAAGTGTTGGGATTCCAGGTGTGAGCCACCGTGCCTGGCCAAGAAGTATACTGATGGCTGCTTAGTCCCTCCTCTGTGCCCTGCCTCTCTGGCTTCTCTTTTGAAATCTGTCACCTGCTCTCTGCTTTGCTTTACTTGACCAATGGGTCAGGATCTGAGATCTCCCTCGCCCCCATCCTGCTGTCAGGGGAACACTCCTGAGTTCTTTATTTGGAGGGGACAGGCCAATTCCTACCCAGCAGTAGTGCTCACTTGCTAATGCAAGTAGCTGATCTGTTTGCTTCTAAATTTCCTGGGCGGCAGCCATACCTCAATCTGTAATCCTCTGAGGGCGGGGGATACAGAGCAACTTCTTTGAGAGGCTGGGATTGGCACTTTTCTTGTGGGGCTAGAGATAAGAGGCTGACAGCTCCCTGCAGCCTCTCTCCTTTTGAGGGAAAAGTACCTTACCAACATTCTCCAGAGAAATCTTCAAAAACCCTGTCTCATTACCTCCATTCTCTACTCTTTCATCTCCATGATCTGGGGGAGCCTTTTTTTTTTTTTTTTTTTTTTTTTTTGAGATGGAGTCTTGCTCTGTCACCAAGGCTAGAGTGCAGTGGCATGATCTTGGCTCAGTGCAACCTCCGCCTCCGGGGTTCAAGCAGTTCTCTGCCTCAGCCTCCTGATAAGCTGGGATTACAGGCACCTGCCACTATGCCCGGCTAATTTTTGTATTTTTAGTAGAGACGGGGTTTCACCGTCTTGGCCAGGCTGGTCTTGAACTCCTGACCTCATGATCTGCCTGCCTCGGCCTCCCAAAGTGCTGGGATTACAGGCGTGAGCCGCTGCACCTGGCCGCGGGAGCCATTTTTAATGTTGTAAAACTGTTTCTTAGATATTTCTTTGAGAGATTTTAACTTGATCTGATCTTCTCTTTGTAGTATCATTTAATTAATTAATTAATTTTTATTTTTTGGTTTTTTTTGAGATGGAGTCTTGCTCTGTTGCCCAGGCTGGAGTGCAGTGATGCAATCTCAGCTCACTGCAACCTTCTCCTTCTGGGTTCAAGTGATTCTCCTGCCTCAACCTCCCGAGTATCTGGAATTACAGACATGTGCCACCACACCTGGCTATTTTTTGTATTTTTTTTTAGTACAGATGGGGTTTTGCCATGTTGTCCAGGCTGATGTCAAACTCCTGGCCTCAAGTGATCCACCTGCCTTGGCCTCCCAAAGTGCTGGGATTACAGTCATGAGCCACCGCGCCTGGCCTCCTTTAATTTAAAACCCTGTTTACATGTGTTTAAAAATTTCACAGACAGCAGTCCTCTGTTCCTGTTTTTCCTGGATCTGCTTTTCATAGTAACCACAGTTTTCACAATATTCTTCCAGGTATTTTATTGCCCTTTATAAACACATTTATGTTTTGTTATAATTTTGTTTTTTGGCTACACAAATGGGATCATTTTGTACTCCTGGTCTGCAGACTGCTTTTCTTTCCCTTTAACATGACAGTTTTCTGGTCCTGTCATATTAGATGAATTCAATGTAAGGTTCATTTTAAGGTAGTTCGTTATGATGTCCCACAATTTATTTGGCTCTTGTTCATTAACATTGAGGTGTTTTCTCATTTTTGTAATGGATACTCTTGCTCATATTTTTTTTGTGGCTGATATAAACTTATCTGAAGAATAAATTCCTAAAATTGAAATTCTGGCATCAAAGGGAATTTGTAGTTTTGATATTTCCAAATTGCCTTGTAAAAGTTGCAAAAAGTTTCCCTTCTGCTTCCATTGTAGAAGAGAACTGAGAGTACCTGTTTCTCTACATCTGAGGTGTTACCAGTCTTTCAAATCTTGCCAATCTGAAAAATAGTAGCTTTGTGTTAATTTGCATTTTTAAAATTGTGAGATTGGATGCATTTTGTGTTTATTGTTCATTTGCCTTTTGTCTTTTCCTGTGAAACATTTCTTTCTTTCTTTTTTTTTTTTGAGATGGAGTCTTGCTTTTTTTTTTTTTTTTGAGACGGAGTTTCGCTCTGTCGCCCAGACTGGAGTGCGGCGGCGCTATCTCACTCACTGCAACCTCCACCTTCCAGGTTTGAGCTATTCTCCTGCCTCAGCCTCCCAAGCAGCTGGGACTACAGGTGCACGCCACCACACACCCCCTAAGGTTTTGTGTTTTTAGTAGAGATGGGGTTTCACCATGTTAGCCAAGATGGTCTTGATCTCCTGATCTTGTGATCTGCCCTCCTCGGCCTCCCAAAGTGCTGGGATTACAGGTGTGAGCCACTGTGCCCGACTGGTTCTATTGTTCTTAAGTCCGAGGCTCCCACTGTCCTCTGGTCAGTATAATTTTGTTTGTTTGTTTGTTTGAGATGGAGTCTTGCTCTGTCACCCAGGCTGGAGTGCGGTGGTGCAATCTCTGCTCACTGCAAGCTCCGCCTCCCGGGTTCACACCATTCTCCTGCCTCAGTCTCCCGAGTAACTGGGATTACAGGCGCCCGCAACCACGCCTGGCTAATTTTTTGGTATTTTTTAGTGGAGACGGGGTTTCACCGTATTAGCCAGGATGGTCTCGATCCCTTGACCTCATGATCCACCTGCCTCGGCCTCCCAAAATGCTGGGATTACAGGTGTGAGCCACCGCGCCCGGCCAATTTTTTTTTTTTGAAATGGAGTCTCGCTGCATCACCCAGGTTGGAGTGCAGTGGTGCGATCTCGGCTCACTGCAACCTCCGCCTCCTGGGTTCAAGCATTTCTCCCATCCCAGCCTCCCGAGTAGCTGGGATTACAGGCATGTGCCACCATGCCTGCCTAATTTTGTATTTTTTGTAGAGATGGAGTTTTCACCATGTTGGCCAGGGTGATTTTGAACTCCTGACCTCAAGTGATCCACCGCCTCGGCCTCCCAAAGTGCTAGGATGACAGGCGTGAGCCACCAGTCCTGGCCTTGCTTAGATGTTTTAAATTTGCTTATATATTTTCTTAGAGTTGGTCATTTGATGTGCTTTCAAGTTTTCTGCTCTTATAATTAACACTGGTCTGAGACTTTTCTTACTTTTGAAAGATGTATGAATGTTTTCCTACATTTGCACATTCCCCATATTGATATGGTGGGTCAAAGTGAATGTATAATGTTATGACTCTTAATTAAAAATCTGAGTAATTTTCATCGGTGAAATTGTCTTAAATTGATGCATGAGATAGCTAATTTAGAGATTTTTGTATTTTCTGCCAGGTTAAGCTTTATTTAAAAGCTTTGTTTAGCTGGGCGCAGTGGCTCATGCCTGTAATCCCAGCACTTTGGGAAGCCTAGGTAGGTGGATCGCTTGAGCTCAGGAGTTTGAGACCAGCCTGGGCAACATGACGAAACCCTGTCTCTACAAAAAATACAAAAATTAGCTGGGTGTGATGGTGCATGCCTGTAATCCCAGCTACTGGGAGGCTGAGGTGGGAGGATCGCTTGAGCCTGGGAGGTGGAGGTGGAGGTTGTAGTGAGCCAAGATCATGCCACTGCACTCAAGCCTGGGTGATAGAGCGAGATCCTATCTCAAAAAAAAAAAAAAAAAAAAAAAAAAAATTAAAAACTTTGTTTATAGTGGGTGAAGAGTTTGGGGTAATTTATGGGTATGTATTTTTCTTTGCTTTTTCATCTTATGGCCATTAGAGGGCACTGGAGAAAACATTAATGAAGGTTTCGGACATCCATGTACATTATTTTTTGAAATGTAATGAATTTGGGCTTTATGAGCTTTAAGCAGCTGGTTTGTGATATTTCAGCTTTCTCATAAAAATCTCTCATAAAATCATCAGATCTTTGGGAAAAGTACCTATTTTTTTCCAACTTTAGTATGACACGAAAATAAGCTGTCAGTTTTCGTTTTTCAGGATTGTTAGGTTACAGCAGTGTGTTCAAATAGATCTTGTTTTCGATTTATATGGGATATGGGATACTAAACTTGGCAATGGAGGTTTTACTGCTTGGCTTTTCTTTTTCTTTTCTTTTTCTGGCATTTTCTTTTTTCTCTTTCTTTTTTTTTTGACAGTCTCGCTGTGTCGCCCAGGCTGGAGTGCAGTGGCAAAATATCGTCTCACGGCAACCCCCCGCCTCCCAGGTTCACGCAATTCTTTTGCCTCAGCCTCCTGAGTAACTGGGATTATAAGCGCCTGCCACCACGCCTGGCTAATTTTTGTATTTTCAGTAGAGACAGCGCCTCGCCATGTTGGCCAGGCTGGTCTTGAACTTCTGACCTCAGGTGATCCACCTGCCTCAGCCTCCCAAAGTGCTGGGATTACAGGTGTGAGCCACTGAGGCTGGCTTTTTCTGGCATTTTCTTTGGGGCTGGTTCACACATATTCTCTGAGTGCTTTCCACATGATCATCCATGACACACCACATGAAATTGCCTTAGTTGTTACTGTTGGGGGAAGAAGTATGTGCCAGTGCTTAAGAGTTGGGCTGAAGCACTGTCATTTTAAGACTGGTTTTTGAGTAATACTAACTTTCTTGGAGTCATATGTCTCAGCTTGTGCATGTGGACAAATTATTTTACCCCTCTGTGCTTCCATTTTCTCATTTGTAATGTGGGAGATAATAGTATCTGCCTTGTAAAGTTCTTATGCAGATTAAAACAGTTAATCCAGCCACATTGTATTTTCCTGTATAGTAGTTAATATATTTTTTATATAATAATACTATATTTTAATTCTAATTATATTCTAATTCTATTAGAATTAATAATCATTTTAGAATTAATTGTATAACAATTATATAATTATATTAGAATTAATTGTATAACAATTATATAATTATATTAGAATTAATTGTATAGCAATTATATAATTATATTAGAATTAATTGTATAACAATTATATAATTAGAATTAATTATATAACCATTATATAATCATATTAGAATTAATTATATAGCAAGTATATAATCATATTAGAATTATATAATAATTATATAATTAGAATTAGAACATATTAACTAATTATTCTAATATAATTATATATTATTAGTATAATATATAATTAGAATTAGAATATAATATTACCTAATTATTCTAATATAATTATATGTTAGTATAATATATATAATTAAAATTAGAATATAATATTAACTATTATTCCAATGTAATTAGAATATATTAACTATAATAGTTAATAATTAGAATATAATATTAACTTATATAAGAATATGTCTTCAAATAGGATAGATTTGGTCCTACCAAAACACCACCATGGTATTCTACTTCCCTCCCTTTGTAGTAATATCTAAGACTTCTAGGACTGAAGATAATTTGAAGGATGAGAGTAGTTTCTAAGAACTAGAGCACTAAACTTTGAAACACTGGAATGTTAGGGAGACAGATGGAGATGTCGGGGGAATGGGGTGTTAGGGGTGGCATGTTTGGGAAACCCTAAACAGTTTGGTGTGCCTAGAGTTGAGTAGGGGTAGGGATGTGTGGAGCTGTGACATAGAGAAGGAAGACGGGGTAGGATCCTAGAGGCTTCTCAAGTCCTGCAGTGGAGGGCTGAGCTTTCTCCTGAAGGCAGTGGGAGGCAGTGGGAGGCAATGTGACTTGATTGAATAGGAGAATGGGTTAGGGGGTGTGGGGAGAGAGGAGAGTTCCAGTGTAGGTTTAAAATACTAGGAGGCTGGGTGCAGTGGTTTATGCCTGTAATCCCAGCACTTTGGGAGGCTGAGGCTGGTGGATCACCTGAGGTCTGGAGTTCAAGATCAGCCTGGCAAACATGGTGAAACCTCATTTTTACTAAAAATACAAAAGTTAGCTGGACGTGGTGGCACACGCCTGTAATCCCAGCTACTCAGGAGGCTGAGGCAGGAGAATCGCTTGAACCTGAGAGAAGGAGGTTTCAGTGAGCCGAGATTGTGCCTCTGTACTCTAGCCTAGGCAATAGCCTGAGATAACCCTGTCTCAAAAAATAAAGGAAAAAAGGAGAAATCAAAATACAGACTAGATTATCTCACTCAATCCTCACAGTGACCTTGAGATAATCATACTATTATTATCTGCAATTTAGCATTTCACAGATAAGCAACTGAGGCTTAGGTTAAGCAATTTGTCCATCGTCAGGTGGCTGGTAAATTGACGGGCTCAAGCCTGGACTCCATCTGTCTGTGTCACTCCTCTTGGCTGCCTCCCCAGGGAAAAGTGTTTCTCAGAAGAGAAGTTGTAGTGTTTAGAGAACCACGAGTCAGGAGGAGCCTGATAATTTTTATATTGTTTATTTTCTCTTTCTCTTATGTTGTGATTTGTAAATGTAAAGCCTATTGCTACTTATTTTTTTTTTTCCTGCAGTAAATAAATGTTGCTAAATACTCCCCACAGCAATGTTCTGGCTAAGCAGACAAACACTAACATCAGCATCATTAATTTTGGAAATAAATGGCAAATGCCTGACGGTTACTCACTGGAGAAACATTTCAATTTACCAGCTATTTAAATTGCAGAAGGATCTCAGTATGTCCAGTTCTGATTATAAAGTTCTATTGGTATTGCAGTGGAATAACAGGAAGCTAGTTTCAGAATTATTTTTAAGGCTTTGGAGTGTTTACTTCACCTAGAGACAGGAGGTGATATCCTTTCAAGCCCAATATGCTGCCCTTAAACTGTCTGGACTCACCATGGTCTCTGTAGCTAGGAGCACTTAACAATGAGTCCCCACGTTATCTTGTGAAGGTAGGTTATCCAAAATAGAATTACTGTGTCAGAGTAAAGTTCTTCACACGCTTGGACACACTGCTTTTCCACAAGTTCAAAAGGCATTTTTAGAATCCAGTATATACAAAATCTTTGAGTAATGGTGAAAATTGGTCATTTTAAAACTGAACCATGACCAGTGAGTGATATGTTGGAGATTCATTTATTAAAGAAATAGGATTCTAAATGTGGGGTTAAATTACAGCACAAGTTATTAAATATTAATTACTGTTTTTACTGTGACTCTTTTTCAGTGATATAATTAATTTTATTAGTTTAGATTAATATTAAAACTCTACTTCATGTATAATTAAACATAAAGAAGAGTTTTTTTTTTTTTCTTTTTCTTTTTTGAGATGGAGTCTTGCTTTGTTGCCCAGGTGTGATCTCAGCTCACTGCAACCTCCGCCTCCCAGGTTCAAGTGATTCTTCTGCCTCAGCCTTCCGAGTAGCTGGGACCACAAGCGCATGTCACCACACCTGGCTGATTTTTGTATTTTTAGTTGAGGTGGGGTTTCATCATGTTGGACAGGCTGGTCTTGAACTCCTGAGCCCCAAGTGATCTGCCCGCCTTAGCCTCCCAAAGTGCTGGGATTACAGGCGTGAACCACCATGTCCGACCTGAGTTTTTAATATTGAAAGTTATCAGGTTTAGAATTAGTTACTGAAAGAAGTGTGGTCTAAATTTCCAGGTCTAGAAATAGCTGTCTGATAGTTTGGAGGCATTTCTTCATTTATTCAACCAACATTTTCTGAATGCCCACCTTGTGCAGGCATGGCTCCAGGCCTAGCCAGCTTGACTGTCTAGAAAAATGACCTCTAGAGAATTTGGGCATTCTATAGCCAATCTTTTATTTGAGACAGAGTCTGTTGCCCAGGCTGGAGTGCAGTGGTGCCATCTCGGCTCCTTGCAACCTCTGCCTCCCGGGTTCAAGTGATTCTCGTGCCTCAGCCTCCCCAGTAGCTGAAATTACAGGCCTTTGCCACCACACCCGGCTGATTTTTGTATTTTTAGTAGGGATGGGGTTTCACCATGTTGGCCAGGGTGATCTCAAACTCCTGACCTCAGGTGATCCACCCACCTCCGCCTCCCAAAGTGCTAGGATTGCGAATGTGAGCCACCACTCCCAGCCTAGCCAACCTTTTCTAGAAGAATTGATAAGAAAAGGAATCACATGATGGTAAAAAAAAGGATCAAACAATCAGAAAGACTCTTTCCTGGGAGAAATGTATGTTTTGGTAAAAAAGCTTGTTTCTTGTAAAACTCCTGTTTGTCAGTTTCCAACTATATAGCATTTTAAAGTCTTTAGCACATCAGTTTTTTGCCTTGTTTTTATCGTAGGCAAAATCAGGTGGTACTGTGGTTTCTGGGACGATGGTATCAAAATGAATTAAGTAGTATTGTATGATTTAAAAAAAAATTTTTTTACTTTTAGAGACAGGGTCTTGCTTTGTAACCCAGGCTGGAGTGCAGTGCTGTGATCATAGCTCACCACAGCCTTGAACTCCTGGGCTCAAGAGATTCTGCCACCTCAGCCTCCCAAGTAGCTCGGATGACAGGCACGTGCCACCACACCTGGCTAATTAAAAAAAATTTGCCAGCCACAGTGGCTCACACCTGTAATCCCAGCTCTTTGGGAGGCCGAGGCAGGTGAATCACGAGGTCAGGAGATCGAGACCATCCTGGCTAACACAGTGAAACCCCGTCTCTACTAAAAAAAAATACAAAAAAATTAACTGGGTGTGGGGGCGGGCACCTGTAGTCTCAACTACTGGGGAGGCTGAGGCAGGAGAATGGTGTGAACCCAGGAGGCGGAGCTTGTGGTGAGCTGAGATCATGCTGCTGCACTCCAGCCTGGGAGACAGAGTGAGACACCGTCTCAAAAAAAAAAAAAAAAAAAAAAGTGTTTTTTTTGTAGAGCTGGGATCTCACTCTGTCGCCCAGGCTGGTCCAACTCCTTTGCTCAACCAAATCTTCCTGCCTTGGTTTCGCAAAGTCCTGGGTTTACAGGCATGAGCCACTGCACCCAACCAGTATTGTATGATATTTAAAACAAAAACAAACAAAAAACATTAGTACCACTGCTTTATTCCTATTATTCTATAAGATTCATGTAGTCCTGTCAGTTTGTAAAGAACGTTTTGTGTATTCATTGCCATTTTCATAAGTGCTTAGGAAGTTGGCTTATAATTGGCTTTCCTGTTTGCATATCAGGCCACTGCAGCTTGGCTAGGACATGAGTTTTGTTTCAAGGCAAGTGTGATGGGTATGGGAGATGGGAGGAATGGAAGTGGAGGTTGGAGACAGGGAGACCATTTACTTTGGCTTTTGCTGTCGTCCCTTAGGAGAAATCAAGGCCGTGGACAAGAACAGTGGCATTGTAGGTGGAGAGAACAGTTATGTTAGGAAATGAAACCCTAGAACTGTTTTACTGGGCAATGGGCTTACTGCTGGATGTAAATAGAAACCAATACCATGGCACTGGCTTTGGAAAAAAGAAAGGCTTTATTGGGAGTCGACTGGCAAGGAGATAGGAAGAAACACTCAAATCTGTCTCCCTGAGCTGGAGACTGGAGCAGGTATTATAGGCAGAAGGATTACCATGAGGCAGTATAATTAGTGAAGTGTGATCTGATTGGATCTTGCAACGAAGTGATGCCAGGAGGTGTGATTTGATTGGAGCATGCCGTGAGGCGATGCCAAGACATGATCTGATTGGCGCATGCCCTGAGGTGATGCCGAGGCTTGCTTCTTAATTCTCTCTTTTCCCTGATCCTAGCCCTTTGGTTCTGCCTGTGGTTGACTTTTTAGTTCTGATTGCCTCTGGTGTCACACATTGGGCACACTGGGTTCATCTGTGCTCGAGTTACCTGACCTACAACCTGGGGGTTCATGGCAACTGAAATACAGCTTACAAGTTTACTACATGTAATTGAACCAGATTGGGCTGGTTATGTGGTTACAGAATTTGGCCACTCATCTTTAAATGGGATAGTACAGGAGAGGAAGAAATCAAGGTTGGCTGATTCTGGGATCTTACTTATTTCTATTTAGGCCATGTAACAACTATAAATGAATAAATACACAAAACTATATGGGTTGTTGTATTGTTATATTCTGGGCAGAGAGTAAACAGTGTCTGCACCTAGCAGATTAGAGTTAGAATTTGAATGGTGCATTAAACTCCCTTGCGGAGTATTATAAACCATTACATTTCTTTTCAGAAGCGAAGTTACTACTGCATATGGAAGATAGGATTGAGCTGCCTTAGAGGGAAGGAATGATGAATTTTGTTTGTCCTGAGTGCTCAAGACTTTTAATCATAGCCCTTACGACTGACTCTGGGGTTGCAACACTCACATTTTATAATAGATACTTTCTCTAGTGAAGGGACAGGGACAGTATTCCATGGCCGTCCTTTGGAGTCTGTTCATTTTGTAAGGGCCAGAAGTCTCTGTTTAAAACCCCAAGAGGATATCTGTGGAGCTTTGGGCACAGTGGTCAGAGGCCAGTGTCATGGGCCTGGGTCCAATTTTGGATTTATTTGGCCTTTGGGTTAAGCAAATAAGCCGTGATGTTTTGTGGTGACAGAGGCTTTTGAGGGCAAATACTGCCATCTCTCATCAATTTTTTGCATGATTTGTGGAGGAATTATAGAGACTTGCTATAGAATTGCTTCAGAGAATTTAAATGCTTTCAAGGTTGAGATTTGTTCGTTTTGCTTCACCACAAGACTTCTTTATCAAGCTCACACTTTTGCTTTTAGATTAAAGAAACAAAACAAACTACTTGGGTAGCTGAGGCGGGAGGATCACTTGAGCCCAGGAGTTTGAGACCAGCCTGGGCAATGTAGGGAGGCCTCATCTTGGAAAACAAAAGGCAAAGGATTCCTTCTATTTTAAACTATCTTAACAAAATAATAACTGGAGCCTTTTTATTTGTATAAAAGGCCTAGCATTAAACTAATTACATTTATTGGAAGAACAAATGATTGATGTTTGTTTATGAATTTTTTCAGCTCCATCCAGTAATGTGTAATTAAGAACTCTATTACTGGAAGCAAAAATGTTCATTTGCCTTGCATTTTGATTACATTTAGTAATTTGGAATGCTGACTTTTAGGACAGATAGGACTTAATGTGGCTTTTTTTTTTTTCTCATTTGGTACATTTGATTCTCTAAAGTACTTTTTTCACTGATTTCCTATTTCAGAGCATGTCCCTGAAGTAACAGAGAATGTAGAGATATTGACTCCAAATTTCATTTACTTTCTGTGAGTGTTAATTTTTTTTTTTTTTTTGAGGCAGAGTCTCTCTCTGTCGCCCAGACTGGAGTGCAGTGGTGCAATCTTGGCTCACTGAAACCTCCGCCTCCTGGGTTCAAGCGATTCTCCTGTCTCAGCCTCCCTAGTAGCTGGGATTATAGGTGCCTGCCACCATGCCTGGCTAATTTTTGTATTTTTAGTAGGGACGGGGTTTCACCATGTTGGCCAGGCTGGTCTCGAACTCCTGACCTCAGGTGATTCCCCCTGCCTCGGCCTCCCATAGTGCTGGGATTACAGGTGTGAACCGATGTGCCCGGCCAAGTGTTAAAAATTTTAATCTTGTTTTACATTTTATGTATGGGGAACATTGAATGTTCTCAGAAGTACACAGAGTGATATAGTGAATTCTTATTACCTATTGCCTGGCCTCATCAACCAGCAACTTACGGGCCATCCTCCCCCAGGTACCCTTTGTATACCCCCTTCTGTTTTAGTTTGAAGCAGATCTGAGATCTCATCTGTGAGATATTCTCACGTTAAAGTAGAAGAGGTGTTACAGTGAGTCCATTCACTTATTCACCTGGGGGCTGGATGGCTGGACATTTAAAATAGGCACCAGGGGTGGTCTGGGGCTTAGTGGTAGGACCACTGCCAAAATGAGTTATTGTGAATTTCTGCAGCTGTCAGTAAGATTTGATGAGTATCTCCCCTAAAGTCTAACACAGATCTTGTGTGTTGTCTCTGAAATTATTATTTAGCACTCTACCATTCCCAAAAAGATAGGGAGATATATTTTAAAATATACACAAATAAACGTTTAAAAAGAGAGGAAGAAATCAACTGAAAGACGGAATGGGCCGGGCGCGGAGGCTCAAGCCTGTAATCCCAGCACTTTGGGAGGCTGAGACGGGCGGATCACGAGGTCAGGAGATCGAGACCATCCTGGCTAACCTGGTGAAACCCCGTCTCTACTAAAAAATACAAAAAAACTAGCCAGGCGAGGTGGCGGGCGCCTGTAGTCCCAGCTCCTCGGGAGGCTGAGGCAGGAGAATGGCGTGAACCCAGGAGGCGGAGCTTGCAGTGAGCTGAGATCGCGCCACTGCACTCCAGCCTGGGCGACAGAGCGAGACTCCGTCTCAAAAAAAAAAAAAAAAAAGACGGAATGAGGGTCATCTTGTCATATCAAGCCAATTACAATGAATAGAAGACCAGCATGGTGCAAGGTTTTGTAACAGTAATCAAAGGTGTGCTGGTGAAATTTCCTGGTGGCCAAAGTCAACATGAAACACAATCAGTTTTATATTATCCTTCGGATTTCTTAAGTGTTTCTTTTTCTATCACTGAAGAAGAATATCCTGCATGGGATCTTCTAGAAGCGGACATTGGCCAGGAGTTTCAGACCAGCCTGGCCAACATGGCGAAACCCTGTCTCTACTAAAAATACAAAAAAATTAGCTGGGCATGGTGGTGCACGCCTGTAGTCCCAGCTACTCGGGAGGCTGAGGCATGAGAATTGCTTGAACCTGGGAGGCGGTGGTTGCAGTGAGCCAAGGTCGTGCCCCTGCACTCTGGCCTGGGTGACAAAGCGAGACTCCGTTTCAAAAAATAAAATAAAGGAGAAGGAGCCATTGGGAAGGCTGTTGGTGGTAGTGGGGTGACTTGGTCTCTGAGCTGATGGCTCTCAGGGTGCCTTCGAGTACTTTTTTCACTTGTTTTGGGGGTTTAGAGATGTAATACCAGCAGCAGCTATAATTTATTGAACGCCTATTATACATCAGGGGTTGTGCTGTGATTTTATTTCTTTTAACCTTCAACATATTTCTTCTCTATTGCTATTGTTATTTTTTTCCTTTTTCAGGTGAGGAAATTGAAATTCAGAGAAAATAAGCAACTTGCTGAAGTTAGGCAGCTATCTGTACTCAGATTGCTGAAAATGTTTGACACTTAGATAAGTGAATTGTAGATTTATGGTTTTTGGGTGTGTATGTTTGAGTATATAGTTACTTTAAACAAGAGCATCTTGGCATGTCTTTAGATTGTTGTCTCATTGTGAGTGTGTTCACTTTGGAGAGGATGGGTTTTGTGGGCCATGGTTCATAACAGCCCTTTTAAAAAAAATTTTTAAAAATTATTTATAATTATTTATTTTTTGAGATGGAGTCTTTCTCTGTTGCTTAGGCTGGAGTGTGGTGGTGTGATCTCGGCTCACTGCAACTTTCACCTTCCGGGTTCAAGTGATTCTCCTGCCTCAGCCTCCTGAGTAGTTGGGATTACAGGTGTGAGCCACCATCCCCAGCTAATTTTTGTATTTTTAGTAGAGATGGGGTTTTGCCATGTTGGTGGGGCTGGTCTCAATCTCCTGACCTCAGCTGATTCCCCTGCCTTGGCCTCCCAAAATGCTGGGATTACAGGCGTGAGCCACCGTGCCCTTCCTCATAATGGACCTTTTTTTTGATGCTAGGTGTTCATGATTGTGCTGTTATTTACATTGCACATTGCCAGTTCTGGATTTCATTCTTTTTTATTTTAATGCAGAGAGAAAAGGAACAGCAGGAAGAGAAGCCTGGTTTGTTCAGGAACATGGGGAGGAATGAAGATGGTGAAAGAAGAGCTATGATAACTACTGCTCTCCGAGAAGCCCTTACTAAACAAGGTGAAAATCTTCAAGAATTGTTGTTATATGACTATAGTCTTAGGCATTCTAATGTAATACCTAGAATGAAGTCTCTGTCTAGTTAGCTCAGCAGCTGTTCATAGTGGCAGATATAGCAGGCTAAAGATTCACGTTCTTATTTCTGCGGATCGCTTCTGTTGGCTGCCTGGACCAGTGAGGTACCTTTTTGCCTAGTTTATTGGGATATTACTATTAGTGTGGGTCAAGTTCACAGATCAAAAGTGCTGTCATTGGGAAAGCTATTAAAAATGCATAGAAAAGCTCATATGATATGAGACAGGGTTAATTAGAAGTGTTTTATGTAGAGTCGTCATATCTGGATTTTTGTGGTCTTACCTTATTAAGGAGGTTATAGTTGCATGAGTGAGTAATAATACTAGTTTCCTGTGGAAGAAACAGTAGTAAAATGGGAATCAGTAGACCTACCTCCTTTCCTCCTTCCCCCTCCCCACTTCCCCTCTGTATTTATGAGAGACCTTTTATGTGACAGTCTGACAATGCAGAGAAACACAGGAAACTGTATCTTTTTCAAGGAACCGTCAGTCTGGTGCACTAGAGAAATATATATATATATATTTGTATTTTAATATCTTTGTCTATATTTTAATTAGGGTAGATTATATTAATGTGATTTCATTATAGATTTAAATTTATCTTGCTATTTTCTATTTCATCTGCTTTTTGATTTCCCTTTTCCTGTTTTTCTGTGTTCTTTCAAATTAATTCAATTTTTAAAAATGACTCTATTTTATATTTTTGTTTGCTTACTAGCAATAACATTTTTGCTAATAGTTGCTCAAGGTTTTACACTATACCTCTTTTTTTTTTTTTGGAGACAGAGTCTCTCTCACCCAGTCTGGGGTGAAGTGGCATGATCTTGGCTCACTGCAACCTCTGCCTGCTGGGTTCAAGTGATTCTCCTGTCTCAGCCTCCTGAGCAGCTGGAACTAGAGACTATGCCACCATGCCCAGCTAATTTTTTCGCCATGTTGGCCATGCTGGTCTTGAACTCCTGGCCTCAAGTGATCTGCTGCCTCAGGCTCCCAAAGTGCTGGGATTACAGGTGTGAACCACTGCACCTGGCCTACAGTTTACTTTATCACTTCATGGTATATCTTTGAGTGATGTTATCTCACTTAATGTGTAGAAGAACCTTACAATACTATACTTCCATTATTTCTTTCTTAACCTGTATGTAATTTTTATCACACATTTTACTTTTACTTTTGTTTTTTAGTTGAGTAGGGTCTTGCTCTTTTGCCTAGGCTAGAGTGCAGTGGTATGACCATTGCTCACTATAGCCTTGAACTCCTGGGCTCAAGGAATCCTCCTGCCTCAGCCCCCTGCACAGCTGAGACTACAGGTATAAACCAGCACACTGAGTGTTTTATGTATCCTCTAAAGCCTACACTTTATTATTATTTTTTCTTCAACAAAAATATCTATTTTTATGTTTAATTCAATCAAAGCATCTATTATGTACTAAAGATTTATATACTTACAATCTTAGAATCTCATATATTTACTTATATAGTTACCATTTTCGGTACTCATGTAGTTGCCATGTTCTATTCATGTAGATCTGTGTTCCGTCTGGTATCCTTTTCCATCTGCCTGAAGGACTACTTGTTTGTTTTTTTTTTTCTCTCATTTAAATTTACCTGTGGCAACTCCAAGGACTTTTTAAACATCTCTTATAGTGCAGGTTTGTTGGTGATGAGTTCTTTCAGCTTTCATATATCTGAAAATGGCTTTACTTTGCCTTCATTTTCTATCACTGTGTCTTCAAGTTTAGTAATTTTTTGCTGAATATAGAATTGTAGGTTGACAGCAGTTTTTTCTTTCAGTACTTTACGGATGTTACTCCACTGTCCTCTTGCTCACATTGCTTCTGATTAGAGTTCAGCAATCAGTCATCCTTTTGTTTGTTCCTTTAAATAGGATCCTCGGCCGGGCGCGGTGGCTCAAGCCTGTAATCCCAGCACTTTGGGAGGCCGAGACGGGCGGATCACGAGGTCAGGAGATCGAGACCATCCTGGCTAACGCGGTGAAACCCCGTCTCTACTAAAAAATACAAAAAAACTAGCCGGGCGCGGTGGCCGGCGCCTGTAGTCCCAGCTACTCGGGAGGCTGAGGCAGGAGAATGGCGTAAACCCGGGAGGCGGAGCTTGCAGTGAGCCGAGATCCGGCCACTGCACTCCAGCCTGGGCGACAGAGCGAGACTCCGTCTCAAAAAAAATAAAAAAAATAAAAAAAAAATAAATAAATAAATAGGATCCTCCTTCTCCCAACCCCCTGCTACTTGGAAGATTTTCTCTTAATGCTGATTTTGAGCATTTTCATTATAATGTGCCTCAGTGTAGTTTTCTTCATGTTTCTTTTATTTGGGTTTTGTGGATTTATGGTCTTCATGAAATTTGGACAAATTTTGGCCATTATTTCTTCAAATATTCCCCCCGTCACCCACTTGCTTCCTAGAAGACTACAATTATATGTGTAATAGCCTGCTTGAATTTGATCTACAACTCATTCATGTTCTATTCATTTTTAAAAAATTCTTTCTTCTGTCTCACTTTTCATTTTGGATAGTTTCTATTGCTATGTTTTCAAGTTCAGTAATCTTCTGTAATGTCTCATCTTCCATTAATCCTATTTAATATAGTTTTCAACTTAGACATTGTAGTTTTCATTTCTAGAAGTTCAGTTTGGGGCTTTTTATATTTTCCATATCTATTACCTTTTTGAGCCTGTAGAATACAGTTATAACTGTTTTATTGTCCTAATCCACTAATGTCTTTGTCATTTCTGGATCAGCTTTGGTTGATGGATTTTTTTTCCTCATTGGTCATGTTTTCCTATCTGTTTGCATGCTTCATATCTTTGATTGGATGTCGGACCTAATTTTACCTTATTAGGTACTGGATATTTTTATTTTTATTATTTATTTATGTATTTTGAGACGGAGTCTCACTCTGTCGCCCAGGCCAGAGTGCAGTGGCGCGATCTTGGCTCACTGCAACCTCTGCCTCCTGGATTCAAGCGCTTCTCCTGCCTCAAGTGATTCTCCTGCCTCAGCCTCCTGAGTAACTGGGCGCCCACCACCACGCCTGGCTAATTTTTCGTATTTTTAGTAGAGATGGGATTTTACCTTGTTAGCCAGGATGGTCTTGATCTCCTGACCTCCTGATCTGCCCACCTTGGCCTCCCAAAGTGTTGGGATTACAGGCATGAGCCACCGCACCTGGCCTGGATATTTTTATATAAACACTCTTATAAACAGTTTTTTTTTTTTTTTCTGGGATGAGGTTAAGTTACTTGGAAATAATTTGAGCTTTATATCTTACTTTTATAGCTTCTTAGATGATGAGACAAGAGCCGGCTCAGTATAGGGCTAATTATTCCTCACTATTGAGGCAAAACGCTTCTATGTAGTCTACCTAATGCCTTGTGCATCTTTAGATTTATAGTCTGACTAGCAGAAACAGTTACAATTCTCAGCCTGCTGTAAGCATCAGGCATTACCCCAGTCCTTCCCTTCCTCTCTCCCTCTTTTCATTTGGGATAGTTTCTTTTTTTTTGTTTTTTGTTTTTTTTTTTGAGATGAACTTTCGCTTTTGTTGCCCAGTCTGGAGTGCAGTGGTATGATCTCGGCTCACCGCATCCTCCTCCTCCAGAGTTCAAGCGATTCTCCTGCTTCAGCCTCCCTAGTAGCTGGTATTACAGGCATGTGCCACCATGCCTGGCTAATTTTTGAATTTTTAATAGAGGCAGGGTTTCACCATATTGGTCAGGCTGTTCTTGAACTCCTGACCTCAGGTGATCCACCCGCCTCCGCCTCCCAAAGTGCTGGGATTACAGGCGTGAGCCACCACACCCATCCCATTTGGGATAGTTTCTATCACTGTGTCTTCAAGTTCTGTAATTGTTTCTTCTCTAAATGTCTAGTCTTCCAAAAATGGTTCTTTCCCATCCTTGAGTAGTGTTTCTCTTGTGAATGTGCTAAATAGTACTTGGGCAAATACTTGAGAGAAATCCCCTGTAGACTCTTGGAGTCTCTTCATAGGTTTCATCTCTCTAGCTTTCAGTCCTGCAAACTGTAGCCACCTTTGTCATCTGTTCCATTTTCCAAACTCAAGAGTCCACTGGGCTTCGCTTGGGTAGTCTCTCTTTGCTACATGGCCTGGAAGGTTTCTAGACAGTAAGCCGAGGTAATGGGAGGGCTCACCTTAATTTTTTCCTGTCTCTATGGAATCACCATCTTTTGTTGCCTGATGTCTCATGTTCTGAAATCTGTTGTTTCATATATTTTGTCCATTTTTTGGTATTTCAGGTAGGATTGTAAATCCTCTCTGTTACTCCATCTTGGCTAGAAGCAGAATTCCACACAATGATTTTCAACAGTTGTACACTGTTGGCTTATATTTGTGCTGTGGTCAACTGCAGATCTCTCTATCCTGTAATGTACAGTTTTTTTCTTTACCTAAATGCAAAATTTATAGAAACCTATGTATCTTGGGAGAGAAAAATACAAAGAGTTAATGTTGTAGAGGATGATTTCTATGATAGTATGAGCAATATAATATGGAATTCCAAGAGAAGAACTAGAATTTCCTCTGGGGATCTTTTAAATGCATATTTGGTATCAGAGATTAGTTATTCAATTGGACTCAGTTCCACCTTCGAGTACATAAGCGGTCCTTTGTTTATTTATATGCAAGGTGTTTACATAAATGTAGAAGAGGATAAAAGACAAAGCCCTGTAAATGTCGCCACTGGAGACTTGTAATCCAAATTGACATTGCTCCAATAATCATCACAGTGTGAATATGGATGTTTAACCAGCCACTGATCCACTTACGCTATCATCCAGACTGTATTTCTCCATTTGCCTTATTTGCCTGCAAGAGTCTTTTTGTGTGAGCGACTCATGATAATTGTGGCTTATTACCTGAAGCCTCATGAGAAACGGTATTGAATGCTTTCTGAAATCAGAATGTACTACTTGTTTGTACTACTAGTTTGTTTAAAAAGGAAATGAGATTACTTTGGCCTGGCTTTTTCCATGTTTTTCATGTCCTATGTAGCTCAAAAATGTGAAATGATAGGTTGTACGGCTACTGAGAATTCACATTTCAGATGTAGTTCCTAGAATTTGATTTTTCTGTCTTTGGGTCAACATTACTTTGTTTTAATCTCCCATTGACACCTGGTTCTTCATCTTCTTTCAAAGATTACTGATGATAGCTCCCCATTCATTCATTTGAAATATATTATTACTTTTGTTTTATGGCCCAGCATGCCGTTCATTTTTATAAATGTTTCACTGGTCCATGAAAAGAATGTAAATTCTGTAGTTGGTGAGTGCAGGGCTCTGTGTATTTTTGGTCCAGTTTATGTGTTCTGTTGCTTACATCTTTTAGAGTTTTACTGAGTTTTTACCTATGAGATCTGTTAGATACAGAGAGGTTAAAATCTCCTCATATAATTTTTGGATTAATTTATTGTTTCTTGATTGGGTGCGGTGGCTCATGCCTGTAATCCCAGCACTTTGGGAGGTGGAGATAGATGGATCACTTGAGGACAGGAGTTTGAGACCAGCCTTGCCAACATGGTGAAACCCCATTTCTACTGAAAATACAAACAAATTATCCTGGCAGGGTGAAGCACAACTGTAGTCCCAATTATGCAGGAGGCTGAGGCATGAGAACCGATTAAACCCAGGAGGCAGAGGTTGCAGTGAGTTGAGATTGCAACACTGCACTCCAGCCTGGACGACAGAGTGGGACTGTCTTTAAAAAAAAAAGAAAGATCATTTCTTTATGTATTTTGAGTCTATGTTATTAGATACATATACATTTTAAATTGTTTTCTCATCTTGCTGAATTAAATCTTGTTTTCTGCCATGGGTTGGTTGACTGCAATAATTTAGCAAAAAAAAAAATTTGCTAAATTTTAATGTCACTTTTTGATATGACACTTTGGATCAGTCCAACTTTGTGTTCCCTGCTTTTCCACTCAGGTTATCAGTTGATTGGGAGCCACTCTGGGGTGAAGCTTTGCAGGTGGACAAAGGTATTTTTTTTTGTTTTTATTAAGTATATCTATTATATGCAACTTTTAAATAGCTATTTTTATACACTGTCAATAAATTTACTATTTAGAGGTACAATTTACATTTAATATGCACAGATTTTTAAATGATTTTTTAAAATGAGTTCAGCAAATTTTGATAGATGGTAGACCCTATATTCACCAACTCCAATTAAGATATAAGCTGTTATCCCCACCCCAATGAATTTATTGTGCCCATTTCTAGTCAATAACTCCCTTTCCCTAGGGAATTATTGTCCTAATTGCTATTATTGTTATTTAGTTTTGCCTTTTTAGAATTTCATAAGAGTGGCCAGGTGCAGTGGCTCACGCCTATAATCCCGGCACTTTGGGAGACCAGGTGCACGTATCATTTGAGGTCAGGAGTTCGAGAGCAGCCTGACCAAAATGGTGAAACCCTGTTTCTACTAAAAACACCAAAATTAGATGTGGTGGTGGGCGTCTGTAATCCCGGCTATTCGGGAGGCTGAGGCAGGAGAATCGCTTGAACCTGGGAGGTGGGGCTTGCAGTGAGCCCAGATCACGCCACTGCACTCCAGCCTGGGTGATAAGAGTGAGACTCCGTCTCAAAAAAAAAAAAAAAAAAAAAAAGAATTTCCTAAGAGTGGAATCATGTAATGTGGAGTCTTTTGCAACTGGCTTCTTAAACTCAACATATTTTTGAGATGCATCAGTGTCGTATCATGTAACATGTATCAGTAGTTCATTCACTTTTATTGCTCAGTAGTATGCCATTATATGAATATACCAGTTTTTAAAAATCCGTAAATAGACATTTGGTCTGTTTTTAGTTTTTGGCTATTATGAAAAAAAGTACTGTGAGCATTCTTCACAAGACTTGGTGAATGTGAATTTCAGTTTTCCTTGGGTAAATGCCTAGAAGTGCAATTGTTAAGTCACAAAGTCGGTATATATTTAACTTTAGAAGAAACTCCCAAACTGTTGTCAGTGTGGTTGTACTACTTTATACTTGCTCAGCAATTTATTAAAGTTCCATTTGTTACACATTCTCACCATCCTATGGTATTGTCTTTTAATTTTAGGCATTTTCATGGTTGTGAAATGGTACTTCATTGTGGGTTTTTTTTTTTTTGCTTTTTTTTTTTTTTGAGGTGGAGTCTCGCTCTGTTGCCAGCCTGGAGTACAGTGGTGCAATCTTGGCTCACTGCACCCTCCACCTCCAGGGTTCAGGTAATTCTCCTGCCTCAGCCTCCCGAGTACCCACCCAGCTAATTTTTGTATTTTTATTAGAGATGGGGTTTCACCATGTTAGCCAGGATGGTCTCGATCTCCTGACCTCATGATCCGCCCACCTTGGCTTCCCAAAGTGCTGGGATTACAGGTGTGAGCCACCACACCCGGCCCTCATTGTGGTTTTAATTTACATTTTGCTGGCGATGGTTGATGGTTAGGAACTTTACCTTCCGGGTTCAAGTGATTCTCCTGTCTCAGCCTCTTGAATAGCTGGGATTACAAGTGTGTGCCAATATGCCCAGCTAATTTTTGTATTTTTGTATTTTTAGTAGAGACGGGGTTTCACTACGTTGGCCAGGCTGGTCTCAAACTCCTGACCTCAAGTGATCCACCTGCCTCAGCCTCCCAAAGTGCGGGGATTACAGGTATGAGCCACCATGCCCAACCAGGAACATCTTGTGTTGTGCATATTGGCTGTTTATACTTGTGAAATGTCTGTTCACATCTTTGTTCAAACTGGGTTATTTGACTCTATATTATTGATTTCTACAAGTTCTTTATATGTTGTGGATGTGAATCTTTTGTCGAATGTGCACTGTGAATATTTCTCTAGACTGTGGCTTTTCTATTTCCATAAAGGTATCTTTTGAAAATTTTAATTTGGATACAGTTCACTACATCATATTTTTTCTTTTATGGTTAGGGTTTTTTGTATTTTAAGAAATTTTTGCCAACCATAAGGTCACAAAGATATTCCAGATTTTCTTCTAGAAGCTTCGTAGTTTTAATTTTTTTAAAGCAGTTTTTTATAGTTTTAATAAATTAGTCTCTTACTCTTTTAGATGTGTTAAATATACATTTTCACATGTCAGCTTACAGTCTTCAGTGCTGCTTGGCTCTTTGTTTAATAGAAACTAATCTCTGTGGGAAATTCATTTTAAGGAAGACACTTACATATGCACGATGCATGCAAACAGATAACAGGGAATAGTAAATATCACTTCCGTTATATTTTTCAGTATTCTCAGTCAATGAAATGGCATGGTAACACAGTTCCAATGCAGTACACATGAACGGCAACACAGAGATGAAAGCATCCCTGCTTACCATGCCAAACTGCTGTATGCCCATCCCACAGAGTTGCCTCCGTGTTCCTTGCATCATCCCATAAATTACGAGAGTAGGCTTCTTTTAATACGTTCTTTCTCTTATAAATGTGTAAGAAAATAATAGGTACGGGCGCGGTGGCTCCCGCCTGTAATCCCAGCTCTTTGGGAGGCCGAGGCGGGAGGATCATGAGGTCAGGAGATCGAGACCATCCTGGCTAACATGGTGAAACCCCATCTCTACTGAAAATACAAAAAAATTAGCCGGGCGAGGTGGCGGGCACCTGTAGTCCCAGCTACCCGGGATGCTGAGGCAGGAGAATGGCGGGAACCCGGGAGGCGGAGCTTGCAGTGAGCCGAGATCGCGCCACTGTACTGCAGCCTGGGCGACAGAGCGAGACTCTGTCTCAAAGAAAAAAAAAAAAAATAATAGGTAGAGAAGAAAAATAGTAAAATAAGGTAGTATTAAAAGTGTTAATGGTGTAAAAACCCATACGAATCAGAGAAATCGTATAGTGCACAGGATCCTGTCCTGCACCACAGGTTTGATTTTTTTTTGTTTTCTTTTTTTTTTTTTGAGATGGAGTCTTGCTCTATAGCCCAGGCTGGAGTGCAGTGGTGCGATCTCGGCTCAGTGCAAGCTCCGCCTCCTGGGTTCACGCCATTCTCCTGCCTCAGTCTCCCGAGTAGCTGGGACTACGGGTGTCCGCCACCACACCCGGCTAATTTTTTGTATTTTTAGTAGAGACGGAGTTTCACAGTGTTAGCCAGGATGATCTTGATCTCCTGACCTCGTGATCCTCCCGCTTCGGCCTCCCAGAGTGCTGGGATTACAGGTGTGAGCCACCGCGCCCCGCGTACAGGTTCGATTTTTGTCTGTCATTTTTCTTTAGTTGAAAATGATAAATTCAGTTTCTTTTTTCACTGCCATAGCAGGTCTTTAATTTTGATACAGAAGTTAGATAAATATATTGTCCCCAGACTTCAATGTCTGTATTCCTAGAGCGGTGGCAGGAGCTCATCAGGGGCTCAGTGACTGAGAGGGCAGACAGATTTGCTTAGGCGGATTCCTCCTAAGCACCCTGTGTGGAAGAAGCCAATTTTTAAAAAATTGTTTATTTTTTGAGGTAGCGTCTTGCTCTGTCATCCAGGCTACAGTGTAGTGGTGCAATCTTGGTTTGCTGCAGCTTCCCACCTCCTGGACTGAAGCCATCCTCCCACCTCAGCCTCCCAAGTGGCATGCCACCATGCCCAGCAAAAAATTTTTTTGTATTTTTTGTAGAGACAGGGTTTCGTCATGTTGCCCATGCTAGTTTTGAACTCTTGGACTTAAGCGATCTGCTTGCCTTGGCCTCTGAAAGTGCTGGGATTATAGGCATGAGCCACCTTGCCTGGCCCTGTGTGTAGTTTTAACTTTTATGTTTGGGCCTGTGATTCGTCTTGAATTAATTTTTATGAATGGTGTGAGGTAAAGGTCAAGATTTATCCCACCTCGGCCAGTATGGATATGCAGTTGTTTTGGCACCATTTGTTGAAGACTTGTCAATCTAAATAACAAACAGAGAAGGGCTCTCTAGAAGAAAATGATGGTTATTTTGGAATAGAGCATTGCAATGGGAATATGCAAGCCACAGTAAACTGTGTTTTCGGGGAGGTACAGGAAGACAAAGTTTAATTTTTAATTTTTTATGAGTTATTATAAGTTAGGCCGGGCGCGGTGGCTCAAGCCTGTAATCCCAGCACTTTGGGAGGCCGAGACGGGCGGATCACGAGGTCAGGAGATCGAGACCATCCTGGCTGACACGGTGAAACCCCGTCTCTACTAAAAAATACAAAAAAACTAGCCGGGCGAGGTGGCGGGCGCCTGTAGTCCCGGCTACTCGGGAGGCTGAGGCAGGAGAATGGCATGAACCTGGGAGGCGGAGCTTGCAGTGAGCCAAGATCACGCCACTGTACTCCAGCCTGGGCGGCAGAGCGAGACTCTGTCTCAAAAAAAAAAAAAAAAAAAAAAAAAAAGTTAATGAAGACACCGTTTTTTTTTTTTTAATTTTTTGTTTTTTTAGACAAGGTCTCACTCTGTCACCAGGCTGGAGTGCAGCGGTGTGATCTCAGCTCACTGCAGGCTCCACCTCCCAGGTTCACACCATTCTCCTGCCTCAGCCTCCCACGTAGCTGGGACTACAGGCGCCTGGCTAATTTTTTTTTTGTATTTTTAGTAGAAACTGGGTTTCACCTTGTTAGCCAGGATGGTCTCGATCTTCTGACCTCGTGATCCACCCGCCTTGGTCTCCCAAAGTGCTGGGATTACAGGTGTGAGCCACCGCACCTGGCCAAAGACGAAGATTTTTAAAGGAAAAAATGAGGAGGATTATGTAATTGTTTTGAAATAATTATCCTTGGCTGCAAAGATCAATAACAAGGGTGACGGCAGTCCGAGGGTAGGCTGGCAGTTGCTGGGCAGATGACGTTGGCAGATAAGCATTTTTCTGTGTAAGGTTGTGGTAGCCTTTGAGCAAAGTTGTGGTTTTTGTAGAATCTTTTTTATTACCAGGCATACAAGATAACTCTCCTCATGGTCTTCCCTGCCTCTGCTTTTCTTAATATTGGTAACTCCATTTTGATTTTGACAACTTTTACATTTCTTCCTTTTGATCAGGATCTTTCTCAGAAAGCATGACGGATCATTCATCCTGTAGTTATTTTTGTTTGTTTATTCTTTTGAGACAAAGTCTTGCTCTGTCACCCAGGCTGGAGTGCAGTGGTGTGATCTCGGCTCCCTGCGACCTCCGCCTCCTGGGTTCAAGCAGTTCTCCTGCTTCAGCCTCCCGAGTAGCTGGGATTACAGGCGTGCGCCACCATGCCTGGGTAATTTTTGTATTTTTAGTAAAGATAGGGTTTCACCATGTTGGCCAGGCTGGTCTCGAACTCTTGATCTCAAGTGATCCTCCTGCCTTGGCCTCCCAAAGTTCTGGGATTACAGGTGTGAGCCACCGCTCCCGGCCCTGTAGTTAAGTTTTTTTTTTTTTTTTTTTTTTGAGACTGAATCTCACTCTGTCTCCCAGGCTGGAGTACTGTGGTGTGATCTTGGCTCACGGCAACCTCTGCCTCCCGTGTTCAAGTGATTCTCTTGCCTCAGCCTCTGGAGTGGCTGAGATTACAGGCAACGGTCACCACTCCCAACTAATTTTTATATTTTCAGTAGAGACAGGATTTTGCCATCTTGGCCAGGCTGGTCTCGAACTCCTGACCTCAAGTAATCCACCCGCTTCAGCCTCCCAAAGGTGGGATTATAGGCGTGAGCCGCCGTGCCTGGCCCAGATTAAAAGTTTAGAAAGGGAAAATAAAAGGTAAACTTAATAGTAATATGACAACGTCAGTTTGCATAATGGCTTTGAGTTGTGAATCTAGGCTTAAAGAAAACCAATTGAATAAGTCAAATCACCATAGGGAATTAGGTGAGACCTGCTGTAACCTTATGGCCTGTATTGTTTTATGTATATGGGTTTCAGCTTTCCCAGAGGAATTTATCCAGGTACAGCTTGTAATATGAGAAATTGCACAGACATTTTCTTGTTTAATGAATCGATACAAAAATATTTCTTTAAGTTAGGTTTTGTTAAGTTACCAGCAGAGGCTATTGATTATAAAATTTCAATTACACTATTAGTCTGCCAAGTGAGCAGAGTAGCATTAAGAGGGGTAAAAGTCTCATTATGGTATGAAGTCTTATTCCAACCTCCTGGAGAAAGCTATTTACACTGTGAAAATAGCAACTTTTTCTTCTGGTTTGTAGTTTGAATATCTTTGGTCATGACATTGGGCAGTTGGGTGAACATTTTTTGTGGTTCATAAATCAGACATGAGGCTTGTTTCTTAAAATTTACCTAGTTTCAGCCGGGCGTCAGTTGGTCACACCTGAAATCCCAGCACTTTGGGAGGCCAAGGCTGGCAGATCACTTGAGGTCAGGAGTTCAAGACCAGCCTGGCCAACATTGTGAAACCCTGTCTCTACTAAAAATACAAAAGTTAGATGGGTGTGGTGGTGTGTGCCTGTAGTCCCAGCTACTCGGGAGGCTCAGGCACGAGAATCACTTGAACCCGGGAGGTAGAGGCTACAGTGAATCATGATTGCACCACTGCACTCCAGCCAGGTCGACAGAGTGAGACTCTGTCTCAAAAAAAAATTATCTAGTTTCAGCTAATAAAGCTTTATAAGCCAGCTGGAGAATTGTGACCAAGTATTGGAGGAAATTAGAAGAATTCAGGATCTAGTCCAGTCTACACGTAGATAACAAGAACTTTAAAACAATGCACAGGGCTACAATCTATAATAAGAATAGGTATATTATAGTTTTTCTATGGAGACATAACTTTTTCTTCCCACGTTGATCACACAGGAATCTCAGATTTAAAAACCTCCTGAGCTAGGAAGCCAAACCAGGGCATCTTACATACAATCTTAAGGATCTTGGGCCTTCCAGGAAGTGACAATTTTTACTGACTCATTGTAAGTCTGGGAACTCTGGAAGCCAGGCATTCAATGCACATTTTCAAATAAGACATTTCAGTCAAAGCCTTGCTGGTATATAACCAATGTGTATATTTCCAGCTGTATCCTGCTTGAGAGCAGATTTTTATTGAATTTGTATAAATAAAAATAAGAATACAAATGGTTTGTGAATTTTGGGAGGAATCCAATAGGGAGGAAAAGCAAATGGTTCCATCTTTGTTCACAAAAGTATACTTTACCAAATACTATATATATATATATATATATATATATATATATATATATATAAAGAATCTATTATATATAAAATATATATATAATAGACCTATGTTATAGATGTCTATAATATATATTATATATATTATAGATAGCTTATGCAAGAAAAATGTCTTAAATCTGTTAGACAAAACATTTAAGTAAAGAACCAAAAATGAAAAGTCACAAACACATTATCGTCATCAATTACTTAATTTGAAGTCATTAAATTTTATTTAATGATTAGCTTGATCTTGATTAGCAATTTTATGGAGTCAGATGCAGTACCATTGTACTACGAGGTTGGCCATTGACAGTTTTATGCACCAATCAGTTTCTTTGATATATTAGAGTTCTGGAAGTTGTCATTTAGTCCATTGATCTTAAAGTTATCAGAAATGTGTTCAAGAATACTTGTTGGGCTGGGTGCGGTGGCTTACCCCTGTAATCCCAGCACTTTGGGGAACCGAGGCGGGCGGATCACGAGGTTAGGAGTTTGAGACCAGCCTGGCCAATTTGGTGAAACCTCGTCTCTACTAAAAATACAAAAACTAGCTGGGCGTGGTGGCATGTGCCTGTAGTCCCAGCTACTTGGGAGGCTGAGGCAGAAGAATCACTTGAACCCGGGAGGTGAGGTTGCAGTGAGCCGAGGTCGCGCCACTGCACTCCAGCCTGGGCAACAGAGCGAGACTCCGTCTCAAAAAAAAAAAGAGTACTTGTTAAAGTCATTTCCGTAAAAAGCAGTTTTGGAATGTAGCTGATTGCAGATGTTTTCAGAGAATAATTCAGAACAGTAACAGTGGTTGACAACACAGGAAAGCCATGGTTAAGATCCGATGAAATTTCCCAATTGATAAGGAATTTAGTTATTTCTTACATGCAGTGTTTTAAGATAACAACCTGGATCATAGGGCCATCAGACTTCTATACATTTCATATAATCTTTAGAATATTCACATTAATAACATATCCATACAAATACAACTTTAAAAAGGAATCAATTATGACTGATAACATATTATATTTTAATGAATTTATATACTTTTTAGAATATTTATATGAATAACATACCCACAAAAATAACTAAAAGAAGAGCTAATATTACTTATTTGTCCATGCATTCCGTATAATGTTTCAAAAAAGATGAATCATTTAATATCTCTATAAGATGTGACATACATTACTTGAAGCTTTTCAGGGGCATAACTGGACAATCATAAAGTTAATTTTAGGTCAGAAAGAATTTTGGATTTTGATTCTGTGGAAACCTGCCAGAGGTGCCAAAAGGTTCAAAACACTTGATCAAAACAGAATCACAGGTCACTCATAAATAGTAGTTACTCATTTAATCAGAGTGATAATTAAAAGACTTCAAAAGCAATATGGAAATTTACATGGATAGAAAAACCTTAACCTGGCCTGGCGCGGTGGCTCACGCCTGTAATCTTAGCACGTTGGGAGGCTGAGGCAGGTGGATCACAAGGTCAGGAGTTTGAGACCAGCCTGGCCAACATGGTGAAACCCCATCTCTACTAAAAATACAAAAAATTAGCCGGGTGTGGTGGCGGGTGCCTGTAATCCCAGTTACTCAGGAGGCTGAGGCAGGAGAATTGCTTGAACCCAGGAGGCAGAGGTTGCAGTGAGCCGAGGCAGAGGTTGCAGTGAGCCGAGACTGCGTCACTGCACTCTAGCCTCGGCAACAAGAGCAAGACTCCATCTCAAAAAAACAAAAAAACAAAAAAAAAAAAAGAAAAGAAAAACCTTAACCCTGTAAAGCTCAGTTTTCCCAAGTAATCGAAAATCTAATAAAGACAGCATAGGAGATTATCTTGATAAAGCATAAAATCTTTTTTTTTTTTTAAAGGCCAGTTACTAAAAATGCAAAGAAAAACCTTTTGTATTGTGATTGCCTGTCTTTGTGGGAAACCCATTTAGGTAACTTGGAAGTCAAACCTGATTAGAAGTGTACTTGAATTTAATCAGAAATAGAAAGAGCATATTGAGGGTCATGAGTGTATACTGTATTATAGAGGAATGTAAAAGAAAACTAATACCTTGTGACTGGGTGTGGTGGCTCACGCGTGTAATCTCAGCACTTTGGGAGGCTGAGGCAGGTGGATCACATGAGGTCAAGAGTTCAAGACCAGCCTGGCCGACATGGTGAAATGCTATCTCTACTAAAAATAAAAAATTAGCCAGGCATGTTGGTGTGTGCCTGTAGTCCCAGCTACTCAGGAGGCTGAGGCAGGAGAATTGCTTGAACCAGGGAGGCAGAGGTTGCAGTGAGCCGGGATCACGCCTCTGCACTCCAGCCTGGGTGACAGAGTGAGACGCTGTCTAAAAAGAAAAACAAAAAACAAAAAACACCCTAGTACCTTGAGTAGGGGAATGCATGACTCTTAGTAACAGCATGGGAAGTTTCCTCATTACAGGGAATAATTCAGACATATCAAGAAAAGCCAAGAGTACAGAAACAAATTATACTGAAGGAAAACATTGCTTTCTAGGCTTTTAAAATAAACATGTTAGTGTCAGGCCATAATAGCAGAGTTAGAACTAGGAAAAAGAAAGTTAACAGGAGTTGACAAAAAGGTTGAAGGAGAGAGTTATCACCCCAGCCAAGCAAAAAGATATACCTTTTTAAGAGAAGAAAGAACAGAAGGCAATGATGTATGACCTGCAAATCATTTGCAGTGAGGTACAGCAAAGGTTGAACTTCTGATACAAATTTGAGAAACTTCAAAAAGAAAGAACTTTTCCTGAAGAAGTGAAATGAAAAACATTACATCTCCAACCTGAGAGTAGGAAAATTAATTAGATCTCAGGAAGAAATAGAAATAGTTTAGGAGATGAGTGTTAAACAGATTTCAGAATTAAAAATCAAAACTTCTTGCAATGTTATTAAAAACAAATACTTTAGGTAAACCATGTTGTTTTAATATAGGTAACCAAATTTTAAAATTTTTGTATTAGTGTATTTTTAGCATCATAGATCAGTTTTTAGAAAGACTAAACATAAACAATCTCTTTTAATTATAGCCAACTTAATGACGTGCAAAATTCCTTTTATAAATTGTCTTTTCATGAACCTGATCATGACTTTTCTTGGATCATTATTGATGTGCTTGGACTTTCTGCTTTGTCCTACACTTCCTTATCTTAAATAAGCAGTCATTTTAGTTTAGAACAAAAACTTATCACATGAGATTCTTTCTCATACAAAGTTATTCTTTTCTTTGTAACCTTCCTTAAAAAATATATCTTCGTATCCATAACTTTTTTCACATCTCTCTCTTTTGGTATTCTATTTCTTTCCATATCCATATTTTGAAATAACCTTTAAATAACTTCTAAGTTAGATAAAATTATTCTTTAAAAAATTTTTAAATAAAAAAAATGTTAATTTTTTTTTTTTTTTTCCGAGAGAAGGTCTCACTCTGTCAGCCAGACTGGAGTGCTTGCTGCAGCCTCAAACTCCTGGCCTCAAGTGATCCTTCTACCTCAGTCTCCCTCGTATGAGCTACTGTGTCTGACTCTAAATCATTCTTTTCTCAATAAGGAACACATTTTTATGCCCATCTTATACTTTTTTCTTATTAAAAAATACCTTATATGTTTTAGGCACATTTTATATATAGAATTCTACATATTCATTAGAATTTTAAACTGTTCTTAACCTTTACTTTTAGTGAAAACCTAGAAAGCAAGATCTTGAATTGTTTTTCACTTATAACTGTTTTATAGATGAGAACCATTTTATAATTTTTAGAAGTTTCTTTCCCTGTAACATAATTTGAAAAATCTTAGTTGGAAATGACCCAGACATTTAATTACTATTTATTATTTGATTGAACATAACTTTAAGATTTCAAATTACTTGAAAAATTCATTTAGAAGCATTTATCCTATTTACATTGATGTAATTTATTTATTAACAGTTTACCTAGATTATTCATGAGAATTGAGATATTAGACAAAGCTAATTGTCATTTCAAGTTATTTCCCTGTTAATCATTTTTATAGCTTGTGAATATCAGGTGTCCAATAACTCAGGATATAAACCTGTTTTTTTTTTCAACCAACAGTGATAAATTAGTCTTATTTATCAAAACATTACACAAACGAAGATCATTCTGTTGTAGGCTGGGTTTATAGTTTTATAACCTTGTTGTGAAACCGTGATGTCTTAAAATGTCTAATAGAGACAAATATAAACTGTCTGAGCAGTAAACCTAGGCAAAGATGCATGCTGACAAATTTGAAGATATTTTAATTTTTATCTTACCAATAACTTTAAAACCAACTTATTGATTAGAGATTTACATAAGTCATGTGAACTGAAAGGCATTTGGGTTAATTACTATATATTTTATGTGAGCACTCCTTTCTCTTTAAGGGACTTCTTGCCAACTAACTATGCCCAGTTATACAATGTAGACACAACATAAAATACATGCACATACATATAAACACATAAATATGCACACAAATAAAGATCTTATAGTTTTCATTTTTGAATTTTCATCATGAGATTGTAATACAAACTCACTGGTTTATAAGACAGTCGGATCCAGATTATATTTCTGGCAAAACTGGAACCTGTTCATATGTCTAAACTTTATTTGCCTCAATAGCTAATCTAATAATGAAGGCCATGGGCCAAAATTTTGGGTACGCAGTTTTCATGGCACTTTGATTTTTTAAAGCATCTTTGAAACCATCCCCCAGCCCCTGCCACTTTTGTGTAGTTTCAGATGAGTTTAGGGTTAAAATTTCGATGTTTACATAATAGCTAGGACTGGTTGAATTGTATAAGTAAAATAAAATCTCCAGGTAGCCTTGAATTAGTAACATATCTATCTTTTGTTTGCCTGTCTGGTTTGCTTAATTAGCAAATGTGGGCAGGGAAGAACTTTAGCAGGTTTTTTTGGTTTGTTTTTTGTTTTGGCTTTTTCTTTTTGCCTCTGCGTGCCGGAAAAAGCAAGATTTTTTGGTGTGTGTATATGCTGGACAGACATACCTTTTATTATTGCTCTAAGCTCAAGATTTTGACCTGTTTGACTTGAGTGCCTAGCATTATAAACATCTATCTAGTTCTTTTTCTTTTAGAGATTGATTTTTCAATTAAGTGTTTCATCACCATACACAGTTGCTAGTTAGGCAAACCTAAATTTATATTTCTAAAAGGTGTCAAAGTTGTTGGTTACCATGGAGCTGTTGTAATTCATAAAGTTATTAATTTGAAAGCCTTTTAAAAGACTTCTCTCTCTCTCTCTCTCTCTTTTTAAAAATATCTTGGCTGGAATGCCATAAGCAGTGCATTTCATCTCAACACCAGTAGAAAAGTCAGCAGATTTAAAGTAGGCAGAAAAACAAATAGAGAGATAGTGAGTTAGAAGACTCAACATGTTAACTCTATAGTTGCAGGTCTTTTTGAATAATGACCCTTAGTGCTCTGAATTTTCCTTGTAATGTGCCCATCAGTTGAAAAATGTGCAGAAGAATGGGCCATAATATATAGCCTTCTATAGTCCCAGAAAAGCTAGCATGCCTAAATGTTTGAGAATCTTATTCCATTTCTTATTAATCTCTCAAGAGCAAAGAAAATTCTATAAATCCCATGAGGAATTCAGAGTAGTGTTTTAGACGGTGGCAACCACCCTAGTAGCTTTTTTAAAATTTTGAGATGGAGTCTCACTCTGTCACCCAGGCTGGATTACAGTGGTGCAATCTCACCTCACTGCAGCCTCCACCTCCCGGGCTCAAGCGATCTTCCCACCTGAGCCTCCCGAGTAGTTGGGACTACAGGTGTGCGTGCCACCACGCCTGGCTAATTGTTTGTATTTTTTGGTAGATACGAGGTTTTGCCATGTTGCTCAGGCTGGTCTTGAACTCCTGAGCTCAAGTGATCTGCCTGCCTTGGCCTTGCATGGTGCTGGGATTATAGGCATGAGCCACCGCACCTCGCCGCCTAGTTTCTTTTAATTAGCCATTCTGTGCCCACTATCCAGAACATTTATTTTGGTCTCAGAAAGTTTTCAGAAACAAGCCTGGGAAAAGAGTCAAATCAAATGAAAAGAATCCAAGATAAGAGTGTTCAAAAACATTTTAACCTAGGCATACATGTCAAATGAGATATTAAATGGGGTACACAAACCAGAGAAGTCATGCCTCCCAGAGAGAATGTCAATTTTGTAGAAACCAAGAGTACTTAATCCAGAAAGACGCTTTTCTTTATACTAGAAAATACTTTCCAGAAAAGGTAAAAAGTCTATCAATCATCCCAAGAGGGATGTGTGATTCATTATTAAGGTGGCCTTATCCAAACCACGTTCCAAATAAAGTAAAAAAGCCTCTACTAAAAGGAAGGAGACTCAGACTGAGAGAAGACATACCAGGACAGAAAAGGAGAATCATGGTGGTGGCGAGCTCAAGGGGTCAAGCGAGTGCTGCAGTGGTGCCGAGAATCACCAATTCTTACAGTGCCTTTTCAGGTCCTGTTTCTGACACCAATTATGTGAACCAGATAACAGAGAGAGGCCTTTTTTCTAAGAGAAAAAAATGTTTATTTGGGAATAGAACATAGCAGTGGGAACGTATAAATTAGGTCCATTTTCAGGAAGACAATGGTTTTTTTTTTTTTTTGAGAGACAGGTCTTGTTATTTTCTCCTGGCTGCACTTGAACTCCTGAGTTAAAGTGATCCTCCTGCCTTGGCCCCACAAATAGCTGGAACTATTGTACCCACTATACCCTGCTTTTTTTGTTTGTTTTGTTTTTGTTAGAGAGTCTTGCTCTGTCACCCAGGCTGGAGTGCAGTGGCACAATCTCGGCTCACTGCAACCTCCGCCTCCCGAGTTTAAGGGATTCTCCTGCCTCAGACTTCCTAGTAGCTGGGATTACAGGCACACGCCACCACGACTGGCGAATTTTTTGGTATTTTTAGTAGAGATGGGGTTTCGCCATGTTGGCCAGGCTGGTCTCGAACTCCTGACCTCAGCTGATCCGCTCACCTCGGCCGCCCAAAGTACTGGCATGAGCCACCACGCCCGGCCTACACCCAGCTTTAAAGGAAAAAATGAGGAGTGTTACAGAATTGTTTTGAAGTCATTATTCTTGGCTACAAAGATCAATAACAAGAGTGATACTGTCGAAGGTTGGGCAGGCAGTTGCCGGGCTGATGTCTTTTTTTTTTTTTTTTTTTTTTTTTGAGACGGAGTCTCGCTCTGTCGCCCAGGCTGGAGTGCAGTGGCGTGATCTCGGCTCACTGCAAGCTCCGCCTCCCGGGCTTACGCCATTCTCCTGCCTCAGCCTCCCGAGTAGCTGGGACCACAGGCGCCCGCCACCTCGCCCGGCTAGTTTTTTTTTTGTATTTTTTAGTAGAGACGGGGTTTCACCGTGTTCGCCAGGATGGTCTCGATCTCCTGACCTCGTGATCTGCCTGTCTCGGCCTCCCAAAGTGCTGGGATTACAGGCTTGAGCCACCGCGCCCGGCCAGGGCTGATGTCTTAACAGATGTATTTCTGTGTAAGGTTGTGATGGCCTTTGTTCAAGGTTGTAGCTTTTGTAGAATCTTTTTTGTTATCAGGCATACAAGCATGAGAGCCCTTTCTTCATGACCTTCCCCAGCTTTGTCAGGGCTTGCTTAACGTAAGTAATTCCACGTTGGTTCTGATAATTTCGTACTTTCCTTTCTCCATTGAATTACTTTCTAGGCCATTGTAGACAGTCAGTCCATCATACGGGCAGGCCTATTTCTGGTCTCTCCAAATTCTGTGCCAGTGATATATTTGTCTTTCCTGTGCCAATACCACATTGTCTTGATTATGTGAGCTTTTGTTGTCAGTCTGAAATTATGTAGTATAAGTTCTCCATTTTGTTTTTTTTAATAGCCAAGATCACTTCCACTCTTCTTAATTCTTTGCATTTCTTTTTTTTTTTTTTTTTTTTCCCCTAGACGGAGTCTCGCTCTGTCACCCAGGCTAGAGTGCAGTGGTGCGATCTCGGCTCACTGCAACCTCCACCTCCCAGGTTCAAGCAATTCTCCTGCCTCAGCCTCCTCAGTAGCTGGGATTATAGGCGCGTGCCACCATGCCTCATTTTTGTGTTTTTAGTAGAGACAGGGTTTCACCATGTTGATCAGGCTGGTCTCGAACTCCGACCTCAGGTGATCTGCCCACCTCAGCCTCCCAGAGTGCTGGAATTATAGGCGTGACCCACCGTGCCTGGCCGACATTATTATATGTACACATTTTCGCATGGAGATGTTTTCATTCATTTCCTACCTGTGTCTATGAGGGTTCCGATTTCTCCTCAGCCTTGCCAGCATTTATTATTGTTCATTTTTTTGATTATTGCCATCCTAGGGCGTGTCAGGTGGTATCTCTTAGAGGTGCATTTTCCTAACGACCAGTGATGTTGAGCATCTTTTCATTTGCGATTTGGACGTTTGTATATCTTCCTTAGAGAAATATCTCTTCAAATCCTTGGCCCATTTTTACATTGGATTATGTGTCTATTGTTGGATTGTAAAAGTTCTTTATATATTCTGGATAAGGGCTCTTTATCGGGTACCTGATTTGCATCTCTTGCCACTGTTTGTACTGTATCTCCAGGAGCTGAGTGACCACAGGCCACCAGTAACTTAGTTCCTGGTGATGTAGCACCTCCAGTCCTGTCTGCCAGACCTTTTCTCAGCCTGTTCTGCCCTAGAAAGATTCCCCATACAAGACTCAGTCTCTTTACTGTTATTGGTTAGCTCAAATCTGACAGTACTAGGCTGGGTGTCGTGGCTCATGCCTGTAATCCCAACACTTTGGGAGGCCGAGGCAGGCAGATCACCTGAGGTCAGGAGTTTGAGACCAGCCTGACCAACGTGGTGAAATCCTGTCACTACTTTAAAAAAAAAATAACTGGGCATGGTGGCGCATGCCTGTAATCCCAGCTACTCAGGAGGCTGAGGCAGGAGAATCACTTGAACCCAGGAGGCGAAGGTTGCAGTGAGCTGGGATTGTGCCACTGCACTCCAGCCTGGGCGACAGAGTCAGGCTTCTTCTCGAAAAAAATAAATAAATAAATAAATAAAATAATAACAAACTGGTAGTTCTAATTAAACCAACTTTTCTTCTCCAACCATGCTTGACTTTTCACATTCTTTATTACAGTTCTTAAACATTTCTATTCTGGGTTCATACCTACGATCCCTTCTGCTGACTATGTTTCACTCTCCATTTCTACATGCCCCTTCCAGCATGAGCCCCGCCTCTCCCTGTGCCGGCCTTTTCCATTGTGCCCACTTGGGCTTTGCAGGAAACATCCCTTTGTCTTCATTTTTCTCCGGGACTGCCCCTGCCCATTTTCACAATCCATACCCGATCTTTGCTTGATACTTCATTTACCTTGGTGGTCCTTCCTAATAAAGAACCTGATTCTTAGCTGCTGCTGTTGTCAGAATAACATTCTCCAGATTTCTCTGTTGAATCTTTTTAGTACAATCTGCTCCACAGGCCTGTTGCTATTATTTGTGGATATTCGAGAAACTCTTCTTCCTGTTTTTCACTCCTTTTCCTCTGGCTTTATCCTAAGGGGCAGGAATATTCTGACAGATGACACTTCCCTTCTTTTTAAATTTGAGACAGGCTCCTTCTATCGCCCAGGCTGGAATGCAGTGGCACGATCTCGGCTCACTGCAGCCTCAGCTTCCCAGGCTTAAGTGATCCACCTGGAGTAGCTGTGATTATAGGTACGCACCACCACGCCTGGCTAAATTGGTATTTTTTATAGAGATGGGGTTTCACCATGTCTCCTAGGCTGACCATGTCTCCCAGGCTGGTCTTGAACTCCTGGAGTCTCATGATCTGCCCACCTTCGCCTCCCGAAGTGCTGGGGTTACAGGCATGAGCCACCACGCCCGGCCAGGCTGGAGTGCAGTGATACAGTCAGGGCTCACTGCATCCTTGACTTCCCTGGGTCAAGTGATCCTCCCAACTCAGCCTCCTGAGTAGCTGGGACAATAGGTGCGCACCACGATGCTTGGCTAGTTTTAAAATTTTTCTGTAGAGACAGGGTCTCCTTATGTTGCCCAGGCTGGTCTTGAACTCCTGCACTCAAGTGATCCACCTGCCTTGACCTCTCTAAGTGCTGAGATTACAGGTGTGAGCCACTGTGCCCAGCCAGATGACAATTCTGTTATTCCATCTACTCTTGATAACAATATGCTAAACCCTGTCATTTTATTTTATTTAATTTATTTTTAATGCTTCTCATCCCAAGTTTCTTCTTTCCAATCCAGTGATTTTCAGTAATATCAGACTCAGTGCCTTTTGTTTATACCATACTCTATAATATTGTTAAAGTACATTTATGGATAATATAATATGTGTTTTGCCCAAACTATAAGATAATGAGAGAAAAAGGGAAGTCCTTTGTATTAAATATTATGTATTTCTGTACAAACATAGTCTGGCACTACTACATTAGAAGGTGTCAGGAAGCAGTTAGCTACTTGCACCTTCTTATAATAGATAAGTTTAGCTTTAACAGAGGTAAAATGGCTGACTGCAGTGGCTCACACCTGAAGTCCCAGCACTTGGGGAGTCCGAGGCAAGTGGATTGCCTGAGGTCAGGAGTTGGAGACCAGCCTGGCCAACATGATGAAACCCCATCTCTTCAAAAAATATAAAAATCAGCCAGACATGGTGGCATAAAGTGCCTGTAGTCCCGGCTACTTGGGGGGCTGAGGCACGAAAATTGCTTGAACCTGGGAGGTGGAGGTTGCAGTGAGCTAAAATTGTGTTACTGTACTTCAGCCTGGGCGACAGAGCAAGACTCTGTCTCAAACAAAAAAAAAAACAAACAAAAAACAGGCCTGGTGCAGTGGCTGACGCCTGTAATCCCAGCACTTTGGGAGGCCAAGGTGGGCAGATCCAGAAGTCAGGAGTTCGAGACCAGCCTGGCCAATATGGTAAAACCCCATCTCTATTAAAAATACAAAAATTAGCCGGGCATGGTGGTGGGCACCTGTAGTCCCAGCCACTCAGGAGGCTGAGGCAGAAGAATCGCTTGAACCTGGGAGGCGGAGGTTGCAGTGAGCCGAGATTGCGCCACTGTACTCCAGCCTGGGCAACAGAGCGAGACTCTGTCTCAAAACCAAAACCAAAACCAAAACAAACAACAGAAGTAAAGGGACTAGTGGTTATTATTATTATTTTTTTTTACAAGACTTTCAAGACAGACTTGTTTATATGTGATTAAGAGAGGGAAATAACCCTTATTGAGGTAGGGCTAGCATGCCAACAAATGACAGGCTTACCTTAGACGTATTTCAGGTTTCATTCCAGACCACTGCAATGAAGCAAACGTCACAGTAAAGCGAGGCCACACAAATGTTTTGGTTTCCCATTGCTTATAAAAGTCATGTTTACACTATACCGTAGTCTGTTAAGTATGCAATAGCATTATATCTAAAACAAAATGTAATTTTAAAAAATCATAACTAATTAAAATGTACTTTATTTCTAAAATTGCTAATGATTGGGCTGGGTGCAGTGGCTCACGCCTGTAATCCCAGCACTTTGGGAGGCTGAGTCGGGTGGATCATGAGGTCAGGAGTTCAAGACAATCTTGGCCAAGATGCTGAAACCTCGTCTCTACTAAAAATACAAAAATTAGCCAGGCGTGATGGCACACACCTGTCATCCCAGCTGCTCGGGAGGCTGAGGCAGGAGAATCACTTGAACCCGGGCGGCAGAGGTTGCATTGAGCCAAGATTGCGCCACTGCACTCCAGGCTGGGCGACAGAGCAAGACTCTGTCTCAAAAAAAAAAAAAAAAAAATTGCTAATGATCATCTGAGCCTTCAGCGAGTCATGGTCTTTTTGCTGGTCAGCCCACTATTTGTGATGCTAATACTGACAGTTGAAACACGGTAATGATACTCTACTGCTTCCTTTCTTCTATGTCTTTAGAACATTATTTTGGCATTAAGATAACATCTAGTTTTCTGTCAACCATTAAGCGAATGTTTGTCTTAAAAAAAAAAAATCCCACAAGTTGATAATACTAATACTTCCCTGAAATAATATCTAATTAGAGTTTGTAAAAGCATTTTTTAATTCTGTCATTTGTTCTGCATTTACTAGCTGGCATTATTCTGTAAAGGAGAGCTTTTCTTTTTTTTTAATCAACCAAGAATATTTAGTTACTCTGAAATACAGTTCCTACTGATATGGCATGATAAATGCCTGATTTGTTTTCTCTTAAACTACCAATTTTCAAAGTAGGAGTTGTTTTACTTGCCACTTCAAATGGTGACTTTTTCCCTTGGTTTTGAATGTAATGATGCATTTTCATCAACTCCATCCATTATAGTTATTTTCTGTTTTGATCATCAAATTTTCACACTTTGGCTGGTGGGAAATTTTTCAGCGGACTCCTGTGTCTTATTTTTAAATTTTAAAATGTTTTCAGTTTTATTGCTGTATAATTGACATATGAGAAATTGTACATATTTAAAGTGTACAAGTTGATGAGTTTTTTTTTTTTGAAATGGAGTCTCATTTTGTTGCCCAGGCTGGAGTGCAGTGGTGCTTTGTCTCCTAGGTTCAAGAGATTCTCCTGCCTCAGCCTCCCAAGTAGCTGGGATTACACGCTCCTGCCACCATGGTATTTTTATTAGAGACAGGGTTTCACCATATTGGCCACAGTGGTCTCGAACTCTTCACCTCAAGTAATCCACCTGCCTCGGGCTCCCAAATGTTGGGATTATAGGCATGAGCCACCCTGCTCTGCCAGATAAAGTTTTATACATGTATATGCCCGTGAAGCTATCACCATAGTTAAGATAATATTTCTTCAATACAAAATGTTTTGTATTTCCAAAATATAAAAATGTCCTTGTTCTTCTTTATAATCCAAATTTCTCTTTACTTCCTGTAAACCACTGATTTCCTTTCTGTCACTATATGTTAATTAGAGAGACATGATCCTTCTCCCCAGCCTGCAGTCCCCTCAAGTGGCCTGGCCTGTGAAATGCTGTCAATCCCTGCTGGGCCTGAGACTCTCTCCCCCCACCAAGAGATACGATGTTGGCTGGGTGGCACCAGCAAGAGGGACCCCACCACCACAAGTGGCCCAGCTGGGGGACCCTCTTTGTCCTTGTGGGTCTGAGACTTCCCTTTCTACCCAGAGATACTGGGGCTGCCAGAGGGCATAGGTCAGACAAGCTGCCACAAAAGCAGCCTGACCTTGGAAGTCGGCTGGCCTGACTTTCTCCTTCTCCACTGAGAGACTCCCAGTGGGACAGTCTGGAGGAGTCCCTCCCTCTCCCTCAGACAGCTCCAGCAGGGACCAGTGGGAGTCTAAGAAAAATTACACTGCAAAGGCTCTGAAAATTAAACTGCCCATTGGAACCATAGCACGCAGAAGAAGTAGGCCAGGACCTGCATGCTAAATTGAAATAATGTACTAAAATAAAAGCATGAATGAACCAAGGTCTAGAATTTCCAACATAATAGACAGAATGTCTCAGATACAACAAAAACATCTCTTGCCATACCAAGAAACAAGAAAATCATACCTTGAATAAGGATAATCAGCTGACAGCAACACCAGATAAATCAAACGATGGAATTAACTGACAAGGATTTTAAAGTAGCTGTCATAAAAATGCTTCAGCCATCAGTTACAAATTGTCTTGAAACAAATGAAAAAGAAACCTGAGCAAAGAAATAGCAGTTATAAAAGAACCAAGAGGGAATTCTAAAGCTGAGAAGTATAGTAAGAGAAATACTGTGATTGATGGGCCCAGTAGTCAAATGGAGATGACAAAATAGAATCAGTGACCTTAACAGATCAATAGAATGATTGGTGAACAGGACAGAACAATAGAACTTACCCAATCTGTGCCGAGTGTCGTGGCTCACGCGTGTAGTCCTAGCACTTTAGGAGGCTGAGGCAGGTGGATCACCTGAGGTCAGGAGTTCAAGACCAGCCTGGCCAACATGGTGAAACCCTGTCTCCATGTACAAGGCACCCATCGGATCTTGTGAGACTTAATTCACTACCACAAGAATAGTACAGGAAAGACTGACCCCTGTGATTCAGTTTCCTCCCCAGGTCTGTCCCACAACATGTGAGAATTCTGGAAAATACAGTTCAAGTTGAGGTTTGGGTGGGGACACAGCCAAACCATATCAAGTTCCATGGTGAAATTTTCAACAAATGCTGCTGGAGCAATTAGATATCCATAGGCCAAAACCAGCAGAAAAGAATAAAAGACCCAAATACTGCTCCCCCCAACAAATTCCAAAAAACAGTGTCTTAAACATCACACCTTACATAAAAATTAATTCAAAATGGATCACAGACTTAAACATTTGGAGAAATCATTTTTTAAAACGAGAAACATTCCATCCTCTTCTCACGTGCTTCTATGCCTGTGTCTTACAGAGTCCTTTTGAAAAATCCTTTTAGTCCTTCAGTATTGGATTTGGACGGCACACCTCTGGGAAGCTCTCACTGATCCTTTGGTGAAGCTACCTTGGTTGCTCTTCCATCTTATGGGCTCTAGTCCTTACATTATCTGTCCCCTGTGCACGGGCAGAGAGATCTCTGGTCTCTCTTCCTGTTCTTATAAGGACGGTAGTTCTGTCAGATTTGGGTCCCACTCACATGACCTCACTTAACTTTAAATACCTCATTAAAGAGCCTATATCCACATGCCTTTGCATTGCATTGAGGGTTAGGACTTCAATCTGAACGGGACAGGGCAGCACAGGGCAGTTCAGAACAAAGTGTATTAACTTCTTAATTAAGTGATTGAAATGTACAGTTATTCAGCTTTGTTTCTCTAGTGACATGAGATTTTGTGGAAATTATCTGTGACTCTGGCATTTGTTGGACACTGGGTTTTCAGTGCTATTTGCAAGATTTGAATGTTTTGTTTGCTGCCTTGTACATTTTATTAGGAACTTGGAAGAGGTGTGTAGGCACAGGTATCTTGAACAGTATGAACAGTATTTTCCCTTCACTCCTTTTTTTCCAAATGCAGTACTGAGATGGACAAGGAAACTTTTTTTTTTTTTTAAAGTCAGAACAAAAAGTGGTTAAAAGTATTCATGGTCAACTGACAGTAATTAAGCTAGTAGAATTTTATGTAATGTTCTTTCATTGTGGACAGGCTTATATTAATAACAGTACTTTGGGAGGTCGAGGTGGGCAGATCACTTGAGATCAGGAGTTCAAGACCTGCCTGACCAATATGGTAAAACCCTGCATCTACGAAAAATACCAATATTAACTGGGCGTGGTGCCGCTTACCTGTAATCCCAGCTACTCAGGAGGCTGAGGCAGGAGAACCACTTGAATTGGGAGGCGGAGGGTGCAGTGAGTCCAGATCACACTACTGTACTCCAGCCTAGGCAACAGAGTGAGACTTTGTCTCAAAAGAAAAAAAAAAAAAAGTAGTACACTGACACACATCATACATGTGTAAAGGCTACTCATTCATGTTTCCACTTTCCTTCTCCTTGTTCGTTGCTGGTATTGTTAATTCCATGTTATTTCAGTCACTTGGCCTCAAAATCAGTTATTTTGGATGACTTCCTCTGGTGTGCCCCTCAGTGGGAAATGACATTGATTTCACTTCTTCAGTAACCTACCAGTTCCACTGATCTTAGGAGAAAGTCATCATTACCTCTCTCACATAACCTCCTCCCAGGCTTCACTGCTTTCACTTGTACTGAAATCAAGGTGGTCTTACACAGAGCTCTGGACAGATCTGATTTTATCTTTTAAAGCTTGATATTATCTTGATTCCAACCCTAGTTGATCTAGATATTTCTTTAGATTACCTTCTTACTACATGTACCAACTTATATGACTCATGATATATGTTTTTATCCCTTGCATCAAATGGTGATTTTTTTGGAAATGGGAATAATAATCTATTTCTTACATACCTGCTGCTTGCCCCCACAATGTCTCAAATATGTATACTCCAGGGCTGGGCACAGTGGCTTACTCACAACTGTAATCTTAGCATTTGGAGAGGCTGAGGTGGGAGGATCGCTTGAGACCAGGAGTTCAAGACCAGCCTGGGCAACATAGTGAGACCTCATCTCTACAAAAAATTAAAAAATAACCAGGCATGGTGGCTCACAGCCATAGTCCCAGCTACTTGAGAGTCTGAGGTGGGAGGATTGCTTGAACCCAGGAGCTGGAGGTTGCAGGGAGCTATGATTGCATCACTGCACTCCAGCCTGAGGAACAGAGCAAGACCCTGTCTCAAAACAAAACAAACAAAAGAACCACACTCCAGGATTGTTCTCCCCTACCCATCCTTCTTTATTCAGAGCAGGGATACGCTTGCATATGCAGACAGCCCCCATTTTTTAGGAGTCTGTTTTATCTGTTTCTTAGCATTATATATTATTGTACTAATATTATTTGAAGGAGTCTGATGGATTTGAAAATGAAAGCATTAGTGGTTCTCCCTATAGAGTTTTCAGAGTTAATGAATCATAGGTTTATTTCATTGGGCTTTAGTAAAAACCCAAGGCACTGCCAAAACACTAAAATGCTCCAATGCTAATTTCCTGCGTCATGCAGATACCAGTAGGAGTATTTATGGTTACGAAACACATGGTTTGTCTTAAAAATGATGCCTTGGTGGTTTGTTTCTGTGCATTGATGATTTTATTCAAAGTGTGATTTGTTTACTTGTCATAGTCGATGCTTCGAGGGAGAGGAGGTTGTTACAAACACACCTTCTATGGAATTGAGAGCCATCGCTGCATGGAAACCACCCCGAGCTTGGCGTGTGCTAATAAATGTGTCTTCTGTTGGCGGTAAGTAAAAATGAATGGTCATGGTGATCGAATATGTAATGAGCTGTGGTAATCAATCTGCCCAGCTCACACTCAGACTCACCTAAGAGCTCTGCTGTCTTAGTGATTAATCTTTTTAAGTGTGAATGTTAGTGTCTAAAAATTTTGTAGACAAATATTTTTATTTCTCTTGGACAAACACTGAGGAATTGCTGGATTTGTAAACATCCATTCGTACAATTTGTCTTTTTTAACTGGTGAGTTTAGTTTGTCTTATTTATAGTGATTATCGATAAACAGTGATACATTATTGATAAAAGTTTATTTTTATTCTGTCCTTTTGTGCTTTCTGTTTATCTTGCTCTCCTACATTGTTTTCTTTTTTTTCTATCTATGACTAGTTTTATGCTAAGGTATCAGCTTGGGTGTCTTGTTATTGGAGGCTTTTCAGTTTATCTTGCTGGAAATACAAGCAGTGAATGTTGTGTTTCAGCTGGTTACAGCCCATTGTATGCAGAGTTGAGTCTTTTACAGCAATTGGGAATAGTTTAAGTGAAAGAAAATGGCTAAATTGCACAATTCTGTCTCTCTTTTTTTGGGGGTGGTGGTGCTTGCTACTAACTCATTTCTTTTTCTTTTCTTTTTTTTTTTGAGATGAAGTTTAGCTCGTTGCCCAGGGTGGAGTGCAATGGCATCATCTCAACTCACTGCAACCTCTGCCTCCCGGGTTCAAGTGATTCTCCTGCCTCAGCCTGCCAAGTAGTTGGGACTACAGGTGCACACCACCATGCCCAGCTAATTTTTGTATTTTTAGTAGAGATGGAGTTTCACCATGTTGGCCAGGCTGGTCTTGAACTCCTGACCTCAGGTGATCCGCCTGCCTCGGCCTCCCAAAGTGCTGGGATTACAAGCATGAGCCACCGCACCTAGCCTACTAACGCATTTCTTTGCTTCACTTAAAACTGCTTACTCTTCAACTCCTAGTTCTCTATGCCAACTCATGTCTCCATAGCAGTTCATTTTGTCGTGGTCACTAATGACTTCCTTACTATCAGATCTAATAGAAGCTACTTAATTCTTATCTTAGTTGAACTCCAGTGAAGCATGCTAGGAAAGAAGGGGAAGGGCCACCCCTTCTGTTAGATTCAGAGACACCAGTCTCTTCTAGTACCCCACCCATCCTTGTTAGTTTCTTTTCAGTTTCCTCTGTTAGCTGTTCTTTCTGCTTCTGTCCTTCGGCCGTCTTTTATGACTCTGTGTGATGATGGTAGGAGACATAAACCATTTCCATGGCTTCATTTACCTGTAGTTTGACATCTTTAAATACTTTATCTCCAGTCTCAGTCTCTTTTCTGAGTTTTCATTCTCCATATCCAATTTCCTGTTGCATACCTTCACTTGGATCATCCACAGTCATTTCAAGCTTAATATATTTATCATGGAATTTATTAGACTTGTGTTAACTTGTTCTGTTTTGGGTAATGGCACTATTAGCTATCTAATGGCCCAGGCTGGACATTTCTTCTCTTTTTCTCAAACTCACTGTATCCATTTGCTTATTTAATTCTATTGACTATGTTTCAGATTCTCATTATTTCTCCCTTTAGCAACCAAAATGATTTGATACTTTCTAGTCAGTGTCATCTCTTAATTTATCTCCATATTGACACAAGAGTTATAATTCTCTTTTTTCCAAAGTTATTCTTTTTTTTTTTGAGACGGAGTCTCGCTCTGTCGCCCAGGCTGGAGTGCTGTGGCCGGATCTCAGCTCACTGCAAGCTCCGCCTCCCGGGTTCCCGCCATTCTCCTGCCTCAGGCTCCTGAGTAGCTGGGACTACAGGCGCCCGCCACCTCGCCCGGCTAGTTTTTTTTTTGTATTTTTTTAGTAGAGACGGGGTTTCACCGTGTTAGCCAGGATGGTCTCGATCTCCTGACCTCGTGATCCGCCCGTCTCGGCCTCCCAAAGTGCTGGGATTACAGGCTTGAGCCACTGCGCCCGGCCCCAAAGTTATTCTTAAAAATGTTATTTTGATTATTATAAATGCTTATAATAATTTGATTTGCGGGTTATTTTATGATTATTTGGGGGTTACAAATAAATTTTAGCAAGTAGACAATGTTACATGTATAAAATCAGTGATTAATGGGATTGACTATTTTGAATTGGTGACACTATTTTGAGTTGATATTATTTGACTCAATAGTGGTCAAAAACTTTGCTCATAGACAGCTCTGTCCCGCCTCCTGTATGTCATTGTCACAAATTGCAACTTTATCTACTATATGCCCATTAACATAGATTTATAATTGCTGTTTTATACATTTGTCTTTTACACCATCAAGAGAAAAACTAGAGGAGTTACAATCTAAAAATACTGGCTGGGTGCAGTGGCTTATGCCTATAATCCTAGCACCTTGGGATGCCAAGGTGGGTGGAGCACTTGAGCCCAGGGGTTCAAGACCAGTCTGGGTAACATGACGAAACCTCGTCTCTACAAAACATGCAAAAATTAGCCGGGCATGGTGGTGCATATATATGAGGTCCCAGCTACTCCAGAAGGATGAGGTGGGGGTGATCATAAGTCTGGGAGCTGGAGGTTGCAATGAGCCTTAATTGTGCCACTGCACTGCAGCCTGGGTGGCAGAGCAAGACCATGTCTCAAAACAAACAAACGAAAAACAAACAGAAATAAAAATCCAAAAATACAACAATGGTGACTTTTGTATTTACCTATGTGTTTTATCTTTATGTTGTTCTTTGTATATTTGTATGATATGAGTCTGTTTAGTGTCCTTTCATTTTTGTCTGAAGAACTCCCTTTAGCATTTATGGTAAGGCAGGTCTGTTAGCAGTGCACTCCCTCAGCCTTTATTGTCAGTGTCTTAATGTCTCCTTCAGTTTTGAAGAATTTTTTTCTAGATATAGAAATCTAGACTGATAGTTTTTTTCTTGTAACATTTTAAATATGCTCTTCTACTGTCTTCTGGCCTCCATGGATTCTGCTGAGAAATTGGCTGTTAATTTTACTAAGGATATGTGATGAGTGCCTTCTCTCTTGCTTCTTTCAAGTTTCTTTCTTTGTCTTATTCTTCCAACAGTCTGATTATACCATACCTTGGTATGGATCTCTTTGTGTTTGTACTACTTAGAGTTTGTTGAGTTTCTTAGTTCTGTAAATTCATGTCTTCTACCAAATTTGGGAATTTTTCAATAAGTATTTCTTCACATGTTCTTTCTGTTCCTTTTTCTCTCCTTCTGGAACTTTTATTATGCCTATGTTGGTATGCTTGATGGTGTCCTCCAGCTCTTTTTTTTTTTTTTTTGAGACGGAGTCTCACTGTGTCACCCAGGCTGGAGTGCAGTGGCCGGATCTCAGCTCACTGCAATTTCCGCCTCCCAGGTTTACACCATTCTCCTGCCTCAGCCTCCCGAGTAGCCGGGACTACAGGCGCCCGCCACCGCGCCCGGCTAGTTTTTTGTATTTTTTAGTAGAGACGGGGTTTCGCCATGTTAGCCAGGATGGTCTCGATTTCCTGACTTCGTGATCCGCCCGTCTCGGCCTCCCAAAGTGCAGGGATTACAGGCTTGAGCCACCGCGCTGGGCCTCCAGCTCTTTTCAATTTGATGGTGTCCTAAGGCTCTGTTCAATTTTCTTCATACTTTTTTTTTCTCCTTAGACAAGATAATTCCAAATTGATTTGTCTTCCACTTCACTGAATTTTTTCTTTTGCGTGTTCAAATCTTCTGTTGAAACCCTCTAGGGAAGTCTTCATTTCAGTTATTATTCTTTCGCATCTTCTATTTGGTTCCTTCTTATCATTTGTATCTCTTCATTAATATTCTGGATTTGTTTAGACATTGTTTTCTTGGTTTCCTTCATCTCTTTGTCCATAGTTTCCATTGGCTCTTTGAGCATGTTTAAGATAGTTGGCTTAAAGTCTTTTTTGAGTTGGTCTGATGTTTATGCTTACTCACGGAGAGTTTTTGCTAATATCTGCTGGGAATGGGTCACACTTGTTTTTTGTATGGTTTGTATGGAAAGAAATGTTTTGTTGAAAACTGCATATTTTGATTATTAGAATGTGTTAACTCTGAAGGTCAGATTTTTCTCACTCTTCAGGGTTTGTTTTTTATTGCTTGCTCTGGGTTTTGTTTGTTTAGTGAGTTTTCTAAACTATATTTTTAAAGACTTTATTCTTTGTTTTACATTATCTCTAAAGTTTGTGTCTTAGGCTCAAGGGTCAGCTAATGATTTGACAGATATTTCCTTGAGCTCATGGAGCCAAAGAAAAGAAATGGAAAAAAAAGAAAAAAAGTTTCTGTGAGTCTTTGCAGATTGACTCTGTCTTGGAACAATCTTTCTCTCTCTTTTTTTTTTTCCCTTTTGAGACAGGGTCTTGCTCTGTCACCCAGGCTGTAGTGCCGTGGTGGAATCTCAGCCCACTGCAACCTCTACCTCCTGGGTTCAAGCAATTCTCATGCCTCAGCCTCCTGAGTAGCTAGGATTACAGGTGTGCGCCACCACATCTGGCTAATTTTTTTTTTTTTTTTTTTTTTTGAGACGGAGTCTCGCTCTGTTGCCCGTACTGGAGTACAGTGGCACGATCTCGGCTCACTGCAAGCTCCGCCTCCCAGGTTCACGCCATTCTCCTGCCTCAGCCTCCCAAGTAGCTGGGACTACAGACACCTGCCACTATGCCCGGCTAATTTTTTGTACTTTTAGTAGAGATGGGGTTTCACTGTGTTAGGCAGACTGGTCTCGAACTCCTAGCCTCAAGTGATCCACCAGCCTTGGCCTCCCAAAGTGATGGGATTACAGACTTGAGCCACCATACCCGGCCTGGAACACTCTTAATGTTTAGCCAGGCCATTTACAACTCTGCCTCAGCCTTTGCTTCCTGCTTGTGCTGAGCCTAAAGATCAGGCAGAGGTGAAAGTTTAGAGTCTTCCTAGGCCGCTTCTTAGCGTGTATCCTGTCCAGTATGCCTTTCTAAATCCCAGGCGCGTGCAGGTGCTTTTCAGTACTCCAATTCACCACATTAGCTTTGGTGCCTAGCTTTTCTTCCCAGGCATTCAGTTGTGTATTGTTTGCCTCAATGATAATTTTTTGACTTAACAGCAAGTTGTTCATGTACCTACTGAGACCTGTGTTAGCCCCTCAACCCCTGCACCCACTCCTTTTTTTTTTGAGATGGAGTCTCACTCTGTTGCCCAGCCTAGAGTGCAATGGCACAATCTTGGCTCACCACAACCTCTGCCTCCTGGGTTCACGCCATTCTCCTGCCGCAGCCTCCTGAGTAGCTGGGATTACAGGTGCTTACCACCACACCCGCTGATGTTTTGTATCTTTTACTAGAGACAGGGTTTCACCATGTTGGCCAGGCTGGTCTTGAACTCCTGACCTCGTGATCTTCCTACGTTGGCCTCCCAAAGTGCTGAGATTACAGGAGTGAGCCACCACGCCTGACCCCTCTCTACCCACTTAAAAAAAATTCTTATTATAGAGTTTTTTTAAACATAAGCAGAGAGAGAATAGTATATTGAACCTCTGTGAACATTTATCATCATATGGATAATCATTTCATTTACCTATTTTGATACAAATCCTAGCCATATTGTTTTATGTGTACATACTTCAATTGACAGATCATGTAAAATGTAAATAATAAGTTCTGTTAAAAAATAATATAGCCACAATTCCATTATCCCATATTAAGCCCTGTCACCCAGGCTGGAGTACAGTGGTGCAATCATAGCTCACTGGAACACTGAACCCATGGGCTCATGCAAGCCTCCTGCCTCAGCCACTTGAGTAACTCCAGCTACAGGCTTGTGCCACAATGCCTATCCAATTTATTATTATTATTATTATTATTATTATTATTTTTGGTAGAGACAGTGTCTCACTATGTTTCTCAAGCTGGTCTCGAACTGTTGGCCTCAAGCAATCCTCCCCTCTTAGCCTCCCAAAGTGCTGAGATTATAGGTGTGGGCTACCATACCAGCTGGTTCTTTTACATGTATTTCCTCTTTTAGTTATCTAGAGATGTGGTAAAAACAAACAAACGAAAACCAAAACACTAAAGGTATCTCTTAGGTCATTCTGTTAAATCACTGGTTCTCAACTGGGGGCAAAATTGCTATTTCTTGTCCCATACAGAGACTTGGAACATTTGACAATGTCTTAAGGTATTTTTTATCGTTAGAACCAAGGAGAGTGCTACTGGTATCTGGTGGGTAGAGGCCAGGGATGTTGCTAAACATTCCCTAATGCATAGGACAGCACTCCACAACAAAGGATTATCTAGTCCAAAATGCCAATTGTGCTGAGGTTGAAATAACCTGTGTGCCATGGTCTGCAGTTACTATTTCAGTGAAGGGTATTGCTGGAACATGGCAGCACTGAAATAGAATGTGACCAGGCCGGGCAAAGTGGCTCATTCCTGTAATCCCGGCACTTTGGGAGGCCGAGGCAGGCGGATCACGAGGTCAGGAGTTGAAGACCAGCCTGGCCAACAGAGAGAAACCCTGTCTCTACTAAAAAAAATACAAAAAATTAGCCGGGTGTGGTGGCGGGTGCCTGTAATCCCAGCCACTTGGGAGGCTGAGGCAGGAGAATTGCTTGAACCCAGGAGGCAGAGGTTGCAGTGAGCAGAGATTGCACCACTGCATTCCAGTTTGGGCAACAGTGCGAGACTCCATCTCAAAAAATAAAAAAAAAAAGAAAAACGAAATAAAATGTGACTAAAACACCACTTTTTAGGAATAGAGTATGTGTTTACAGAGTTTGAAATATTATAGGGTGAGCGCTTGCAAGACAAAAGTATGTTAGCCATATGATTATGTGGACTGAAGTATTGGGATCACATTATACTTAGGTTATAGGACAAATAATCAAGTATTTTGTGTCCTAGTTGTTCTTGTTTCACAGTTTACACGAACTATAAAACCTAATCTCTTAAGATTGTTGGCATAGATAGTTGGTTTTCTCCAGGTCAAAATTCAAAAGAAATAACAGGATCTAATGGGTAGTGCTCCTCAATCTTCATTTCCTGTTCATAGCCAACAACGCAGTCTTTCAGTTTCTTTAGCAGTACATTTACCCAGAGTTTTGGAAAGCAAACAGTATGATTAACACATTCCTTAATGAGATTTTTAGGAAGATCTAAGTAAATGGAGATATTTCATTTACAATGGCTTCTGGTAAAGAAGGACTAATATACGAGATTTTAAAATTAGAATTTGCCATCTGTTTCAATGAAATATATAACAAGAATGTCAGAAAAGATTCCTTAAAAATTGATTTAAATGTTACATAAATGCTTTTATTATTGTCCTTTTAGCAGATTCTTAAAATAACTTCTGAGCCTCAGTTTCTCAACTGTAAAATAAAACAACAGTACCTTCCTTACAGGGTTGCTGTAAGGCTTAATTGCTTGAGTGAGATTCTGTATATGACAGTGGGGTTTTTTAAATTCTTTTGAGACACAGCCTCGCTCCGTCACCCAGGCTGGAGCGCAATGGCATGATTTCGGCTCACTGCAACCTCTGTCTCCTGGGTTCAAGCGATTATCCTGCCTCAGCCTTCCAAGTAGCTGGAACTACAGACATGTGCCACCACGCTGGCTGATTTTTGTATTTTTAATAGCTGGGATTACAGGCGTGAGCCACCAGGCCTGGCCGATGACCATGTTTTTGAACTACAACGTGATGTACGCAGATGTGATTTTTTCAAAATGAAATTTTTACTTCATTTTGATTATATGTGAAGTAGACTGTTACGGATAGATAAAATACTATTCCACCAATTTTCAGAAGGACATATTGGGTATTTTTATGTGTGTATAGATATCACACATTCACCATTGTGTATCTATTATTTCTGTTTTTAAAATTTTATTTGAAAGTTTTGTTCTTTGAAATTTTGAATGAAGAGTTTTGTCTGTTTTCCTTGCTCATGGGTTACTTGTGAAGTGGGGGCAGGGTGGAGGAAAGAGTTATATCTGTCTTGAAGAAATAACCCAAAAAGTCTTGATAGACAGTTCTCCAAAGAAGATGTACAGATGACCAGTAAACACATGAAAAGACATTCATAATATCCAAAAAGTAGAAATGCTCCAGATGTCCATTAACTGATGAACAGAGAAACAACATGTGGTGTATCCATTCCAAGGAATGTCATCTGCCACTAAAAAGAAATTAAGTCCTGATACTTGCTACAGCATGGATTAATGTTGAACATATACTAAGAGAAAGAAGCCAATCACAACAGACTGCATCTATAGTAAGATTGCATTTCTGTGCATTGCCTGGAATAGACAAATCTGTAGAGACAGAAAGTAGATTAGTGGTTGCCTAGAGCCGAAGGGAATATGGGGATTGAGGAGTGATACCCAAGGGGATAGGGTTTCTTTTTGGGAATGACAAAATGTTTAAAATTGATTTTGGTGATAGATGCATGTAAAAAGTGAAGTAGAGGCTCCTCTTCAAAGAGACTTTCCTCCCGTCTAATTAAGAATAAATAGTAACTTCTCTTAGAAGCAAAATTTATTCAAAGACCTGTGCTAACATTCTTAAAGATCTGCTAACTGTGATAAATCCGTGCACTTTGTGTTCTTAGCTCTCACAATTTAGCCTAAATATTTGCCCTGGCATGCTTATACTGGTCCAAGCAAGCATTAGGTCATAGCCTGTTCCTCTTCCTTATTTGGGGGTGTTTTTACCTTTCTGAGCATTCCACAAGTTACTTCCTCCTTCCTTTGTTCTCCTCTGCTTTTGCCTCTTTTGAAAAGTTGTAAGTTTCTAGACAATGGGACAAACACAGAATCTGAGGTCCCGTTCCAGCCAGTGGAAACTGGTAAGAGCAGTAGGATGGACGTGTCAGGTTATAAATGACCCTGTCTCCTTTGTTTGGTGTACTCTCATGGCAAAACTGCTGGCAAGTGTACCCTTTCTGCAGAAAGTAAAAAGATGGCCTTGCTGAGAAAATTAAATTTATGTTCAATTGCTATTTTTTTGCAGCACTGGGGAGCAAGCATTTCTAACAACGCACAACTCTGAATATACTAAAAGCCAATGATTTATAAACCTTAAATAGGAGAATTATATGGTATGTGATTTTTTTTTTTTTTTTTTTTTTAAGAAAAGAGTCTCGCTCTTTTGCCCATGCTGGAGTGCAGTGGCATGATCTCAGCTCACTGCAATCTCTGCCTCCCAGGTTTGAGCGATTCTTGTGCCTCAGCCTCCCAAGTAGCTGGGATTACAGACACATACCACCACACCTGGATAATTTTTGTATTTTTAGTAGAGATGGGGTTTTGCCTGGTTGGTCAGGCTGATCTTGAACTCCTGACCTCAGGTGATCCACCTCACTCAGCCTTCCAAAGTGCTGGTATGACAGGCTTGAGCCACTGCGCTTGGCTTTTTTTTTTTTTTTTTTTTGGCAGAGTTTCACTGTTGCCTAGGCTGGAGTGCAGTGACACAGTTTTGGCCCACTGCAACCTCCATCTCCCAGGTTCAAGTGATTCTCCTGCCTCAGCCTCCTGAATAACTGGGATTACAGGCTTGTGCCACTACACATGGCTAATTTTTTATGTTTTCAGCAGAGATGGGGTTTCACCAAGTTGACCAGGCTGGCCTCAAACCCCTGACCTCAAGTAATCCACTGGCCTCAGCCTCCCAAAGTGCTGTGATTAAGCCTCATTCTTTTTTATAGGACTAAATAATATCCCATTGTGAATGTATATTACATTTCCTTTATCCATTTATCTGCTTATGGACACTTAGGTGGGTTCCATATCTTGGTGATTGTGAATAGTGCAATAAGCACGAGAGTGCATATATCTCTTCAACATATTGATTTCCTTTCCTTTGGATATATATTCAATAGTGGGGTTGCTAGATCATATGGAAGTTCTAGTTTTAGTTTTTTGAGGAATCTCAATATCGCTTTCCATAATGACTGTAGTAGTTTGCGTTGCCAATAACAGTGTATAAGAGTTCCCTTTCTCCACATCCTTGTCAGCATTTGTTATTATTCAATAATAGTCATTCTGACTTGGGTGAGATGGAATCTCATTGTGTTTTTGATTTGCATTTCTCTGATGATTAGATGTTGAGCATTTAAAAATGTATCTGTTGGCCACTTGTATACGTTCTTCTGAGAAATGTGTATTTACATCATTCGCCCTTTTAAAAATCAGATTATTTGTGGGGTTTTTTTTTAATTTATTTTTATTTTTTTGCTGTTGGGTGTTGGAAGTTTTTGTAAATTCTGGATATTAATCCCTTGTTCGATGCATGGTTTGGAAATATTTTCTGTCCTTCTGCAGGTTATCTCTTCACCCTGTTGATTGTTTCCTTTGCAGTGCAGCAGCTTTTTAGTTTGATATCATCCTATTTGTCTATTTGGTTTTACTTTTGTTACCTGTAATTTTGAAGTTTTATTCATAAAATCATTGCCCAGACCAGTGTCCTAAAGTGTTTCCTCTGTTTTCACAGTATGTAATTTCACAGTTTCAGGTTTACGTAGGTAATCTGTTTTGAGTTGATTTTTGTATATTGTCTTTCCCCATTATATGACCTTGGCGCCTTTGTCGAAAGTTGATTTCCTGTAAATATTTGTATTTATTTCTGGATTCTCTGTTTTGTTCTATGAGTCTATGTGTCTGTTCTTATATCAATACCATGCTGCTTTGGTTACAATAGGTTTATAGTTTTTTGTTTGTTTGTTTGTTTTTTGAGATGGAGTCTCGTATTGTTGCCTGGCCTAGAGTGCAATGGTGTGATCTTAGCTCACTGCAACCTCCACCTGCCTGGTTCAAGTGATTTTCCTGCCTCAGCTTCCCGAGTAGCTGGGATTACGGGTGCCTGCCACCACTCCTGGCTAATTTTTTGTATTTTTAGTAGAGATTCGGTTTCACTATGTTGGCCAGGCTGGTCTTGAACTCCTGACTTTGTGATCCGCCCGCCTCAGCCTCCCAAAGTGCTGGGGTTACAGGCGTGAGCCACCATGCCCAGTTATAGTATATTTTGAAGTCATGTACTGTGATGCCTTGAGCTGTGTTCATTCTGCGTAGGATTTCTTTGGCTATTTGGGGATTTTAGTGGTTCCATGTGATTTTTAGAATTGTTTTCTATTTCTGTGAAAAATGTCTTTGGTGTTTTGATAGGGATTGCATCGAATCTGTAAATTGCTTTGGGTGGTATGATAACTTTAACTATATTTATTCTTCCAACCCATGGACATGGGATGTCTTTCCATTTTTTTGTGTGTGCTCTCTTCAATTTCTTTCCTCAGTGATATGCAATTTTCTTTTCTTTCTTTTTTTTTTTTTTTTTGAGATGGAGTCTCTGTTACCCAGGCTGGAGTGCAGTGGCATGATCTCGGCTCACTGCAACCCCTGCCTCATGGGTTCAAGTAATTCCTCTGCCTCAGCCTCCTGAGTAGCTGGGATTACAGGCACCTGCCAGAACGCCTGGCTTATTTTTTGTATTTTTTTAGTAGAGATGGAGTTTCACCGTGTTAGCCAGGATGGTCTCGATCTCCTGACCTCATGATCCGCCCGCCTCGGCCTCCCAAAGTGCTGGGATTACAGGCGTGAGCCATCACACCCGGCCTGATATGCAATTTTCATTGCGGAGATCTTTTGCCTTCTTGGCCAGATTCAATTCTAAGTATTTTTTTGTGTGTGGCTATTCTAAGTGGAATTGCTTTCTTGATTTGCCTTTCAGATAGTGTATTATTGGTTTAGGGAAACGCTACTGATTTTTGTGTTGATTTTGTATCCTGCAACTTTACTACATTCGTCAGTTCTAAGAGTTTTTTGGTGTAGTTTCTAGGTTTTTCTTTATAAGAAAAGAAAACCTAGGTTTTGTCTTTACAAGACACAGTCTTATATAGACTGTGTCTTATGCAAACCAGGACAATTTAACTTCCTTTTTTCCAATTTGGATGTCCATTATTTCTTTTTCTTGCCTTATTGCTCTGGGTAAGACTTCCAGTGCTATGCTGAATAAGAGTAGTGACACTGGGTATCTTTGTCTTCTGCCAGTCCTTAGTGGAAAAGCTTTCTACTTTTTTCCTCTTCAGTATAATGTTAGTTATGGGTTTGTTGTCTATGGCCTTTATTGTGTTGAAGTACATTCCATCTATACCTATTTCGTTGAGAATTTTTATTATGAAGGGATGCTGAATTTTATCAAAGGCTTTTGTTTTTTGCATCCATTGAGATGATCATATGGATTTTGTCGATTTTGTTGAGGTGATATATCACATTTATTGATTTGTGCATACAATGCTTGTATCTTTGGGGACAATCCCGCTTGATTGTGGTGTATCATCTTTTTAATGTGCTGTTGGATTCTGTTTGCTAATATTTTTGTTGAGGATTTTTTTTTTTTCTGGAGACGGAGTCTCGCTCTGTTGCCCAGGCTGGAGTGCAGTGGCGCATCTCAGCTCACTGCAAGCTCCACCTCCAGGGTTCACGCTATTCTCCTGCCTCAGCCTCCCAAGTAGCTGGGACTACAGGCGCCCGCCACCGCACATGGCTAATTTTTTTGTATTTTTTTTTTTTTTTTTTTTTTTTTTTTGAGACAGAGTCTCGCTTAGTCGCCCAGGCTGGAGTGCAATGGCGCGATCTCGGCTCACTGCAAGCTCCGCCTCCCGGGTTCACGCCATTCTCCTGCCTCAGCCTCCCGAGTAGCTGGGACTACAGGCGCCCGCCGCCTCGCCCGGCTTATTTTTTGCATTTTTAGTAGAGACGGGGTTTCACCGTGTTAGCCAGGATGGTGTCGATCTCCTGACCTCGTGATCCGCCCGCCTCGGCCTCCCAAAGTGCTGGGATTACAGGCGTGAGCCACCGCGCCCGGCATTTTTTTGTATTTTTAGTAGAGGCAGGGTTTCACTGTGTTATCCAGGATGGTCTTGATCTCCTGACCTCGTGATCCGCCCACCTTGGCCTCCCAAAATGCTGGGATTACAGGCGTGAGCCACCTCACCTGGCCGAGGATTTTTATACCTTTATCAGGGATATTGGTATGCTATTTTCTTTTTTGTTGTGTTTTTGTCTTGTTTTGTTTTCAGAGTCATACTGGCCTCATGTAATGATGAGTTTCTAAGGATTTCTTCCCCCTTAATTTTTTGAAATAGTTTTGAAAAATATTAGTGTTAGGTGTGTGTGTGTGTGTGTGTGTATGTTGTATGTATGTGTGTGTGTTTGTGTGTGTGTGTGGTTTTGTTTTTGGTGGAATTTATCAGGGAAGCCATCTGGCCATGTACTTTTCTTTGTTGGAAGACTTTTTATTATTGATGTATTCTTGTTAATGATCGGTTGAGGTTTTGTCTTTCTTCCTGGTTTGTTCTTGGTAGGTTGTGTGTGTACAGGAATTTCTACATTTCCTCTAGGTTTTCCAATTTGTTTGTGTACAGTTGGTTATCATAGTCTTTAATGATTCTTTGTATTCCTAATAGTAGTAATGTCTCTTTTTTTGTTTCTGATTGTATTTATTTGGCGCTTCTCTTTTTTTCTCGGTTAGTCTAATGGTTTGTCGATGTTTATCTTTTCAACAGACTTTCTGTTTTGTTGAGTTTTGTGTTTTTTTAGTCTCAATTTCATTTATTTTTGCTCTGATTATTATTTTTTTCTGTTCTAGTAATTTTGGGTTTGGTTTGTTTTGTTTTTGCTTTTCTAGTTCCCTGAAGTGCACTGTTAGATTGATATTTGAAATCATTCTACATTTTTGATGTAGTTGTTTATTATTATAAACTTCGCTCTTAGTACTGCTTTTGCTCTGTCCCTTAAGTTTTGACGTTTGCTTCTGCTTTCATTTGTTTGAATACATTTTTAAATTTTCTTCTTGCTTTCTTCGTTGACTAATTGGCTGTTCAAGAGTGTGCTATTCGGTTTCCATTACTTTGTATAGGTTCCAAAGTTCCTTTTGTGACTGATTTCTTGTTTTATTCCATTGTCCAAAAAGATATTTGATAGGATTTTGATTTTTTAACATTTTTTGAGACTAGTTTTGTGGCCTAAAATATGGTCTACCCTGGATAATATTTTATGTATGGATGAGAAGATTGTGTATTCTGCAGCTGTAGTATGAAATATTTTGTCAGTGTCCGTTAGGACAGTTTGGCCTATGGTTTAAATCTGGTGTTTCTTTATTGATTTTCTGTCTAGGTGATCTGTCCAGTGCCGAGAGTGTGATGTTGATGCCCCCAACTGTTATGGTAGTAGAGTCTATCTTCCATTAGATCTCATAATGTTTGCTTTATATTTCAGTGCTCCAGTGTTGGGTTCATAAATATTTACAGTTGTTGATCCTTTTGCTGCAGTGATTCCTTTATCATTATACAGTGACCTTTTTCTTGGTCTCATTTTACAGTTTCTGACTTAAAGTCTATTTTATCTTATATAAGGATAGCTACCCTTGCTGGTTTTTTTTTTTTTTTTTTGAGATGGAGACCTGCTCTGTTGCCAAGGCTGGAGTGCAGTGGGGTGATCTTGGCTCACTGCAACTGCCGCCTCTGAGGTTCTCAAGCGAGTCTCCTGCCTCAGCCTCCTGAGTAGCTGGGATTACAGGCGCCTGCCACCACGCCGGCTAATTTTTGTATTTGTAGTAGAGATGGGGTTGCACCACGTTGGCAAGGCTGGTCTCGAACTTCTGACCTTGTGATCCGCCCGCCTTGGCCTCCCAAAGTGCTGGGATTATAGGCGTGAGACACCGCACCTGGCTGCTTTTGGTTGGTGTGGTTTTTATTTTTCCATCCCATTCACTTTCAGTCTGTGTATATCTTTACAGGTGAAGTGAGTTTCTTATAGGCAACAAATAGTTGGGTGTATTTTTTTTTTTTTTAATTCATTCAGCCAGTTTATATCTTTTAACAGGGGACTTTAATCCATATACATTCAAGGTTATTCATGTAGATGATGACTTACTCATGTTGTTTTGTATGTTGTTTTTGCTTTTTTACTCTCTTACTGTTTATTTTTGCAGTTTGGTGGTCTTCCATAGTGGTAACATTTGAATCCTTGTTTATTTTTCTCATTTGTATATTTGCCCTACCAGTGAGTTTATACTTTTGTGTGTTTTCATGACGGTAATTATCGCTTTCACTTCCTGATATAGGATTCCCTAAGCTTTTCTTGTAAGGCCAGTCTAGTGGTGATGAATTTCCTCAGTTTTCGCTTGTCTGGGACAGGCTTTATTTCTCCTTCATTTCCAGAGGATAGCTTTGCTTGGTGGTCTTTTTTTTTTTTTCTTTCTTTCCAGCCCTTAGAATATATCATTCCATTTTCTCCTGGCTTGTGAGGTTTCTGCTGATAAATCTGCTGTTATTCTTATGGAGGTTTCCTTATATGACGTGATGCTTTTCAGTTGCTGTTTTTAGAATTCTCTTTTTTCTTTTTTTTTGACAAGTTTGACTGTAATGTGTCTCAAGGGGGCTTTTTTTTTTTTTTTTTGGGCATTCAATCCATTTGAGGAATTTTTAGCTTGCTTGATCTGAATGTCCATATCTCTTCCCAAATGTGGGAAGTTTTCAGCTGCTATTTCATTAAAACCTATTTACTTTTTCATGTCTTTTCCCACCTGTTCTCCATCTGGAATTCCTAAATGCAAACATTTGTTCATGTAATGGTGTCCCATCTTTCCTGTAGGTTTTTTTCCTACGCCTCCTGCTGCTCCTCCTCCTCCTGCTCTTCCTCCTTCTCTCTCCTCTATCCTTTCTTCTTTCTCCCTTCTTCTTTTCTTCTTTCTTTTTCTCCTTCTTCTTCTCTTCTCCTCCTCCTCCTTCTTTCTTCTTTCTCCTTTTCTTCTTTATTTCTTCTACTTCCTTCTTTTTGTTTTTTTGTTTTTTGGTCTGACTGGGTCATTTCAAAAGTCCTGTCTTCAAGTTCAGACATTCTTTGTTCTCCTTGATCTTGTATGTTGTTGAAGCTCTCAGTTATATTTATTTCATTCATCGAATTCTTCAGCTTCCAGTTTTCTGTTTGGCTCTTTTTTTTGTGATATCTATACCTGTTGAATTTCTCATTTAGCTCATGAATTCTTTTCCTGATTTCATTGAATTGTCTATGTGTATTCTCTTGTATCTCTCTGAGTTTCCTTAAGATCATTATTTTAAATTCTATTACAGGCCTAGATTTTCCTTTCTTTCAGGTCTGTTACTGGAGAATTATCAAGTGTCATGTTTTCTTGCTATTTCATGTTTTTGTTTTTTCCTACTTGATATCTGCACATCGGGTATAACAGTCACCTCTTCCACTTTTATGGAGTAGTTTTCACAGGGAAAGACTTTCCTGGAGAAGTATTTTATAGTGTTGGTTGAGTGGGGTGCTTTGACTTGTCTTCTAGACGGGGACAGTAGTGTAGTCTCCATGTGATTTCTTTGGCCATAATTGGTGCCTGTGGTTCTTGTGGTGAATGCCTCATTGGCCTGGACTGTGGGTGTTTGTGGAGGCAGTGGCATGGCTTTGCTAGGGGCAGTATTGCTGGTCTTGCTGGTCCTTAGACCCTAGGGGAGCTTGTGCTATTTCTGGCAGCTCCGCTGCTTATGGGGGTAGTGTCTTCAGTGGTGCTGGTTTCTGGGCAGGATGGTCCTTGGGCCCTGAGGGGCCTGTGAGGCCCACGGTGGTTCTACCTGTCGGGAGGGTGAGATGGTTGGCAGTGGTGGACACTGGGGAGCTGCTGCTTAGGCTCTGCCATTGTGTCTGTCTTGGTGGTGGTCTCCTTTCTGGGCTTTGCTGCCTGTTTGTTTTTTGGATTATAGGGTTCTGCGTGGGCTCAGGTGCTTGGGTATGGTTGTACTGCTAGGTATAGCTTGGGTTGTGGCATTGTCATCTTTTGTATGGCCGTGGAGTGATGACGGTGGGACGTCAAAAATATGGAGATACAGGGGCTTTGGCTCCCAGGGCAGGATACACTCTAGCAGTGGTTTTGGTCTCAAAATGGCATCGCGTTCTAGCTGCTTGGATCCCAGGTGGAGGTTCTTGTCCTTTCCCCAGGCCTGCATCAAGAGAAACTCATTCTCAGGCCCTGTCAGTGTGATTTCCAAGCAAGCGTTCCAGCTGTCCTCACTCACTTTATGAAGTGTTGACGTAGGTGACAGTAACACCTTGTTTACTGGTGGTGACAGTTTGCCTTGTTTGCGTACATCCATAGTTAACATGGTTAAAGCAGCAGAGAGCGTTCTGTCAATCTATAACCGGAGTTGAGTCAATTAGGTGCCCAACATCTCTGGGAAGAGTTGAATGATTTCTTTATTCACCCCTCTCTGTTAGGTGTCATGATTTAAAATAAGTTGGAAAATACTACTGTACATGGTTGAACTCTTAGGAGGAAACCAGTCCTGATTTTGTAATTTTAAAAAATGGGATGACTTCATTGTAAATGACTAGCTCAGATCTTATTACAGAAGGGTCCTTTAGAACTTTGCATCTTGTTCCTAGGCACCACACCAACCCTGTGGGCACTGAATGGCGGTGGAAGATGGACCAGCCTGAAATGATCTTGAAGGAAGCCGTCGAAAACCATCAGAACATGATTAAGCAGTTTAAAGGTATTTTCTTTTCCCTCTACAGAGGAGTGCGCATGCCTGTTAATAGTCTGAGCCAGATTGGCAGAAGAATAGCCTGTTTGGTAGGATTTTGTCCCCACTGGCAAATTTTCCTATAAGGAAGTGAAAACTTTGTGGAAATACATATATTTTGCCTTTTTAGCTTTTACATCCCATATATGATGGAAGAACTAAAAATTTAAAGTGTAGCGACTTGGCCGGGTGTGATGGCTCACACCTGTAATCCCAGCACTTTGGGAGGCCAAGGTGTGCGGGCAGATCACCTGAGGTCAAGAGTTTGAGACCAGCCTGGCTAACATGGTGAAACCCTATCTCTACTAAAAATACAAAAATTAGCTGGGCATGATGGCGGGTGCCTGTAATCCCAACTACTTGGGAGGCTGAGGCAGGAGAATTGCTTGAACCCGGGAGGCAGAGGTTGCAGTGAGCCGAGATTGAGCCACTGCACTCCAACCTGGGCTACAACAGCAAAACTCCTCTCAAAAATATGTAAATAAATACATAAATAAAGTTTAGCAACTTATAATATGCTACATTCAGCTTGAAAGCTTTCCGTGGGAATGTACCATCAACCTTCCTAGAAACCTTTTGCTATTGTTCTGTCTTGCTGAGCTGAGCAGCCTTTTGAATGGATTGGAAATTTTAGGTTAGTGGAAAATCTTCAATAATATTAGTTAGTGATGGGAAAACATTTTTGAATGAATGCCTTATTAAAGAAAGGAGGGATAATATAAATAGTTTCTTCCATATAATCCATAGTGATGTGGTAAAAATCAGCCACTCTATTTTTTGAATTTCCTAATTTAATTCTGTCTCATATTAACAAATATTGGACTTCACTGGAGATCACTGGTTCTCAAACTTAATCATGCATCGGAATCATCTGGAGAGCTTGTTAAAACACAGATTGTTGGTTTCCTTTCCCAGAGATTGGGTCAGTAAGCCCAAGAGTATGCCTTTTTCTTTCTTTCTTTTAGTTTTTGGACAGGATCTCGCTCTGTCGCCCAGGCTGGAGTGTGGTGGTGCCACCTTGGTTCATTGCAACCTTCACTTCCCGGGCTCAGATGATCCTCCCACCTCAGCCTCGCCTCCTGAATAGCTGGGGCTACAGGCGCAGGCCACCACGCCTGGCTAATTTTTTGTAAAAATGGGGTCTAGCCATGTTGCTCAGGCTGGTCTTGAACTCCTGGACTCAAGCCATCCGCCTGCTTTGGCCTCCCAGAGTGCTGGGATTACAGGTGTGAGCCACCTGAGAATGTGCATTTCTAACAGGTTTCTGGTTGGCATTGATGTTGAACTGGGGACCACACTTTGAGAATCACTACTGTACATGTGATGGTTTCATAAATCTACAGCTGTAGGTGATGAATTGGAATTTGTTAGGTTCCCTGTTGAATCTGTATGCTCTGGTCTCTGCCTACCACTGGTGATTCCTTCTCTTCTGTATTCTTTCCTATCGTATGCAACCATTAAAAAATAGTCCCAGCCAAGGCTATTTTAATATAGACGCTCTTATGGTATTAATAGCACATATGGGAGTCTTTAGAAACCTCAGTAATTAGCATTCTGAAGATCAGGTGATTCTTTCATGTAAGGAAATTTGGTCTGTTCTGGCCAGTCATTCATAATATTATAATACTCCTTACCTCTTGATGTGGTTAGGCTTTGTCCCCCTCACCCAAATCTCATCTTGAATTCTAATGTCCATAATCCCCATAATCCCTCTGTGTCGAGAGAGACCAGGTGGAGGTAATTGAAACATGAGGGCCATTTCCTCCATGGTGTTCTCACGATAGTGAGTTCTCACGAGATCTGATGGTTTTATGAGGGGCTCTTCCCGCTTCGCTCTGCACTTCTCTTTCTTGCTGCCTTGGGAAGAAGGTGCCTTGCTTCCCCTTTGCCTTCTGCTGTGATTGTAAATTTCCTGAGGCCTCCCCAGCCATGCTGAACTGTGAGTCAATTAAACCTCTTTCCTTTATAAATTACCCCATCTTGGGCAGTTCTTTATAGCAGTATGAAAAATGGGCTCATACTTATTTCTCATTCTTATGAGAAATGGAGAAGAGTCATGCAAATAATGGTTCAAGATCAATAGTAATTTGTAAAAGATAATTAGTCAATAGGCCAGGTGCGGTGCCTCATGCCTGTAATCCCAGGACTTTGAGAGGCTGAGGTAGGTGAATCACCTGAGGTCAGGAGTTTGAGAACAGAAATTAGCCAGGCATGGTGGTGTGCACCTTTTAATCCCAGCTACTTGGGAGGCTGAGGCAGGAGAATTGCTCGAACCCAGGAAGCAGAGGTTGCAGTGAGCTGAGTTCACACATCACTGGACTGCAGCCTGGGTGACAAAGCCAGGCTCCATCTCAAAAAAAAAATCAATAATTATAGTTTTATGCTTTATGAATTTTCTAGGGAAAGTTGACCTGTGCATATTTGTGTATATTTGTGTGTGGACTGACTTTTTTTTGTACATTTACAAAGATGCTAATGATTATTTTAATTTCTCATCTTGATTTTTAGTTTCAAGCATTTTTCGATGGCGGGATGTAGGGGTACAAATTACATTCTCATATTGGATAAAGCAGTGTCTGTTACCAGTGTTTTGGAAAATTAAATGAAACTATTGGTAAAGAACTAGTAAGCCCCACATCTGGAATTTGACTGGCTTTTTCTAACTCATTGTTGGTTTAGTTAATAATTGGTTGTTGATCTTCAAGTAAGCTATATGTCTTTTTAATAAATTTCAAGGCAAAGTCTTATTTTGCTTTGGAGAGTGTGTTAGGGTTCTCCAGCAAAACAGAACCAATGGGTGTGTGTGTATGTGTATGCGTATGTGTATGTGTATGTGTATGTGTATATGTGTGCGTGTGCGAAGGGAGAGAGAGACAGAAACAGAGACTGAGATTGAGATTCATTTGTTCATTTTTAGGAGTTGGCTCACGAATTTGTGGAGGCTTGGTGAGTTCAACATCTCATGGGTTGACTGGCAGGTTGGAGACTCAGAGAAGAGTGGGAGTTCAAGTTCAAAGGCATTCTCCTGGCAGAATTCCTTCTTGCTTGGAACAGGTCAATCTTTTTATATTAAAGCCTTCAAGTGATTGGATGAGGTCCATCCACATTATGACAGGCAATCTACTTTACTGAAAGCCCAGCAATTTAAATGTTAATCTCATCCAACAAACACCTCCACAGAAACATCCGGAATAATGGCTGAACAAATATCTGGACGCTGTGACCCAGACAGGTTGACACATAAAATTAACCATCACAGATAGTAATATCAGAAGCAGGAAATGCCAGTACTTTTATTTTTATATGAAGTTGATTTTTGAGTTAGTGCTTAAGGAGCTAATGGGATGATGACTGAGGATGTGTGTTTCCTGGACATCCTGGAGTCTCCTTGAATGAACTGTGTCTCGGGCAGTTTGTGTGAGGAGGAATCAGCCCTGCCCTGAGGAGTAGACACCTTCGTTTCTGTGTGCTGAGATGTCCGTCATACAGAATGACGATCTGAGTTTTGATAGTAATTTTTCTGACAGGAGTGTTTTTGCAAATGCACTTTAAATGGAAATATGTAATGAATAAACCATAAGGTAGACTTTGTTGATGTTAATAAAATGTGTTAGGTGAGTTCTGTGAGCACGTGTTTTTCATTGTCTGCCGGGGCTGTTGAGGGACTTGTCCTGTGCAGAAAGGGGTGTCCAGTAGTGACCTTAGACTTACGTTAATCAGCAGGCATCTCAAATGGTTTGTCTATGGGTTCTTATGATGCAAGGAAAACAAAAAGAGTTTTAAAATTTAGATTCTCGGCTGGGCTCGGTGGCTCACGCCTGTAATCCCAAGACTTTGGGAGGCTGAGGCGGGCGGATCACGAGATCAGGAGATTGAGACCATCCTGGCTAACACGGTGAAACCCCGTCTCTACTAAAAATACAAAAAAATTAGCCAAGCGTGGTGGCAGACACCTGTAGTCCCAGCTACTCTGGAGGCTGAGGCAGGAGAATGGTGTGAACCCAGGAGGTGGAGCTTGCAGTGAGCCAAGATCGTGCCACTGCACTCCAGCCTGGGCAACAGAGCGAGACTGTCTCAAAAAAAAAAAAAAAATTGAAAAAAAATTTAGATTCTTTTGAGGGATGATAGGATGCAGGATAGCAGAGAGAAAGACTAGAGCATGTCTATGGATGTGTGAATCCTGAGTAGGCATTCGAATGCATAAGACAGAAGGAATGATCCCCAGAAATTCAACAACTGCCACCAATTTCACTCTTTAAAATGGTATTTATATAGTATCTATTTTACCCTGGTAATTCCTACAAAGGATTTTTTTTTTTTTCATATCTGAATGGATTGACTTGATAACATGTTACCATGTCAGCAAAACGTTGGTGTATTTAATCAGCAACAAATTTGCTGGAAGGGTTTTCAGAGTGGAACGGGTTGATATTTGTGCACTGATGCTCTTCAGGTTAGCAAAGCAGTTTTTCTTGAAGCTAGCAGAAAACAGGTGCATGTTTGAAGGTGCGAAGGGTGTAGACAGGTCAGCACATAGGCATAAGAGAGCCTCATTTGTTTTATTTTTATTTTATTTTACTTTATTTATTTACTTGGAGACAGGGTCTCACTCTGTCGCCCAAACTGGAGTGCAGTGGCACAATCTTGACTCACTGCAACCTCTGCCTCTTGGGCTCAAGTGGTCCTCCCACCTCAAGTAGCTGGAACTACAGGTGCATGCTACCACGCTTCAGCTAATTTTAAAATTTTTAATAGAGATGGGTTCCACCTAATATTGCCCAGGCTGGTCTTGAACTCCTGGGCTCAAGTAATCCTTCTGGCTGGCCCTCCCAAAGTGCTGGGATTATAGGCATGAGCCACCGTGCCTGGCTCTCATTTGTTTTACATTTTCACAATGAATGAGAGATCACTTAATTTGCGATTTTTGGGCCCTGGTTTTGTTTAATGCTTTTTTCTGTGTTCCAAGTTAGGTTAAACAAGCCATTGTTTTTGAAAATCCATCTTAATGCTATAAGAGTCATAGTAAATCTTGCTGTAAAATTATAATAGCAAAGAAAAAAAAACCCTAATTAGTAAAGGGTAAAGTGTATAATTTGTAAGAATCCAGAGCCCTTCTGGAAAACTGGTGGAAGTGTCTGTAACACTTCAAAGAAAAAAATGTTATGTGATTTCTTTTAAAATGATAACTTTGACAGCATTATAGAAATTTAGTACTTCAGAATATTGATTGTATTTTCGGTTCTCTTGGCAACAAGTAATTTCAACTGAAAAAGACTGTGAAGGGATAGGGTCTTGTTCTGTTGCCCAGGCTGGAATGCAATGGCATGATCATAGCTCACTGCAGCCTCGACCTCCTGGGGTCAAGCAGTCCTCCCGTCTCAGCCTCTCAGATATCTGGGATTACAGGCACATACTACCAAACTCAGCTAATATTTTTAAAAACATTTTTGTAGATATGGGGGTCTCACTATGTTGCCCAGTCTGATCTCGAACTCGTGGGCTCAAGCAATCCTTCAGCCTCAGCCTCCCAAAGTGCTGGGATTATAGCTGTGAACGACTGCACCCGGCCTTAATTTTCATTTTAATAATACTGTATCTATGGGAATACAAATTTCAGGCTTAAACAGAAATGCTTAGGAACAGAATTCTTGTATAAATTGGCAATTATAGGCTATTTTCAAAGGCTTGAAGGCATTTCCTTCGTAGTTCATGATATTCCCGGTATCTCTACTTTGGCCTCTTTTTGGAGGTCCACTCTTAGCTCATTAATTATTTCCCTCACTCTGGCTTGGAAAGCCCTTTGCTTTCTAGTGTGAGTTCCCACCCTATGACAAAGAACACCTGCTGTCTGTCTTGGGTCTGGTTCAGTTGTGTGTAAGGTGGAACTGGCTGTGGGGACTGTTGCTTGTTGTCTGAGTTCCCCAACTGGAGCTAAGTGGCCAGTCCTGAGCAGCTTTGGAAGATCATTCCTGATGTTTTCGATGCTTCTCTTTTGTGTTCTTAATTCTGAGGGTAGTCATTGTCTTTTCAGTTATTTCACTGAGTTATAAAAATATCTTTCTTTTCCTGACCGTTATTAGCTTTCCTTTTATATACATACAAAATTAACTTTACATTGATTAAAAGTGGGTCAGAATTTCAGTGCCACTCAGTGTCTATTCAAAATGCTGCCTGCCCCCTTCTAAGTGCTACTATGGCAGAGAGAAATAGTTCCCAGAAAATGGGACAGAGGTTTCTTTAGCTCAGTTTTCCACCCGTTCAGCAAACATCAAGTGATTACACCGTCTTTGTCAGGAACGTCCTCGGTACTAAAGCTGCAAAAGTGAAAAAGACATCATTTATTGCTAGGTGTTTTTATCTATACTTTAAGCTAGAAGCGAAGTGCTGCAAGAAATAAAAGATCTCCAACAGATGGTTTTCACAAACTAGGTATGCTAACATACACATCATAAAGAAAATGTAGAGGTGGGGAAGAGAACACCACCTGTTAATCGTTTTCTGAAACTTATTTATGAGAAACCTCAAGTGGAGTATCTATATCAGACAGGTATTATTTATGACTTTTAGTCAGGACGGGTCATTGGGAAGATTTTTGGCCAGGAACTGCATTGTTATGAGAAGAAAGAAGAGAATGTTTTATTTCTGATCGGCCCAAACTTAAGAAATAGGAAGATACCGAGCATTACATTGTGTTTGTGTGTTATTTGGTTTATCGCTATGACATTAGGATGAAAATTTTTAGAATCTTAAGTTCTGGCTTTGTCATCTTTCAATGAGATGAAGTACGTTTGTTAGTTAATCTGCTGACTGTAATTGTGATTATCCAAGATCAGGAAGCTGTTCAGAAAAAGAAAAATGTCAGAAAACTTGCTTAACCAAAAAAACCAAATAACTAGAATAACAAAGCAGAGTTTAGTTGTGAAAGGGTTAAGATTTGGGCACCATGAAGAGAACAGATCGTGTGTATGTGCATGTGCATGCGTGTGCATGCGTGCATGTGTGTGTGTGTATGAGTGTGAGATAATGGGAAACAGCACTATAGATTTGCTGTTAAAATGTCCTGTGTCTCATGTGGACTGTTTCTTTCTTCTCCAGGAACCCTTTCCATTAGAAATTTAGAGGCTGTTATCAGAGAAATGCAAATCAAAACCGCAATGTGATACCGTCTCACACCAGTTAGAATGACGATCATTAAAAAGTCAGTAAACAACAGGTGCTGGAGAGGATGTGGAGAAATAGGAACACTTTTACACTGTTGGTGGGATTGTAAACTAGTTCAACCATTGTGGAAGACAGTGTGGCAATTCCTCAAGGATCTAGTACTAGAAATACCATTTGACCCAGCCATCCCATTACTGGGTATATACCCATAGGATTATAAATCATGCTGGTATAAAGACACATGCACACGTATGTTTATTGCGGCACTATTCACAATAGCAAAGACTTGGAATCAACCCAAATGTCCATCAATGATAGACTGGATTAAGAAAACGTGGCACATATACACCATGGAATACTATGCAGCCATAAAAAAGGATGAATTAATGTCCTTTGTCGGGACATAGATGAAGCTGGAAACCGTCATTCTGAGCAAACTATTGCAAGAACAGAAAACCAAACACCGCATGTTCTCAGTCATAGGTGGGAATTGAACAATGACAACACTTGGACACAGGGTGGGGAACATCACACACCAGGGCCTGTCGTGGGGTGGGGGGAGGGGGGAGGGACAGCATTAAGAGATATACCTAATGTAAATGACGAGTTAATGGGTGCAGCACACCAACATGGCACATGTATACGTATGTAACAAACCTACACGTTGTACACATGTACCCTAGAACTTAAAGTATAATTAAAAAAAAAAAAAAAGAATTTGGAGGCTGTTTCAATTTCTGTCATATTTCCTTGAAGAGAGTGCAAGAAGACATGAAATGGAGTCCTTGAGGCCTTGTTTTTGGGAGGACCAGTATAACAGCCTCTGGCAGAGAGCAAGAAATAGAAACATGCTCTTATGAAGGAGAGAACCAATGTTTTACATACGCTTCTCCATCCCTTACTTGTGAGAGAATCAGGATAACTTGAACATCTAAGAATCCATTACTTTAAAAAGTTTATCATCAATAATTTTTTTGTCTTATATTTTGTTTGTTTTTGTGATTGTCGAAATGGGGGAATATGATTATGATATTTTTATTTGTAGTTTTCTGGAAAGGATGGCATTGGTGTCTCTGCTTCTAGGTTTCCTCCTGTCCTCCTTGGCTGCTCTGTGGTAGTGCCCTTTGTTGATCCCTCTTCCTCTCCCCAGAACTGTGAGTGTCGTAGGACTCAGTCCATGGCCCTCCTCCCTGTTCTGTTATCCCCAAGGCTTGCTTTGTCTGAGTGAATGGCAGCCATGTTGCTCGGGCCGAACATTTTGTAGAAATCATTGAGCCCTCTCACTCTCTCATACCCTACATCCAGTCCATTTGAAAATCCCTCTTGACGATACCTTCAAAGTCGAGTCAGCTGATCGACTCTGCCACCTCCACTATCGTGCCACCTTTACCGTCACCACCTTGGTCCAAGCCACCATTTCCTTTTTGTATTATATTACAATCTGTTGGCAGATTATCCTCGCTCCTTGCCCCTCTGTTCTCAGTGGAGAACCTGATGTGATCTACTTAAAACAAAAATTAGTTTATGCCACCTTTTTCTCAAAATCCTGCATTGGCTACCCATGTGACTCAGGTTCCCTAGACATAATCAGGCAGGCTCCCACCTTGGCGTCTTTCCTCTGACTATAATGTTCTCTTCTCTTCCCTCTTTGCACTCTTGGCCCACTCCCTCACCTCCTCCAACTACACTCCCCTTTTCAGCAAGACTTGTCCTGACCAGTCTGATTGACAGGGCACCTGCCTCTTTTTCTTCTTGGCACCCCACATCTTCATTGCCCTGCTCTTTCTTTTCTTTTATCACCTTTTTTTTTTTTTTTTTTGGAAACAGAATCTGGCGGCTGGAGTACAATGGTGAGATCTTGGCTCACTACAACCTCCGCCTCCTGGGTTCGAGTGATTTTCCTGGCCCAGCCACCCGAGTAGCTGGAATTACAGGCACCTGCCACCACGCCTGGCTAATTTTTTTATATTTTTAGTAGAGAGGGAGTTTCACCACGTTGGTCAGGCTGGTCTCGAACCCCTGACCTCATGATCCGCCCACCTCAGCCTCCCAAAGTGCTGGGATTACAGGCGTGAGCCACCACGTCCGGCCGAAAACTTCATCTTTACCAAAAATTAAAAAAAAAGAAGCCGAGTGTGGTGGCACATGCCTGTGGTCCCAGCAACTAAGGAGGCGGAGGTGGGAGGATCACCTGAACCCAGGAGATTGAGGCTGCAGTCAGCTTGATAACATCACTGCACTCCAGCCTGGGTGACAGAGGGAGACCCTGTCCAAAGAAAAATAATAATAATTGAATTTATTTTTCAGTTCACAAAATGAAAACATTTGTAGCCAGCACGTTTTGAATGATTATGTGCTGGGCCTGGCACCCCATTAAGTATTTCATGTAGCTTATTTCATTTAATTTTTTTTTTTTTTTTTTTTTTGAGACGGAGTCTTGCTCTGTCGCCCAGGCTGGACTGCAGTGGCCGGATCTCAGCTCACTGCAAGCTCCGCCTCCCGGGTTTACGCCATTCTCCTGCCTCAGCCTCCTGAGTAGCTGGGACCACAGGTGCCCGCCACCTTGCCCGGCTAGGTTTTTTTTTTTTGTATTTTTTTAGTAGAGACGGGGTTTCACCGTGTTAGCCAGGATGGTCTCGATCTCCTGACCTCGTGATCCGCCCGCCTCGGCCTCCCAAAGTGCTGGGATTACAGGCTTGAGCCACTGCACCCGGCCTGTTTCATTTAATTGTTATAATAGCTGTATGTGTATGTGTAAAATCTCCATTTTAAAGATTAGGGAATGGGCTTGGAGAGGGTGAGAGAGGTTTGACCAAGGATATAAAACTAGCTTCACGGTAGAGCTCGAGTGTGAACCCAGTGCATCTGAATCCCAGGGGCCAGGGCCTAACCGATACTCCTTTCACTTTCTGAGTTTTAGGTTGGTTTTGGAGTTCAGGTTCAACCTGCCTTTCTACTCATCTGCTCATGGAGGGGGGATTATAGTTAATGATATGCTTTTTCCAAAAGCAAATGTTATGCTTAATGCTGAGTTGTCTTGGCAACATAGAATGAGCTTAAGGATCAAATTTTATTTAAAAACCTTATTTTACTTGAATTAAGATCTTAGATTTCAATAACCTAAAAAATTATTCATCCATCCAAAAATACTGACATGAAATACATTCTTACAGTTGCAGTTAGACAGTCATAAAAGAAGGCATCACCTGTCATGCCTAGATTGTTTTCATTTTGGTCTGTAGTCTGTTGGTTTGATCTCTTGGGTATTTACTTGCACTTTCTCTTTTATTTTATTTATTATTTTGTATTAGGGGTACATGTGCATGTTCTTTACATCAGTGTATTGTGTACCATGGGAATTGGGCTTCTTGCATACCCATTACTCAAATAGTGAACATTGTACCTGTTGGGCAATTTTTCAACTCTCACCCCGTCCCATCCTCTTTTGGAGTCTCTAGTGTCTATTATTTCCGTCTTTAGGTCCATGTGTACCCATTGGTTAGCTCCCACTTAAAAGTGGCAACGTGTGATATTTGATGTTCTGTTTTTTTAGTTCACCTAGGATGATGGCCTCCAGCTTCATCCATGTTCCTGTAAAGGACATGATTTTGTTCATTTTTGTGGCTGTATAGTATTCCAGGGTGTATATGTACCATATTTTCTTTATCCGGTCAACCATTGATGGACACTTAGGTTGGTTTCATGACATTCAGCTATTGTGAATAGTGCTGCGATGAACATACGAGTGGGTACAGGTGGTTTTTTAATATAATGATTCCTTTTCCTTTGGATAGATACCTGGTAATGGGATTGCCGGGTTGAATGGTAGTTCTATTTTTAGTTCTTTGAGAAATCTCTCCAAAGAGGTTGAACTAATTTACATCCCCACCAACAGTGTGTAAGCGTTCCCTTTTCTCTGCATCCACGCCAATATGTGTTGTTGTTTTACTTTTTAGTAATAGCCATTCTGATTAGTATAAGGTGATATCCCATTGTAATTGTAATTTTGCATTTCTCTGCAAATGATTATTAGTGATGTTGAGTGTGTTTTTCACATTACTTACACTTTCTTATTTCTAAGGTATGGGAGAAAGAAAGAATGTGTGTGTGTGTGTGTGTGTGTGTGTGTCAAGCACACCTGACACCAATACCCTAACTTAAACATACCTGGAGAATGACTGTGTGTTCTAAGAAGAGTATGTGTTCTGAGCTCTGAACTAGGAGATCCAGGAGTGGCCAACCTGGGGATTCATTCTCTTTGTTTTTTTCTGTGAAGGTTTTATTTGGGCAACAGAATGAGAGAACCTCATTTTCTATCTATGAGGAACATCTGAACCCCTAGCCCTTCCTGTGGAATGCAGGTCATGCAGGGGATCAAAGCCCTTTGTTTTGGGTTACATAAAGTGGTGCCTGGTGGGGATTGCTAGTGGGGCCAGGGGTTACTAAGTGAAATGCTGTATAAACCACATGATTTTTTTTTTTTTTTTTTTTCAGACAGGGTCTTGCTCTGTCGCCCAGGCTAGAGTGCAGTGGCGCGATCTCGGCTCACTGCAACCTCTACCTCCCGGGTTCAAGCGATTCTTCTGCCTCAGTGTCCTGAGTAGCTGGGACTACAGGCGTGCATCATCATGTCTGGCTAATTTTTGTGTTTTTAGTAGAGATGGGGTTTTGCCATGTTGGCCAAGCTGGTCTTGAACTCCTGACCTCAAGTGATCCACTGGCCTCAGCCTCCCAAAGTGCTAGGATTATAGGCATGAGCTGCCATGCCCAGCCAAACTGCATGCTTTTTTACAAGCAATTGTGGTTCTCCTGCCCAGCCCACTGCCACTGGACTGCCCTGTTTGTGAGTCCTTTCAATAAACCCTACGTCTTGGCCGGGTGTGGTGGCTCACGCCTGTAATCCCAGCACTTTGGGAGGCTGAGGTGGGGGGATCACGAGGTCAAGAGTTTGAGACCAGTCTGGCCAACATAGTGAAACCTCGTCTCTACGAAAAAAAAAAAGAAAATTAGCCGGGCTTGACGGTGTGCACCTGTAATCCCAGCTACTGGGGATGCTGAGGCAGGAAAATCGCTTGAACCCGGGAGGCAGAGGTTGCAGTGAGCTGAGATTGCGCCATTGCACTCTTGCCCGGGCAACAGTGTGAGACTCCGTCTTAACAACAATAACAACAACAGCCCCTATGTCTTGTTCACTGGCTCTGAATCTCTCTGCCGGCCCCTCACAGGTGGTGCTATCCCTAGTGAAGTCAATCAGGGCCTGGCGGAATGGTAAAATAAAATCACTTTCAGAAAACTATGGCACAACTGAGCAGTGAAATTTAACTTTATTTCGCCCACGTTCTTTGTTATTGTTGTTAAGGTGACAGTGACTGGGATCGAATCAGTTTCATAAACCAGGATAAAGGTGGTAATAGCAAATCCTTAATGAACGTTTCTTGTGTGCCAGACACTCCGCTAAGGCCTTTACGTGCATTATCTCATTTAATCCCAACAAAAATTCTTCAAGGTACTTACCGTTTGCTGCTAAGAAAGTTATATTTCAAAGATGGTCAATGAGAGTCAGAGAAGACACATGAACATGCTTCTCCCCCAGGCCCAGGCTCCATGAGGAATCCTTATCCTGCAGAGAGAATATATTCTTCAAAAGGAACCTAGAAATAATTGATTTAGAAGTATCAGGAGTCAAGGAGATATATATTTTTTCTTTGTTTTTTTCAACTCTTAAGTTCAGGGGTACAAGTGCAGGTTTGTTCTGTAGGTAAACTTGTGTCATGGGGGTTTGCTGTACAGATTATTTCATCACCCAGGTATTAAGCCTAGTACCCATTAGTTATTTTTCCTGATCCTCTCCCTCCTCCCACCCTCCATCCTCTGATAGGCCCCAGTGTGTGTCATTCCCCTCTATGTGTCCATGTGTTCTTAGGATATGTATTTTTGCCTATTTACACAAGTCTTTCACGTTCTCTGTTAGACTGAAGGACTTTTAGGACAGCGTATCTCTTAATGCCTTCTACATTGAGTCAAGAGTAGTGCTTGTCAAACCAAGCTGCGTGCTGGAATCACACGGAGAGCCCTTTAGAAATCCTGATGCCTGAGGCCCCTCCCCAAAGACTGTGATTTAATGTGTTTGGGATACGGCCTGGACATTGGGATTCTTAAACGTTTTTTGGGTAACTCCAGTGTCCAACTAGAATGAGTGGTGTATGCCAGTGGCTACCTAACTTGTCTGCACATTGGAATAACCTGGGGTGCTTCGGAAACTATGAATTGCCTACACCCCTCTGCCAGAGATTGGCGTTCAGTTGATCTGACCTGTAGCCTGGATTGTGGGAATTTTAAGATTCCAAGGTGATTTCTAACGTGCAGACAGGTTTGAGGCCCTCTGGTTTCATGCAGTGGCTTTTAGCCTTGGCTATACGTAACAATCATCTGAGAAGCTTTAACAAAACTCATTGCCCAGGCTTGCACCCACTCTGATGAAACAGACTCTTTGGAGGTGGACCTAGGTGGCAGTATTTTTTTTTTTTTGAGACGGAGTCTCACTTTGTTGCCCAGGCTGGAGTGCAGTGACACCATCTCCTCTCACTGCAGCCTCTGCCTCCTGGGTTTAAGAGATTCTCCTGTCTCAGCCTCTCGAGTGGCTGGGATTACAGGTGCCCGCCACCACGCCCAGCTAATTTTTGCATTTTTAGTAGAGACAGGGTTTCACCATGTTGCCAGAGTGGTCTCGAACTCCTGACTTCAAGTGATCCACCCACCTTGGCCTCCCAAAGTGCTGGCATTACAGGTGTGAGCCACTGCACCTGGCCTATTTTTGTTTTTTGAGACAGGGCCTTGCTCTGTCATCCAGGCTGGAGTGTAGTGGCACGATTGTGGTTCACTGCAGCCTCAACCTCCCAGATTCAAGGGATCCTCCCACCTCAGCCTCACAAGTAGTTGGGACCAAAGGTGTGTGCCACCACGCCCAGCTACTTTTTTTTTTTTTTTAAATTTTTAGTAGAGACAAGGTCTCACTATATTGCCCAGGCTAGTTTTGAACTCCTGGGCTCAAGCAATTCTCCTGCCTTGGCCTCCCAAAATGCTGGGATTACAAGTGTGAGCTACCGCACCTGGCCTGTGGCAGTATTTTTTGAAGCTCCTCAGGTGATTCCAGTATGAAATCTGAAGTATTCCAGTATGAAGCCAAAGATGAGAATGATTAGGTCTCTTCTTTTTCTCTCCTATACAGTTTTGGATCAACTACATTTACTTTCCCAGCTTGAGGAATGATTGGTCTAGAAGAGGCTTATTCTTATGCAGATATACTGAGTTCATTTTCTTAGATCAACATGAAAGAATACAAAGCTAAGCAAATTATGCAAAGGGACTTATTCTGCATCCCAAATAATTAGCTAACAAAGCTAGTTTTGCCTGCTTATATTGATGTAGTTTAACTGGTACCAAAACTAAGAATGAGGTTACTGACTGATTTTTCTGATTTAGTAATTCTAGTCCCACCCTGTCCTTTGGCCTTTGTTTTGTATTCTTTGGTATCAAAAATGAATTTGCTCTATAAAATCAAAGCATCATTAAGAAAAATGTAAGTGACATCCTGTATCTGTGCGCTATGTAGCTGAGTCCTTCTCACTGTATTCTGCAGGAGTACCCGGCGTCAAAGCAGAGCGCTTTGAAGAAGGAATGACGGTAAAGCACTGTGCATTGTCCCTCGTGGGAGAACCAATAATGTACCCAGAGATCAACAGGTTTTTGAAGCTGCTCCACCAGTGTAAAATCTCCAGCTTCCTGGTCACAAATGCACAATTTCCTGCGGAAATCAGGTGAGTTCTCCAGCCTATCGGAGAGATGCTGCGTGAATCTATGTTTCACTGCAAAGTAAAACTAATAGGCATTAATGCAATCAAATAGGATTTATTGATTACTTACAACATACAAATGTCGGGCTTTGGGAGGTAAAGATGGTCCTGCTTTTCAAAATCTGTTCTATTAGGGACAAACATTAGTAAAAAGACTAGAGGCACAGATACGTCCCTAGGGGAATTCAAAAGAGAATGAATTTTTTTTTTCCAAATGGGAGAGGCAGGGTAAAACTTTCCAGAGAAGCTGTCATTTAAGTTTTTTTTTTTTTGAGTCGGAGTCTCACTCTGTCTCCCAGGCTGGAGTGCAGTGGTGCGATCATGTCTCACTGCCACCTCCGCCTCCCAGGTTCAAGTGATTCTCCTGTCTCAGCCTCCTGAGTAGCTGGGTCTACAGGCGCCTGGCACCATGCCCAGCTAATTTTTTATTTTGTATTTATTTATTTTTTTAATAGTGATGGGCTTTCACCATGTTGGCCAAACTGTTCTCGAACTCCTGACCTCAAGTGATCCTCCTGCCGCAGCCTCCCAGAGTGCTGGGATTAGAGGTGTGAGCCACTGCGCCTGGCCTAATTTTTATCTTTATGTCTGGGAATAGTACTTGAGAAGGTAGGAAACTATATTGTTGTTAAAAAGGAACTTCCTGAGAAAGACATGGAGTTGTGGTATTTGTGATAACCATTATGTAAGTGTAGTTTATTTAGACCACAGAGTGTGTGAGAGGGGCAGGTGGAAGTCAAGTTGGAAAAGTTGGGATTAGATGGTCTAGGACTTCAAATGTGGTCCTTTCGAAAGAACGTTCTTGCTTCTTGCAGAGCAGTCTACTGGCGTGGTATACAATGGGGGAGACAAGAAGCAGCAGGAACCTAGATAGGAGATTATGATGTTTGCTTAGGTCAAAGTTATAAGGGTGGAAGCAAGTCAGTGGGAATGAGGGAGTCTTAAAAAAGATGCTGTTAAGCCGGGCGTGGTGGCTCATGCCTGTAATTCCAGCACTTTGGGAGACTGAGGCGGGTGGATCACCTGAGGTTGAGGTTCAAGACCAGCCTGACCAACATGGAGAAACCCCATCTCTACTAAAAATACAAAATTAGCTGGGCATGATGGTGCATACCTGTAATCCCAGCTACTCGGGAGGCTGAGGCAGGAGAATCGCTTGAACCTAGGAGGCGGAGGTTTCAGTGAGCCGAGATTGCACCATTGCACTCCAGCCTGGGCAACAAGAGCGAAACTCCGACTCAAAAAAAAAAGATGCTGTTGAACGATTGCTAGGTACGACTGGCAAACTGCTTGTTTGGCTCTGAGAGGCTAGCGGAGAAGAGGACTAGGTAATTACACTGAGGGTTCCAGCCGTGTTGATTGCTAGGATTATGAGGCCCCATAACAGCAGAGGGCTCTTGTAAGGAAGGGTCAGGTTCAGGTGGTAGGATGATGAGGTTGGGTTGGACAACTTAAGGGAGGGCTCTCCTGATAGGGATGGTCAAAGGCATCTCCTGGGGCCTCTGGGGAAATGACCTGTTTTTGTGTCATACTGGGACTAGGCACATGCTGTAGCACCAAAAGTATTATTCAGTTTTACTCGTCTGTTATTTATTGGTGTTTTCCCCCATTAGACTGCAAGTTCCTTGAGGTCAAGACCTCTGCTTATGTATCTTGGTGCCATTTTTTGCCTGGTGCACTGTAGGTGCTCAGTACATGGGTAGTGAAATATTGGGGAAATAGGGAAAAAAAAAGATCTTTTTGAATTCAAGTTTGTTTCCTAAACACTGGCCAATAAGGTAAGGTTGTAAGAACTAAAGAAAGAAGAGAGAAACACGAAGGGCGGCTTAACAGTTAACAGGTTTATTTTGAACCTGGGAGGGACTTCTCACTGAGCTAGGTCAGAAGCCACACTCTATTACAGACTAAGAGTTTTGAAGGATTCAGGGTGCGAGAGTTTATCAGAGGCCTGGACTGCTTCTGTGCCTCTTTGTTGTGCTTATCTGGGAGGTGTGTGTCTGTTCCCATACCTCTTTCTGCAGCTGCAGGCATACCCTCGAGTCAGCTTTTAGCTTCCCTACCTTACTGCACCTGAAGGGAAAGGAACGTGCTTATTAAGGCCCACTCTTTTACTGGGGCCCAGTGTATGAGGGTGAAGTTTGGCAGTTACCCAAGAGACTTTCCCCCCCACCTCCCTCTGTGCCCCAGGGATCTTATCTGTTTTTACTGTCTGCTGTTTCTGGCTGCTTCTAGTTGGAAGTGATTTCCTTGAAATGCCTGAAGCTAGAAAGGGAGCTGGAACTTAAAGTGGGAGGGTTTGTCTGACATGACGGTGCTCCTGCTCTGTCAAAGATGTGACAAAGAGGTGAAAATATTTGCAAAAAATGAAGACCATGGTTATTTCTAGAAAGATTGATCACATACACTCACACACACACAGTCAGCTTGAAATATTTATTTATTTATTTTTGAGACAAAGTCTAGCTTTGTCGCCCAGGCTGGAGTGCAGTGGCACAATCTTGGCTCACTGCAACCTCCGCCTCCCAGGTTCAAGCGATTCTCCTGCCTCAGTCATCCCAGTAGCTGGGACTACAGGCACATGCTACCACACCAGCTAAGAGACGGGGTTTCACCATGTTGGTCAGGCTGGTCTCAAACTCCTGACCTCAAGTGATACACCCACCTCGGCCTCCCAAAATGCTGGGATTACAGGTGTGAACCACCAAACCTAGCCTGAAATGTAATGTCATAGGAAATCAAAGAGTTGATTAAAATTATTAGCTACCAGGCAATAATATGAAAATCAGTGTATTATCATAAAGATAGCTAAGCTATTACTTTTTGAAGCTGTATAAAAAGGTGAAGTTAAAAAGTTTTTAAGAAGTCAATGTGTCTATTTTACATAGGGTTGCTGTTTCTGTTTTTAAACTTTAGTTGGGTTTTAAATCCCTGAATTTTCACATGGCTCATGCGGGGGACATTGGGATAGAGTGATGTTTGGGGTATATGCATAAAAAAAGGGAGTCTGTCTTAAATTAAAGGCATACATCCCCCAAAAAGAATGGAATCTGTTAGTGGTAGGATGTAGTACTTTTTTGCAAAATGATAACCAGAGAAAATTCATTGTTTGATCATGAATGGAATTGTCTGTGAATGCCATCATGGATTGAGGAAAATTATAGAGTATGATATAAGATATTTACCCGAAAACATCCAGCAAAATGTTGGGCACATTTGGTAGATGTTGTTGAGTCTCTCTTTCCCTCTCTTGCTGGTGAGTCTTCTCAGGCCTGCAGAGGGATCATGGAATGCCACAAGATGTTCATACTAGCCTCGATTGCCATCCTCAACAAACAAAAGAGATAGGACGGCATATGATTCCAAAGAAATATTTCGTCATTTACTAAACCTGACTGGCAAATGAGGAGGGAGACAAAAAGGAAGAAGTGAGGTGGCAGGATTGGGGTAACAGGAAGAGTAGCAAACTTCTCCGATCCTGAAAATGAGAGTTTAAAAAGTGGATGGGTTTACTCTATCAGGAATCATCAAGAAAGAAAGAACGAATGCTTAGGAAATAGAGGTTACACTTTTGGATTTTTTTTTTTTTTGAAATGGAGTCTCGTTGTGTTGCCCAGGTTAGAGTGCAGTGGCACGATCTCGGCTCACTGCAAGCTCTCCAGGGTTCAAGTGATTCTCTTGCCTCAGCCTCCCAAGTAGCTGGGACTACAGGCACCCGCTACCATGCCCAGCTAATTTTTTGTATTTTTAGTAGAGACGGGGGTTTCACTGTGTTAGCCAGGATGGTCTCGATCTCCTGACCTCGTGATCTGCCTGCCTCAGCCTCCCAAAGTGCTGGAATTACAGGTGTGAGCCACTGCGCGCAGTCACGCTTTTGGATTTTTTCTTTTTTTTCTTTTTTTTTTTTTTTTTTTTTGAGACTGAGTCTGGCTCTGTCGCCCAGGCTGGAGTGCGGTGGCCGGGTCTCAGCTCACTGCAAGCTCCGCCTCCCAGGTTCACGCCATTCTCCTGGCTCAGCCTCCCGAGTAGCTGGGACTACAGGCGCCCGCCACTTCGCCCGGCTAGTTTTTTGTATTTTTTTAGTAGAGACGGGGTTTCACCGTGTTAGCCAGGATGGTCTCGATCTCCTGACCTCGTGATCCGCCCGCCTCGGCCTCCCAAAGTGCTGGGATTACAGGCTTGAGCCACCGCGCCTGGCCTACACTTTTGGATTTTTAAAGCATCCTTGAAGCTCCTATTACGAAGGGTGCTGTGCTTCAGGGAGCAGGCATGCAAACTGTGTTGCATCTTTTAGGGTATGTCCTTCCCTGACATAATAGGGAATATGCAGAAAGTAGCCATTCTAGATTCAGATCTCAAAAAGTGGGCACATCTTTGTTATCCATTGAAATACCCATCTCAAAAGAGAAGAACAAAAGCAAGTCTGAGGTCTACAGATTACTGCTAGGATATGGGAATAATTTCTGATAATGCGAATCTGGTATACATGGGTTGAGGACATAATCTTTCAGCTTACCTTTTTCTGAAACAGAGCAGTCCTCTTGGCTTGGGAATAATGTATGTCCAAATGTTAGGAGGTCCTAAGTATAAGACGACCCTCCTACCCCCACATTTCCCAATGAAAGATTTGAATTATCTAGAAAAAACTTCAAAAACAGAATGATGAGAATTGCCATGCTAGATACTATGATGTGTCATAAAACCACAAGTTTCAAATACTCTGGACTGTAGAGTAGTGAAACAAGATAGTCTTCAGATAGCCTTTACTTTTAAAGTAATACTTTCAGGACTTGAGGCCTCTCTGAATTAAACTAAGGATGCTCCCTGCCAACCCCCATACCCCAAGAGAAAACAGAAAGAAAAAGTTTTCTAAGAGGAGATAATCTTACTTATTTCTGTGAATAGGAGGAATCAAAATACCAGTTGTCTCTGGTGTCTTAGTTTCTTGCAGAAAAATAAGGCTGTAGATTAACTAATAGAACACAGAGGCCATGTAGTTTGGAAGTTTCCTTTAATGTCGATAATGCTAATTCTATACAGCAAGTCAGCTCATACAGTTCAGCTATTTGCTGAGCCTCTTGCAGCCATTTCATCTTTGAGCACACTGTAAGAATTAAAGAAAGAGGAGAGAAACAAGAAGGGCAGCTTGACAGTCGGTAGGTTTATTTTAAACCTGGGAGGGACTTTTGATCTTACACACACACTAGGAAGTAATACTGTTCTCTGGGTGGTTTGGTGGCCTATTGATTTTTTATTTTTTTAATTAGAATTTTTTTTTTTCTAAGTAACTGCAATACCACCTGTACTCTGGTATCTTTTGAGGGGAATCTAGACTTTGTCAATTGTCTGTATTATATTCAGACTAGTGGCTTTTTCGGGGTACTAAACCTTTCCCTAAAAGGGTTTCAGTCTTCCTTCCAGCTCCAAAGCATATGACTGTGTATTAGTCTGTTCTGGCATTGCTATAAGGAACTAACTGAGACTGGGTAATTTGTGAAGAAAAGAGGTTTAATTGACTCACAGTTCTGCGAGTTGTACCGGAAGCATGGCAGGGGAGGCCTCAGGAAACTTACAAACATGGCGGAAGGCAAAGGGGAAAGCGGGCACATCTTCACACAGCAGGAGGAAGAGAATGAAGGGGAAAGGGAAGTGTTACACACTTTTAAACAACCAGATCTTGTGAGAACTCACTCATTATCACAAGAACAGCAAGGGGGAAGTCCCCATCACCCAACCACCTCCCACCAGGCCCCTCCTCCAATATTGAAGGTTACGAATTCAACATGAGATTTGAGTGGAGACAGACAGAGCCTAATTATATCAGACTCTTTACTGACAGTTCTGCCCCTGAGAGTAGTTTTCACAATGAGTGGTCCTCCAGGAGTTTTGGGAGAGCCAGATATTGGTTGTGGTTGCTGTATAGAAGCAAACACCTGGCCGGGCGCGGTGGCTCAAGCCTGTAATCCCAGCACTTTGGGAGGCCGAGATGGGCGGATCACGAGGTCAGGAGATCGAGACCATCCTGGCGAACACAGTGAAACCCCGTCTCTACTAAGAAATACAAAAAATAGCCGGGCGAGATGGCGGGCGCCTGTAGTCCCAGCTACTCGGGAGGCTGAGGCCGGAGAATGGCGTGAACCCGGGAGGCGGAGCTTGCAGTGAGCTGAGATCCGGCCACTGCACTCCAGCCTGGGCTACAGAAGCCAGACTCCGTCTCAAAAAAAAAAAAAAAAAAAAAGAAGCAAACACCTTAGGCAAATGAGAAAGTTTTTGCTCTCTGAGTAGCTTTATGCTTTTGTTTGTCAGAGGTTAATAAAAGTGACAAGAACGTGTAACACACTTCGTATTAATAGGCCTGGTGGTGATTAGACAAGAAAAAAGCCATTTCTTGATAGGAAAGTACTGATATATTTTAACATGTGTCAGTTCTCTTTTGCTGCAATCACTCACCTCAAACTAACAATCAATCATTTATTTAGCTCATAACTCTGCAGATCAACCTGGAAGTCTTTTGCTGGTCTCAGTGTTGTTCACTGGGTGGATCTGCCAGGGCTGACTGATTGACGATGGGCTGGCGTGGGACCCAGGGGCCGCTATTCATGTGGCCTCTCATCCCCCAGCAGCTGTGCCACACTTTATCACAGCGTGGCCGGGTTTCAAAGAGCAGTGAGTGGGGCAAGCTCCAATGCACGAGCATCTTTCAAGCCTTTGCTTGTATCACATTTGCTCACTTCCCATGGACCAAAGCAAGTCACGCGGCAGAGCTTCAAGTCAATGAGAAGGCACTCAGATCTACAGGGCAGGGGCATTTGGGTACTGGGACGGGAGGAGTCGATGGCCATATTTGCAGTCTACATACAGCACAACAGACCACACTTGTCAAGGAGTATAACCTTGAACTTACTGGGGCTCAGTATTCTTCAGGAACTCAGTTGATGATTATAATTATGTGAATAGCCCAGATGATATACAATCAATTTTCTCCTTAAGCCCAGAGGTCTCAAACCCTCAGTTGATAAGAAGTAGGTTTTGCTTTTCCTACACCTATTTACCACTTTTTTTTTTTTGGAGCCAACATTGAAAAATCCAGAGGTTTTACATAAAATCTGGACTTTTGACTTTGAAAAGATGATCTGGCAAAAGTTGTCAAGAGCCAAGGAGTAGTTATCTTTTCCAGGAAGCCCTGTGGTTTTCAGTTTCCCATACTCCTCCCGTCTTGCTGTTTCTTCAGCCCTGAGGCTGAGTGTCATCTGCCACTTGTCAGAGGAATTGCACGGTTGATTTTCTTATAGCAGAGAAATTCCTGTCACCATTTCTAAAAAAGTGAAATAGTGAAAGGAAGACTGAGAGGCCACATAGTCCCAGAAAAATGGAAGAAAGCATATCACTTTAAGGAGAGAATATTCTTGTGTGTTTCATAGGCAATCTGCATTTTGATGCACAAAGAACGTTTGAGTGAGGAGAGAATATTCTTTTTTTTTTATTTTTATTTTTTGGAGACGGAGTTTCGCTCTTGTTGCCCAGGCTGAAGTACAATGGTGCGATCTCGGCTTACCACATCCTCCACTTCCCGGGTTCAAGTGGTTCTCCTGCCTCAGCCTTCCGAGTAACTGGGATTACAGGCATTTGCTACCAAGCCCAGCTGATTTTGTATTTTTAGTAGAAACGGGGTTTCTTCATGTTGGTCAGGCTGGTCTCAAACACCCGACTTCAGGTGATCTGCCCACCTTGGCCTCCCAAAGTGCTGGGATTAGAGGTGTGAGCCACTGCACCTGGCTGGAGAGACTATTCTTGTGATTTCATATGCAGTCTGCATTTTGGTGCACAAAGCACTTTTGAGTAAGGAGAGAATATTCATGTGTGTTTCATATGCAATCTGCATTATGATACACAAAGAATTTTTTTTCCTCTTAACAGTGACTTGCTCGACTCACATTATTTCCTTGGTCCCTGTAGACATGTGAGTTTAGAACTTTGTTCCAGGGCACGGTACCATCTGTACATTCAGCTTTGCAGTCAGAGAGGTTCATCATAGCTGATGTTACTGCTGCCATAGAAGACTCCATGGAATCATTTCTTATACATCGCTCCACGCGGTGATGCTGACGACACCTTGGTAAAAGCAGATCTCTGTATGGCATCGTGTTGTAAGGCAAGGAAGTTGTTGAGGAGGATGTTGCGCAACACTGAACAGCTTCTTCCCTCTGAGGAACCTCAGAGAACTGGTTTGTTCTTACCTTGTGGACATTTGAATCCTGTAACAGTGTCTCCCACTTCATGAGTGTGCCAGAGTTCAGAGTCAAATCTGTAGTCATTTGTAGACTCACGAACTCCTCGCTTCATATTTAGTCCACGTTAATTGTTTTGTATCATAATCATCTATTTTATATTATTTTAAAATTTACATTAGAATCTCATAGCTCTTTTTTGGTGAGTACTGTAAATCTAAAGCTTTTTAGCTGCTGGCAGGTTTATCATAAGAAGACAGAGCTGTGCTCAGCATTTAACTATGACATGATTAACTTCTCAGACTCACCTCCTGCTTCCAAATTTCATCCCTGTGTACGTTTACTTTCGAACACCTTTTTCTTGAAACTGTAGGAACTTTATTCTCTTTTCTCTGCTGCTTCTGTGTTTGTGTTATTTTGTTTGCTTTGTGTTTTGTTTTCTTTAGTTTTTGCTGAGGCATTCACCACATCTTTTAGAGAACCTCCATAAACTGGATGTCTCTTTGCATATTAGGTGCATAGTATATGTTTGAAGAGATGAGTGAAGTTTAATAAACGTGCAGTTTTCTTGTATGTGTTAGCTCAAAATTGTTCCAGAAAACAGCTACAATGAAATGAAGATTGAATACCGCCTGATTCTTTCAATAGAAGTTTCTTTCAATAGAAGTAAATACTGCCTGAGTCTTTCAATAGAAGTTCCCCACCCCCCAGCCTATCTTGTTTGCACTAAACATATGAAGTTTAAAATCTAATTTTCTCTCCTGTCTTTGAATTCGTGGAATACTTTTCTGAAACATGCCTGTCTGCATGGGCTAAAGAGAGAGAGAAAGTGCAGAGAGGTGGCAAAAAGCTTTGGCTCTGTCTGGAAAAGATCTAGATTTGAATCTTGACTGGATCTCCTAGTGTCTTTCTGACATTGGAGGATAACTTTTCAGTGCCCGCTTTCCACATTTGTAAAATGATGATAATAATAATGACTACCTTATGGTGGCATTGCGAGTATGTGAGATAAGACATGAAACACAGAAGTTTCACCTTTGGAAAGGCAGGCTAAGTAATGTTGGTCAAAATATACTTTAAGGCAAAACCCATTAATTACTTGAGGTAAGATTGACTTTTTTTTTTTTTTTCTCCTTCAGAGACAAAGTCTCATTATATTGGCTAGGCTGGTCTTGAACTCCTGCACTCAAGTGATCCTTCCACCCTAGCCTCCCAAAGTGCTGGGATTACAGGTGGAAGCCACCATGACTGGCCAAGATGGACTTTTTTTTTTTTTTTAAGATGGAGTCTCGTTCTGTCTCCCATGCTGAGTGCAGTGGTACAATCTCGGCTCACTGCAACCTCCACCTCCCAGGTTCAAGCAATTCTCGTGCCTCAGCCTCCCGAGTATCTGGGATTACAGGCATGCACCACCATGCCCAGCTAATTTTTGTATTTTTAGTGGAGACAGTTTCACCATGTTGGCCAGGCTGGTCTCAAATGCCTGACTTCAAGTGACCTGCCTACCTTGGCCTCCCAGAGTGCTGGGATCACAGGAATGAGCTACTGCACCTGGACAAGATGGACATTTCTTAATAATAAAACGTTAAACCCACCAGAAACATAAAATCATATAACAATTCAAACTTTTTAACACTGAATAATATAGTCTCAACATTGACAGACTACAAAGGGGGAGAAATAATAGATTTTTAACTGATTTCTCTGAAAGTGATAAATCAAAATTAGTAGGAGTATTGAAGATTTGAGCAATGGAATTAACAGATTTAACCTATATCACAGAAATAGAGCATTCCAACCAGAAACTTTGGAATACAGATTTTTTCTTTTTCTTTTCTTTTCTTTTTTTTTTTTTTTTTTTGAGACAGGGTCTCACCCTGTCACCCAGCCTGGAGTGCAGTGGTGTGATCTCAGCTCACTGCAGCCTCTGCCTCTCGAGTTCAAGTGATTCTCCCACCTCACCATCCCCAGTAGCTGGGACTACTGGTGCACGCCACCACACCGGCTAATTTTTTTATTTTTTGAGGGAAACGGGGTTTCACCATGTTGGCCAGGCTGGTCTTGAACTCCTGACCTCAGCTGATATGCCGGCCTTGGCCTCCCAAAGTGCTGGGATTATAGACATAAGCCACCACGTCTGGCCTGAATACAGTTTCTTTTCAAGAGCACAGAACTTGTTCACAGAAAAATTACCAAATGGCCATTTGCTGAACATTATAGACATTTCAAAACAGGGTTGAAATTGTATAGAGTGTGATATCTGAACACAATGGAATTAAATACCAAGAGATAATTAGAATATTCTGGAATTTAAGCAACACACTTCTTATTTACGTATGGGTCAAAAAGAAGGTACAGTGGAAATAGAAAATATATTGATGAATGATTGATAGATAAGAAAACAAAATATGTGGGTTGGATGTCAGCAGCAATAGCAAAGCACAGACCTTAAAAATCCTGTTTCTCCATGAAAACAATGAGAATACTGGCAAAAATGGTCACAAGCGACTTTTTCTTACCTGTGGAAATTAACCAAAGGCATGCAACAATGTAAGGAGCATATATTCACAAAAAAATTTTTGTGAATTTGCTGCATTTCAGTAAGAAAAATGAGCTTTGTGATGTTAACTTGTTCTATTCCATTCTCACTTTCCCTAGCCTTGAAAACCAGTAGCTTGGCCAGGTGCAGTGGATCAGGCCTGTAATCCCAGCACTTTGGAAGGCTGAGGCAGGCGGATCATTTGAGGTCAGGAGTTCAAGTCCAGCTTAACCTACATGGTGAAACCCTGTCTCAACTGAAATACAAAAATTTAGCCGAGTGTGGTGGCGGGCACCTGTAAGCCCAGCTACTCGGGAGGCTGAGGCAGGAGAATCACTTGAACTCAGGAGGCAGAAGTTGCAGTGAGCCGAGATCACACCATTGCACTGCAGCCTAGGGGATAGAGCAAGACTCCATTTTAAAAGAAAACAAAAAAGAAAACCAGTAGCTCACAACCACAGTAAAAACCAGTAGCCCGGCAGCTGTGGGAGGGGGCAAAACAGAGTGGGAACTCCTTCAAAGTGTTATTCCTAGGAAATTGTCATTATATATGACTTGTATGGCAAACCTGGAAACTTTCTCTCACAGGGGTTGTCTTTACTTGAAGTGATTCAAGTTTGTCTGGTGCAAAAAGCCTTTGTCTGGATGTTTCTCCTAAACCATTACGGACGATTGTTTAACTTCACAAAGCTGCCTCAAGTGGCATTAACAGCTAGGGCAAACAAGAAGCTCACCAATAAATGTAAAAGGAAAAGCTGGGCCATGAGATGTCATAGAGGACTTTGAAAAGCTCCATCGTATTCCTGGGAATCTCCAACACCACTTACATGATCAGGGCTGTAGGCATGCTGGAGAAGAATTGAGAAGGCCCTGTGCCCTTGGTTCTTCCTGAGTAAGCAGGCAGCGAAAACCAAGGCAGAGTTGCAAACTGCCTGCCTGGGTAATGAAGGCAAAATTACAGAGCCCCTCGACAAACGCTAGGAGGCTTACCAGTTGGAAGCATTTAAGGATATTTCTGTCCATTCATAAGCTGACCACTAAGCTAACCAAACAGAGACTTCAGTGGCCAAACACAACAATGAATATTGAATTTGCCAAATTATTTCAGCAACAACAAACAGCAAAAGAGAAAACCAGGAAACAAACAAAACAATATGCCCAAAACCAGGTAACCACCCAAACCAAACAAACCTGGGTTGAGATGTATCTGATTTCCAGAGTTGCCACTAACGTTATTTAAAATAATGGCCAGGCGCTATGGCTCATGTCTGTCATCTCAGCACTTCGAGAGGCTGGGATGGGAGGATTGTTTGAAGCCAGGAGTTTGAGACTGGACTGGGCAACATAGTGAGACCCTGTCTCTACCAAAAATTAAAACATTAGCCAAATGTTTTGGTGCATGCCTGTAGTCCCAGCTACTGAGGATGCTGAGTCAGGAGGGTTGCTTGAGCTCAGGAGTTCAAGATTGCAGTGAGCCATGATCGTGCCACTGCACTCTAGCCTGGGGGACAGAGTGAGACCTTGTCTCAAAAAATAAACAAATAAAAAGAAAATGTCTAGTGTTTACTTTAAAGAAACCCACAAGATATACAAAGAAACAAGAATGTGGCCTATACACATGAAAGAAAACAGAGAATAGAATCCGTCTACAAGAAGCCTAGATGTTGGACTTACTAGACAAAGATTTGACATTGGCTATTTTAAATGTGTTCAAAGAACTACAGGAAAGCATTTTCTTTTTCTTTTTTTCTTTTTTTCGAGGTGGAGTCTTGCTCTGTCACCCAGGCTAGAGAGCAATGGCGCAATCTTGGCTCACTGCAACCTCCGCCTCCTGGGTTCAAGCAATTCTCCTGTCTCAGCCTCCTGAGTAGCTGGGATTACAGGCATGGGGCACCATGCCTGGCTAATTTTTGTATTTTTAGAAGAGACGGGGTTTCACCATGTTGGCCAGGATGGTCTTGAACTCCTGACCTCAAGTGATCCACCCCCCTCGGCCTCCCAAAGTGGTGGGATTACAGGCGTGAGCCACCACGCCTGGCCAGAAAAGCATTTTCAAAGAAACAAAAGTATGAAAATGATGACTCATCAGATAGACTATCACTAAAGTCTCTCAGAGACCCATGGGGCACCTTCAGGCATGCCAACATATTTATAAAGGGAATTCCAGAAGGACAGGAGAGAGAGAAGTGAGAAGAAAGAATATTTGGACAAATAATGACCAAGGACTTCACAAACTAGAATTTGGGAAATTCGCAAATATGTGGAAATTAAACAACACACTGTTAAATAACCAGAATATCAAAGAGAAATCACAAAGTGCGTTCTTTATCTGTAGTTGTTAGAAAATCAAAGAAAAGTCTGGGCGCGGTGGCTCACGCCTGTAATCCCAGCACTTTGGGAGGCCAAGGCAGGCGGATAACCTGAAGTCGGTTCAAGACCAGCCTGGCTAACATGGCAAAATGCTGTTTCTACTAAAAATACAAAAAATTAGCTGGGCGTGGTGGTGGGTGCCTATGTTCCCAGCTACTTCGGAGGCTGAGACAGGAGAATCACTTGAACCTGAGAGGCAGAGGTTGCAGTGGGCCGAGATTGTGCCATTGCACTCCAGCCTGGGTGACAGAGCGAGACTCTGTCTCAAAAAAAAAAAAAAAAAAAAAGTGCACTCTTTATGTATTGATATGGAATGATTTCTACAAGTTCACAATCTTTTATCCCTTGTGCCCAAAAGTGTTTCAGAATTTTAGAAAGATAATACAGTATATCCACTGTATTTTATGGAACATCTCCAGCACCCTAGCGCCACACACATGTAATTAGTTCTACAATAAAGTATGCTTAGTCACAGAAATGGAAAAATTACCCAGGCACCATGGCTCATGCCTGTAATCCCAGCACTTTGGGAGGCCGATGCAGGCAGATCACCTGAGGCCAGGAGTTTAAGACCAGCCTGGCCAACATGGCACAACCCCGTCTCCACTAAAAATACAAAAAGTAGGCAGGTGTGGTGGTCTGTGCCTGTAAAACCAGCTACTGGGGAGGCTGAGGTAGGAGAATCGCTTGAACTCAGGAGGTGGAGGTTGTTGTGAGCCGAGATCGTGCCTCTGCACTCCAGCCTGGGTGACAGAGCAAGACTGTCTTTAAAAAAAAGAAAGAAGAGAAAAGAAAAATGAAGAATACAAACAGCCTTGTAAGTCAGATTTCACTTTCAACTAAGTTTGTCTCCAAACTTGGAAAAGCAACCTTTTGGTTATTAGAGCTTTTCGGAGTTTTAAATTGTGGTTAAGAGGTTGTTGGATTGGTGATAAGTGGGAGGCACGGGGGAGCCAGATGCAGAACGGTGCGCTGTGCTGGCTTTTTAATCCATCCATCACACTGGAGCCACGTGACTTTCATCAGCACTGATCTGATTGTGTCACCGGCTACCTAAAACTTCAGTAAACCAAACCTAACCCTGGCAGGACATGAGACGTGGCTGCAGGCATCCCCCAATTCCATTTGCCATGTTAGAGCCACGGGGAATAGTTTGTGATTCCTTTATCCTGCGGCAACTCACAGCTGCAGGCCTTTGCATTTCTTCTTTGGACATCCCTGGAAATGATCTCATTCTCTTCCTGATGAACTCTGTGTCCTTCAGAGATCAGCTTTGACTTTGACCTTGTTACATCTTTTGTATGATTTTGCCAAGCAAAATCAACTCACTCCTCCATTTATTCCCACTGCATTTTCCCCACCTTAGTCATGGCGCTGTGTGATGGGACTCGCATCCATCTTCTGTTCCCTCCAGAATGTAAATATTGAGGGCTGAGCCTCTTGGCCTCAGTGTCCAGTTCATAGACAAATGTTGAGTGAAGTGCATAGGCCCCTGAAAGGAATTAAGTTCAGAATTTCTTCTCAAGGACTTCTTGTTTTGGCTTCTCTTAGGACTTTGCAGTCGTAATCTGCATTTCACAGATCATCCGTATTCTCTTGGATTTTCCATTTACGGAATACTGCTTGTTACATGTAACCGCTGTGACTTGAACACTGAGCCACACTGTGGATTTTGCCATAATGGGCAGGGTTAGGAGAAAGGCCCTGGAGTCATCTCTGAACTTGAATCTCCTTAATGCTTACTGTTTTTCTTTTCTTTCTTTCTTTCTTTCTTTTTTTTTTTTTTTTTTGAGATGGAGTCCTGCTCTGTTGCCCAGGCTGGAGTATAGTGGCGTGATCTCGGCTCACTGCAACCTCTGTCTCCTAGGTTTAAGCGATTCTTGTGCCTCAGCCTCCTGAGTAGCTGGGATTACAGGCGCCCGCCACCATGCCCGGCTAATTTTTGTATTTTTTAGTAGAGATGGGGTTTCACCATGTTGGCCAGGCTGGTCTCAAACTCCTGACCTCAGGTGATCCTCCTGTCTCAGCCTCCCAAAGTATTGGGATTACAGGCATGAGCCACCGCACCCGGCTTGATGCTTATTCTTTATAGATTGTTGCACACGTTACTTAACCTCTTGAACCTCAGCTTCATCGTCTCTAAAGTGGGCATAAGTAGCGACTACGTGGTCGTTTTATTGTGAGGATTCAGTGAAGTGATCAAGAAGGATAAAGCACATGGCACAGTGTGCCAGCTTGGTGAGTGCTAAATCATTCTCTTCCTTCTCCTTCACCCTCCTCCTCTCTTCCTCCTGAGCTATTTGGCTTGATCTGACAGCCCCAGATTGTCTTAGAGATTTAGGTTTTAATATCATTGCATGTTTGGGTCACTCGGGTTATTTTTTTATCCCAAGGAGGAGCTTCAGAGTCACTGTTTACTTGGATTTCTTACAAACATAATCTCTCTCCTTTTTTTTTTTTTTCCTACAGATATTGTCAGGCCTCATTCTACCTTCTGAGCCTTGGAAGGTAGAATGAGGCCTGATAATCTCTACAGAAAGGCAACATGGGAGGGAGATTTTTATGTTCGTCAGCACAGTTTTATATGTGATAATTCTTCACTCAGAGATTTAATATTAAGATAAAGGGTCCTTACAATACTCACATCACGAATCCTTGAGCATTTTTACAGAGGACTAGGCTTAAGGTTGTCTATCTTCGATATTGTCTCTTTTTGGGAGAGCAGAGGATATCCTTTTTAATTACTCCCAGCAGTGCTGTGAGATTCTCAGATGCAGGAATTATTATTATGATGATTTTGATGATGTAAGACTCTTTTGCTTTTTGGGAACATTTGTTATCTCTGTATAGAATAGAGACAGATAAGTGACCCTACTGGGAGCCTCATTGTCTCTTCTAGGTGAATAGAGACCAGTGCTAGGCAGAAACAAGATCCCTAAAGCTCAGAAAATATATATCTCCAAAGGCCTCTTTGCTAATTTTGAACCCCTTAGAAATGAGCTCTATAATTCCTGGGGACCTTTTCCTCTTCTCCATTCTTCCTCTGCTCCTTGACAAGAGATCTAGAGACTTCCCTGAGTGTAGCATCTCAGACATCTAATATTGACTAGAATTCCTTAGTGGTAGTGTCAGTGTCCAGGGCTTCCTATTTTGTAAATGATAGAGTTTTGTAAAAGGAGTATGGCCTTTGGAATGTACTGTTCATAAGCTTAAGTAGTTATGGAAGCATAGTGAAAAGGTCAGGGCAGTTCTCATTTTGCATCAGGAAGCTTTTGACAAAGTCCTGTCAGTATCAGATGATGATAGCCAGCAGTAGCCATTAAGACAGTCCTTTTTTTTTTTTTTTTTTTTTTTTTTAAATAAAAGTCCAGTTAAGGAAGCATAGCTTGTCTTTTATTAAAGGGGCACTCAGCAAAGGGGTGATAAGACAGAATGCTTTTATTACTGATGCGTTTGTTTTACATTTTCAGTAATTAATGTGCTTTGCTTGGTAGTGACACATTACCTGAACTTTGAAGGATTCCCTTAGTATGTCGGTATTGCAGAGGCATTAAAGCAATGAGAGCCTGCCAGGATCTTAATCACCTCTGTCCTACATTTGGTCAGAGCCTCTCCGCTTTTAACAGAAGCAAATAGAAGTCTAGACACTTGTGATTTTTCTATATGTCACTAAGCCACATCATTGTAAGCATCTGTTTGGCCTATATTCCCTTAAAAATTCTGTCTGCTGAAATCAACAATATCTCCTAAAAAGTAGCTTTAATGTCTGCCTGTGTGGCTGGATAAAAAGAAAAATAGGATTCTTGCTCTTCAAGGTCTTACACTCAAAGATTGATAAGGCTGCTACTGATACGTATATAAAGCACATAAACCATTTTAAAGTGGTGAATTGTATGGCATGTGAATGATATTTTCATTTTTTAAAAATGCATGGACTTTGAAACAAAAAATGTATAAAACTTCTAGGTAAAAATGTGGAATAAATTGTAGAACCCTTATAGAAAAAGAATATTGGGAGAATTTGATCAGAAGATTATTAAGGGGGAATTTCTTTCTTCTAGTTCTAAATTTACTGAAGAGAATGAATTATGAGACCCATTTGAAGAGAGAAGGGGAGAGGCTTTAGAAAAAGTACAGTCTAGGCCGGGCACAATAGCTCACGCCTGTAATCCCAGCACTTTGGGAGGCCAAGGTGGGTGGATCACCTGAGGTCAAGAGTTCAAGACCAGCCTGGCCAACATAGTGAAACCCCGTCTCTACTAAAAATACAAAAAATAGCCAGATGTGGCAGGGTGCGACTGTAATCCCAGCTACTTAGGAGGCTGAGGCAGGAGAATCACTTGAACTCGGGAGACAGAGGTTGCAGTGAGCTGAGATTACACCACTGTACTCTAGCCTGGATGACAGAGTGAGACTCCATCTCACCAAAAAAAAAAGAAAAAGAAAGAAAAGAAAAAGAAAAAGTATAGTCTAGGTTTAATGTATTACTTGAAAGAAATCTGGTAGGGTCGGGTGCAGTGGCTCACACCTCTAATTATAACACTCTGGGAGGCTGAGGTGGGTGTATCGCTTGAGCCCAGGTGTTCCAGACTACCCTGGGTAACCTAGTGGGACCCCTGTCTCTACAAAAACAAATTAAAAAAATTAGCTGGATGTGGTGGCGCATGCGTGTGGTCCCAGCTACTCGAGACACTGAGATAAGAGGGTCACTTGAGCCTGGGAGATTGAGACTGTGGTGAGCTGTGATTGCGCCACTTTGCTCCAGCCTGGATGAGAATGAGACCCTGTCTGGGGATTGGGCCAGGGGAAAAAGACCTACTAGAAGAAGGACCTACTAGAAATCTGGTAGGTAGGAAAGAAATTATGAAATGCAGTGAATTTGAGAGAAGTGTAGAATGAATGGTGTTCATGGAAACTGATTGTAAAGGCAAGGAAAATAAGAATGCATTTTTTTCTTCTCTTATTCTGGGCTGTGCTCCTGTGTAAGTATGAGGTTGCTACTGTCCTGGGTCTGCACTACTTAAAGTTCCCCAAATAGGTCCTTGTTTGCCCACCCAAGGCTTGACATGAAACCCATTCCCACTTACGGAAGCATAGGTGTGACTCTATGTCCTTCGAATAAGGCCTGAGCTCTTGGGATTGCTTCTTGTTCCTTAGCAGACTTCCATCAGTGAATTGACGGAGGGAGGTGGCCCAGCAGCACAGACCCCATGTGGCTGGCAGAGTGTGTGGGTGGGGAAGTCAGATCAGAGAACCCCTCTAATTGTGCTGGGCTGATGCTGTCAGACCTGAAGTTAGATCACATTTTGTTTGTTTTCCATTCAAACAGTATTTGAAGAAGGACCAGTTGTAAGTAATTCAATATTTTCAATGTATTCGGGATGGTTTCCAGTGATTTAAAAAATAACCAGAGGCCATCCCATTTTGTCACATGATTAAAATGATTAGTTCAGTCTTTTGGGGGAAGTAGAAGTCTCTAGACCCAGTGAAGTGTTTAACCCCCACGTCTATTACAGCTTGCAAGTTTTATATCATGGAAAGCCTGATAGAGGAATAATTTTTCTTTCTTTTTTTTTTTTTAATTACTAAGGAACCTCAAGCCAGTTACTCAGCTGTATGTCAGTGTGGATGCCAGTACCAAAGAGAGCCTGAAGAAAATCGACCGCCCACTCTTCAACGATTTCTGGCAGAGATTCCTTGACAGTTTAAAAGCCTTGGCAGCCAAGGTAAGAATTATGACATCTTAAAAATAAATAAACAACCCTCAGGTGTGTACTGAAGTTAAAACGAAAGAAAGAAGGAAAGATGGAAGAAAAGAACAGAGGTACTTTTTCCTCTTTTCTCTTTAAAATAAAAAAATGATGAAATATACCTTTCAACTTTTTAAAGACTTCCTTCTTCAAGGAATTTTGAACATTTACTATTTGATAAATAATTATTGAGTTCCTCTTAAGTTTGTAGCACTATTGCTTTGTATGTGTCATTTGTTTTTCATTCATTTAGGGAGAGAGGTATATATACTCCCGAAGTTAATTAATAACAATTGGTCCTGGAACCAATTCCCCATAGATACCCAACCCAGAGTCTATGGAAGATTGGTTGTAGGACTCCCCATGGGTACCAAAATCCACAGATGCTCAAGTTTATATAAAATGGCATAGGCCGAGCGTGGTGGTTCACGCCTGCAAACCTAGGACTTTGGGAGGGCGAGGCAGGCAGATCACTTGAGGTCAGGAGTTCAAGACCAGCCTGGCCAACATGGTCAGACCCCATCTCTACTAGAAATACCAAAAAATTAGCCAGTTGTGATGGCATTAACCTGTTATCCCAGCTATTTGGGAGGCTGAGGCAGGAGAATTGCCTGAACCTGGGAGGTGGAGGCTGCAGTGAGCCAAGATCATGTCACTGCACTGCAGCCTGGGTGACAGAGTGAGACTCTGTCTCAAAAAAAAAAAAAATTAAATAAATAATAAAAATAAAACGGCATCGTATTTGCACATAACCTACACTCATCCTGTATACTTTAAATCATCTCTAGATTACTTATAATATGTAGTACAATGTAAACGCCATGTAAGTAGTTGTTATACTGCATTTTAAATATTTGTGTGATTTTTAATTGTTTTACTTTTCCCAAATATTTTTCATCCGTGGTTTGGTTGAATGTGTGGAAATGGAACCCACAGATACGGAGGGCCGATGGTACATAGCCACCTTAAAAGAGGCGTCTGCAGGCTGGGTGTGGTAGCTCACACCTGTAATCCCAGCACTTTGGAAGGCCAAGGTGCGCAGATCGCTTGAGGTCAGGAGTTCAAGACCAGTCTGGGCAAGATGGCAAAACCCTGTCTCTACCAAAAGACAAAATACAAAAATTACCTGTGGTCCCAGCTACTCAGGAGACTAAGGTGGGAGAATCGCTTGAGCCTGGGAGGCAGAGGTTGTAGTGAGCCGAGATTGCGCCACTGCACTCCAGCGTGGGCGACAGTGAGACCCCCATCTTTAAAAAAAAAAAAAAAGGTTTCTGCAAATAGTGTATGTTTAAATATGAAGTTAATTTTCCTGAATTTCTAGGACCAAATTTCCTAAGCCATCAGTAGCCTCAGAACGTTCACATTGAATGTCATTTTCTGCAAACATTTGGCCTTTCTTGTGTATTTTCATATGGCATACTTACCTTCCTTTTCTTTTTCACCAAAAATAACCTTCCGGTTCTGCTTTTCCATTAATCCTCCTTCCTTCCTTCCTTCCTCGCTTTCTTTCTGTTACTTTTCTAAGCATTCTTTGTGCACTCTTGACATCTGACTGATAATGATAATCACCCCAGGAGCTTTAAAAAAATGACAGTTTCCTGGTCCTCATGGCATCTGAGAATCTGCTTGTTAGACATCCCAGGTGTTATTTGGTATACAGCCAGATATGGGAGTCACTGTCCCAGAAAACTTGCCTTTCTCTCCTGTGCCCAGTGCTTACTTTGACATTCCTAACCCATCACTGTCTGGCCTTGATGTACATTCTCTGACTCATTTTTCACCGTATTCCCCAGGAGGGCCATGCTTCCCTGCTTACCTTGCCATTTCTGCACATGTGCCCACCACCTTCTCCATTCTGAGTCTTCGATTACTGTCTCCCCAGATTTTGGAAGGAATGTTCTTTCCCTTCTTTGACTTGTAGAAATTCTGTGCACCTCCTAGACGCAGTTTTGTTATTACCTCTACTGCAAAGTCTTTTCTGATTATAATTAGCTGTCCCCTTTTCCCTTCCTAAGTTTTATATCTATTAGAAAACACTGTTTTTCTTCTGTTTTGTCTTAGCTGCTCTTTCCTGAGCTGGATCCCTTACTTACGTCTGAATTCTGCACAATATCTAGCATAGTACACTTTAAGGTATTTGATAAATGCTTCCATTTTTTTTCTTGGAGACTGGGTCACCAAAGCTGGAACACAGTGGCACCATCATAGCTCACTGCAGTCTCCAACTCCTGGGCCCAGATGATCCTCCTGCCTCAGCCTCCCAAGTATCTGGGACCATAGGCACATACTGCCATGCCTAGTTAATTTTTTGATTTTTTTTTTTTTTTTGTAGAGACTCTGAAACTCCTGGCATCAGGCAATCTTCCTGCCTTGTAAGTGTTGGGATTATAGGCATGAGCCACTGCTCCAGGCCTGATAAATGTTTCTTTTTTTTCTTCTTCTTTTTTTTTTTTTTTGAGACGGAGTCTCATTCTGTTGCCCAGCCTGGAGTGCAGTGGCACGATCTCGATTCACTGCAACCTCTGCCTCCCGGGTTCAAGCGATTCTCGTGCCTCAGCCTCCCCAGTAGCTAGGATTACAGCTGCATACCACCATGCCTGGCTAATTTTTGTATTTTTTGCAGAGATGGGGTTTCACCATGTTGGCCAGGCTGGTCTCAAACTCCTGACCTCAAGTGATCCGCCTGCCTCAGCCTCCCAAAGTGCGGGGATTACAGGTGTGAGCCACTGTGCCCAGCTTGTTTCTTAAAAGAATGAATGGGTGGAAACCCAACAGAGATTTGTAAAGTACCATATGTGTTTTACCAGTTGTCCAGCTGATTAAATCTTTGTGGGTTTCTTTTGCTGTTTTATGCTCGAGAAGTTAAATCCATGCCCTTTTTGGTTATTAATACTGATGTTATTTAAGAAATGCAAAAAGGCCTTACTTTGGTTTCTAAGCTGTCTTGGATTTACATAGCATAAAAATTAGAATGGATTTAAATGGAAGTAAACAGCAGGAGCTGGCTAAGTCAGGCCCATCTGAGATTGTTATCTAGACTGTGTTCTTAGAATGTGGAAGATGGCAAGGAAACATTGATACAATAGCTTAATAGTTTACTTCCTTTCTTTGGTCAAAATGTTCCACAAACTGAATTCTTACCTTGAAGTAAGTAGCCTTTGGGTGGTGAATTCACTTGTAATTACTCTGGGTTTGCTTATGATAGTAATGCAGTAACTTAAAGTTAGAAAGTAATTTCAACCCAGGAGCATCTTAAATAGAAGTCATTATTGTCTCTATGTAATTCTTGTTGGAATGTTTCCTTGGGCAATTTAAACTTCCCACACATTAGGGCAATTGCTTTCTGAGCATTTTGTAGCAATTAGAGTTGTTGTTTCTTGTTCTTGCATTGTTTTTGTTGCCTTGTAAGAGAAGATCTGTGGCAGGATGCTGCTCTTAAAAATTTTCCTTTAAATTGACTCAAGCTGTTATTTCCTTCTGAATGGCTGATCTTATAAGACATAGTAGATGCTATTAAGAAAGATTTTGGCACTTAAAACATTTATTTTGTAGTTATATGTATCAGCTAGGATCAAACATATAAAAACTCAAATGCTGGCTCAGCGCGGTGGCTCACACCTGTAATCCCAGCACTTTGGGAGGCTGAGGTGGGCAGATCACTTGAGGTCAGGAGTTCAAGACCAGCCTGGCCAACATGGTGAAAACCCATCTCTACCAAAAATACAAAAAAGCAATTAGCCAGGCATGGTGGCAGGTACCTGTAATCCCAACTACTCGGGAGGCTGAGGCAGGAGAATTGCTTCAACCCAGGAGGTGGAGGTTGTAGTGAGCCAAGATCGCACCACTGTACTCCAGCCTAGGCAACAAGAGCGAGACTCTGTCTCAAAATAAATATATTACAATAAAAAATAAAAACTCAAATGATATCAGATTACTATAAATAAAAGTGTTATATCAGATATTTTAATTAGAATATCCATACTGTTGTCTTCTGTTATTTGATTAGGCTTTTACTATGCCTGAGCAAGGAAAGTCATTTGAAAAGAATTTCTTAAACTTTATAAACAAAAAATTTTGATTTGTCCCAAGATTTTCAGCCCATTTCTGATCTAGTACTACTCAAAGTAGAAGGTAGCATATTTTGTTTTTAACTCTTGGCAAGTATAATGTTTACGTTTCTAGATCTTTATCCTTTGTCAAAATGTTCCTTTTCAGTATGAGGAGAGAAATATATTGGTACTTGAGTATGTGGGCTAAAAACCAATTCCATCAAGATACCAGAGTAAAAAATGTGTTAGCTTCAATTTCCGTCCGCTATAGCTACTTGTCAAACAGTCTTTTTTTTTAAAAAAAAGAGAAATATATCTTATACAAGAAAACACTGCCAGCTTTTAGCAGTAAACTTTTATCAGCAATGTGACCAGATGTGTCTCTCCTGGACTATGATTATGTCAGGGTCAAGCTCCAGTAGTAAGTTGAACTGTTTAATTCTTTTCTCTGTTTAAGTAATAGCATTGACATTCTTGAAACCTCATATTTAAAAAGAAAAATGACCAACATAATTTCTTGCGTTACAGTGACCATTGGCTCTCTCTCTACAGATGATGTTAGGATACTCTGACCTGATATCATGATTTGAATAATGGTTGTTCCGTTCGTATGAAGGGCTTATTGTACATTAATGAGAGAGCCCTCTATCTAATATTTAAATAAACCAGTTTATGTATGTGGCCCACAATTTGCTAATTAAAAAACAAACATTCCATATTTGACCTTATATCGGGTTATAAAAATATTATGTGCTGCTTGTAGAAATTTGGGGGAAGTAAAGAGAAATATAAAGAAGCAAGGAAAGAAATTACCTATAATTCCGGGACCTTAACACAGTAATTAACATTTGAAGTACTTCTACTTAATCCTCCGGGGGAGGGCATGCTTTTTTGCAAATAATTCCATCTTACAGGTTACTTTTGTTTTTGTTTAACATCGTGTCATAAGTATTTTTCCTTGTCATTAACACTTCTCTGTGATTGTCATATTAAAGAGAGTGTAGTCATTCATCCTGCTGAGTTTCCTGCTTGTTGGACCGTAGTAGGGAGCAGCAGGAGTGTGTGATGTCCCGGCATCCTTCTTCCCATCCTAGAGACCTGACAGTCAGATTTTCTGTCCTTAGCACACTGAGGACAAAGTCTCAGCTACTCCCGAGTTGCAGCATGCACATTTTGTCACTTTTGAACATTTTTAAAACTGAATGCTGCCGGAGATGACAAGTTATATTTAATTGGTGGCATTGAGACTTTCACAAAGGGGAAGCATAAGATAATGGTACATTAAATCATGGCATGGCCTTTATCCTAGAGTTTCTTGTAGTCAATGAAATATATCTTCTTCTTTCCTTTCCTTTAGGATGAGCTTGTCTGCCTTCCATGGTTCTGACAAGTTTCCCTTCTTATTGACCTATTTTGTTTATTTCCACCTCTCATCATCGATACCAAAGTCTATTCTTAAGCCTTAACCCATCTGGCTAATCTGGATATCTGTTTGTTATCACCTTTTTGAAGGCTTTAACTTTCATGTAAACCATGGGACCCCTATCCACCGGCATAGATCCCCCAGGGCTGATTCCATTCAACTTGGATTTAATGCCATTTTACCCTGCTCTGCTTAGCTAAAATGTTATTCTGCTTTCAGCCATTTCTGAAATCAGACAAGACTGCTGTGCTTGATTTGTGCAAACGTGTTGTCTAAAGCCAGTGTCTGCAAGCTGGGATAATTCCTTCGTAAACTGGTTCCCCCTAGACCTGACTTTTACCTAATATTGTTTTAGGGAAATGTAAGTGTATTGCATCTTAGGTTCATGTTGAGGCATCAGGTAACGTCTAGTGGATAATAGTTTCTATGGGTTTGGAGACTCAGGAGAACACTGGGGAAGGAATACCGGGTGTAGATCTGAAAGTCATCTCTTTAGCAACAGATTGTAGTTAAAGGCAAGGAAGCAGGTAGGATGACCCAGGAAGTGCCTAAAGAAGGCACAGAGGGAGCCTGCGGGAACAAAAGTGTTGAAGCTTTCAACATGAAGAACACATAGAGAGTGAGTCTGGGAAGAATTTGATAAAGATATTGGTATAATTCCTTGCAACTCAAGGAAACAGTGAGTTTCCAGAAAGATTACGAAATAAAGGTACGACAAAAAGGAAAATAGCTTTACCAGTTGGTCTTTAATTACTATGTCAAAAAGAAAGTATGGTGCAGTGTTTTGTGTCGAAGCCATTGTATAGAGGGATGAATGGGAAGGATGGAAATGGGGAGAGTGAATAATCGATCTGAATGTAGTGAATACTGACCTACTAATAATAAAGAAGTCAAAAGCATTTCCTTTCATCAGCTTAAAGAATTGCATAGCGTATCTACTAAAAACTTTACATTTAGAAAATAAATATTGAAGAAAATGACTCATACTTTACCAGAATTCAAAGGTAAAGTTACTATATTGCATTACATCTTCTATGGTTTTTATGCATGTTCATATATATGTGTCTATATTTCACTTATAAAATTGAAATCATGTTGTACATATTTTTGCAACTATATATATGTTACTAATTATTTTTATAGAGATGGTAGTCTCCTTTTGTTGCCCAGGCTGGTCTTGAACTCCTGGGCTCAAGCAATCCTCCTGCCTCAGCCTCCCTAGTAATTGGGATACAGATGTGCTCCAGCATACCTGGCTAAAAATTTTTTTTTGAGAGATGGGGTCTTGTTTGTTGCCTAGGCTGGTCTTGAATCCCTGGTTTCAAGTGATCCTCCTACCTTGGCCTCCCAAAATACTGATCCTCCTACCTTGGCCTCCCAAAATACTGGGATTACAGGCATGAGCCACTGTGGCTGGCCTTCAGCTATATTTTTATATAGTTTATATATTATGAACAACTATGCCAACTTTTATCATCGTAGATCAATTTTGCCTATTATTGAACTTTTAAATTTATTTTTGTTTTGCCTGTTTTTGAACTTTATATAAATGAAATGATTGTTTATGCCTTTGTGTCTGATTTTTCAACATTATAATATTATAATAACTCAATTATAATAGTATAATAACACTCAACATTGTGTTCTGAGATTCCTCCATGATTTTGCAAGTAATAGTGGTTCTGAATACAAGTCCAGATACAGGTACTGCATATATCTTCTCCCAGTCTGTCTTTACCAGTTTATTTATTTATTTTATTTTATGTTATTTTTTTGAGGTGGAGTTTCACTCTTGTTGCCCAGGCTGGAGTGCAATGGCGTGATCTTTGCTCACTGCATCCTCCGCCTCCTGGGTTCAAGCGATTCTCCTGCCTTAGCTCCCAAGTAACTGGGATTATAGGCGTGCACCACCATGCCCAGCTAATTCTGTATTTTTAGTAGAGATGGAGTTTTACCAGTTTGGTCAGGCTGGTCTGGAACTCCTGACTTCAAGTGATCCACCCGCCTTAGCCTCCCAAAGTGCTGAGATTACAGGTGTGAGACACTGCGCCTGGCCTGTCTTTGCCAGTTTAAACTCTTAATATTGCTTGATAAACAGAGCTCTTCATTTTAACAAAGTCTAGTTTATCACTTTTTAAAAAGTATATGTTTAGTGCTTTTCCTGTCCTATTTGTGAAATCTTTGCCCACCCCAAGGTCATGAAGATAGTTTCTTATGTTTTCCTCTTTCAGAAGTGTTGTTATTACTGTTTTTCAATTTGGTCTGTGAATCATCTGAAATTAGAGGGTATTGCATAAGGTAGAGGATCTGAATTTTTTTTTTAAATGGACTTTATATTTTAGAGCAGTTTTAGACTCAAAACAAAATTGAGCAGAAGGTCCAGAGATTTTCCGTATCCCCCCTATCCCATGCATGCATAGATACCTCCTTATCAATATCACCCACAAGAGTGGCACATTTATTATAACTGATGAATATACACGGATCCATCATTATCAGCCATAGTCTGTATTTTACATTAGGGTTTGTTGTGGTTGTACATTCTGTGGGTGTGGACAAATATATAGTGACATGTATCCACCATTACAGTGTCATATGGGGTAGTTTCACTGCCCTAAGAATCTCCTGTACTCTGTTTATCTCTCCCTCCCCCATCCCTGGCAACCATGGATCTTTTTACTGTCTGCGTAGTTTTGCCTTTTCCAGAATGTTATATAGTTGGAATCATACCATTTGCAGCCTTTTCAGATTTGCTTCTTTCACTTAGCAATATGCATTTAAGGTTCCTTCCATGTGTTTTCACATGGATAGCTCATCTCTTTTTAGAACTAAACAATATTCCATTGTCTGGCTGCACCACAGTTTATTCACCTACTGAAGGACATCTTGGGTGCTTGCAAGTTTTGGCAATTTTGAACACAGCTGCTATAAACATCAGTGTGCCAGTTTGTGTTTGGATGTAAATTTTCAACTCCTTGGAGTAAATACCAAAGCGTGTAGTTGCTGGGTAGTTTCATAAGAGTATTGCTTAGTTTTTTGAGAAACTGCCAAACTGTCTTCCAAAGTGGCTGTACCATTTTGTATTCCCACCAGCAATGGATGAGAGTTTCTGTCATTGTTGTTTTGTTTTGCATTTTCCTGATGACAGGTGATGTGGAACATTTTTTCATACACTTATTTGCCATTCGTATGCCTTTGATGAGATGTCTGTTATGGTCTTTGGCCCGTTTTTAATTGGGTTGTTCATTTTCTTATTGTTGAGATTTAAGAGTTCTTTGTATATTTTGGAGTCCTTTATCAAATATGTCTTTTGCAAATATTTTCTGTCATTCTGTAGCTTGTCTTTTCATGTCTTGGCAGTGTCTTTTGAAGAGCAGAAATGTTGAATACTTACCAATTTTTTCTCTCACAGGTCACGCCTTTAGTTTGCTGTCTAAAAAGTTATTACCAAATCCAAGGTCATCTAGACTTTCTCCTGTGTTATCTTCTAGAACTCTTAAAGTTTTGCCTTTCACATTTAGTTTTGTAATACACTTAGAGTTAATTTTTGTGAGAGGTATAAGGTGTTCGTCTAGATTCTTTTTTTTTTTTTTTTGCATGTGAATTTCCAGTTTCAGCACTGTTTGTTGAAAAAAATTATCTTTTCCCCATCATATTACTTTTTTCTCTTTTGCGAAAGATCAGTTGATTATATTTGGGTGGGTCTTTTTCTGGGCTCTGTTCTGTTCCTTTGGTTTATTTGTCTGTTCTCGCAACAATATCACATACATTTCAGGGAAGTTGATATCAACATCTACTATATTTGTTAATCTTTTCTATTTGTTAGTCTTGTTGTCTGTTTCTGTTTTTGTATTCCACACTTTTTCTTTCGTGGTTTTTAGTATGTTAAATATGATTCCATTTTCTCTCCTTTCTTAGCATATTAATCATACTTCACTTGTTACTTTTTTAGTGTTTTCCCTAGCGTTTGTAATATAGGTCTACCAGTAATTGAAGTCCATTTTCAAAGAACACTATGTTGCTTCCTGAGTAGGGCAAGTACCTTATAATAACAAAGTAATCTTTTTTTTCTTCTTCTTCTTTGAGACCAAGTCTTACTCTGTCACCCAGGCTGGAGTTCAGTGGCCCGATCTCAGCTCACTGCAACCTCCGCCTCCTGGGTTCAAGCAATTCGCCTATGCCAGCCTCCCAAGTAGCAGGGATTACAGGCGCCTGCCATTACACCTGGCTAATTTTTTTATTTTTAGTAGAGACAGGGTTTCACCATGTTGGCCAGGCTGATCTTGAACTCGTGAACTCAAGTGATCCGCCTGCCTTGGCCTCCCAACGTGCTGGGATTATAGGCCTGACCTACTGTGCCCGGCCTCCTTATAATAACAAAATAATCCTGATTCTTCCCTCCTGTCCTTACGTCATTGCCATCATTCATTTTACTTATACATAAGCATGCATAATCAATATATTGTTGCTATTTTATTATTTTGGCCAAATTGCTATCTGTTAGTTGAATTAAGAATAAGAAAAATAAACGTTTTTATTTTACTCCTTCTCTGATGTTCTTCCTTTCTCTTCTTAGATCTGAGTTTCTGACCTATATCATTTTCCTTTTCTCTGAAGAACTTTTTTCAACATTTCTTTCGGCTGGGCACGGTGGCTCACGCCTGTAATCCCAGCACTTTGGGAGGCCGAAGTGTGCGGATCACGAGGTCAGGAGATCGAGACCATACCAGCTAACATGATGAAACCCTGTCTCTACTAAAAATACAAAAAGTTAGCCGGGCATGGTGGCAGGTGCCTGGAGCCCCAGCTACTCGGGAGGCTGAGGCAGCAGAATGGCGTGAACCCGGGAGGGGACCTTGCAGTGAGCTGAGATCGCACCAGTGCACTCCAGCCTGGGAGACAGTGAGACTGCGTCTCAAAAACAAAAACAAAAACAAAAACCCATTTCTTTCAAGGAAGATCTACTGGCAACAAATTCCCCCAGTTCCTAGTTGTCTGAAAAAGTATTTCTCCTTCCGTTCCGAAGGACAGTTTCATAGTGTGCACGTACTAGGTGGTGATTTTTTCTTTCAGTACTTTAAATATTTCACCCTGCCATCTCCTTGCTTGCATGGTTTCTGGATAGAAGTTGAAATCATTCTTTCCTTTTCTATATGTAAGGCTTTTTTCCCTCTGTCTTCTTTCTGGAATTTGTTAAATATTTGATTTTCTATGGTTTGAAACTTACATGCTTATCTGTAGTTTTTCTGGCGTTTATCCTACTTCGTGTTCTGGGAGCCTCCTGACTGTGGTTTGGGGCCTGACATGAACATGGGGAAATCTTGAGTCATTATTCTTTCAAATATTACTTTTGTTCTTTTCTCTTTTTCTTTTCCTTCTGGTATTCCTGTTACACATACATTACACCCTTTGTAGTTATCCCACAGCCCCTGGATATTCCATTCTGGTTTATTTCAGTCTTTTTTCATTTTGCTTTTCGGTTTTAGAGGTTTCTGTTGAGAATCCTTAAACTCAGAGATTCCTTCCTCAGCCATGTCCAGTCTCAAGGCCATTCTTCATTTCCAAAATCAGAGTGTTTTAGAGCTCCAGCATTTTAGTTTGGTTCTTTCTTAGGATTTCCATCTCTGTTTACATTGTCCATCTGTTCTTGTGTGCTGTGTACTTTATCCACTGGAGCTCTTTGCATCTGGTCTGGTTATCCTAGCATCCCTGCCCTGTCAGAGCCTGGTTTGGATGCTTGTGCTGTCTCTTTAAGCTTTGCTTTTTGCCTTTTAGTATGCCTTGTAACTTTTCTTATTAGCTGAACATGATATCCTAGGTAAAAGGAACTGCTCTCACTAGACCTTTAATAACGTAATGGTATGGTATATGGGGAGGGGAAGCATTCTATAGTCTTATGATTAGGTCTCAGTGTTTTTTTTTTTGTTTTTGTTTTTGTTTTTTTTTGAGACGGAGTCTTGCTCTGTCACTCAGGCTGGAGTGCGGTGGCACGATCTCGGCTCACTGCAACTTCTGCCTCCCAGGTTCAAGCAATTCTCCTGCCTCAGCCTCCCAAGTAGCTGGGATTTCAGGCACCCGCCACCATGCTCCACTAATTTTTGTATTTTTAGTAGAGACGGGGTTTCACCATGTTGGCCAGGCTAGTCTTGAACTCCTAACCTCAAATGATCCACTGCCTTGGCCTCCCAAAGTGCTGGGATTACAGGTGTGAGCCACCATGCCCAGCCTAGGCCTCAGTCTTTTAGTGAGGCTATACCCCTGGACTGTGAACTTCACAAATATTTCTCAGTTTTTTTTTTCCCCCCGAGACAGGACAGGTTGGCTAGAGTGTACTGCAGTTGGCTATTTCCCTTTTCTTACATGGAAGGCCGGTGCTGGCTGGAGTTGGGTATTTCTCTTCCACTTGGTTAGTTAGGCTGTGACAAAAACCAGGCAAGTTAGGTTCTGGTTAAATCGTTTCTCCTGAGAGCCGACTTTGTTATCAACAGAATGCTCTGGCACATGTCAAATGGTTCCTGTTTCCCTCCCCTTACTGGAAGCACAAGGGATTTCCCCCTGTATATTCACTGTGAGAATCTGGCAGAGCTCCAGTAGATAAAACTCACAAAGCATAGGGCCCCTAATGACTGGGTCTGTCTGGGACTTTTGTGTCAGGCTTGTCCACACTGAGCCTCCAGCACTTTGTCAATTACAGTTCAGTTTCCCTGTTGGTCCTGGTCTCTGTGGAGGTTTCTGCTCCTGTAAGTTGTGATTCTCTGTGCCTGCCTGTTTTTCCCTCCAATTATGGGGACAGCAGGTTTGCCATGTGACCTCACTTCTCTGATGGATCTAAGAACAGTTGTTGATTTTTCAATTTGTTCAGCTTTTTACTTGTTAAGACACAGTGATGACTTCCAAGCAACTTTCTTGCTGCATTGGAAACTGGAAGGCTCGTGGGGGTTAATTTTAAGTTTTAACATCTGATAGTATAAGTCTCATAGCTTTTTTCTTTAAGACCTAGTAATTTTTGTCTTTGTGAATTCTGCTTTTAGTGTCATGCTTAGACCCTTAGGATGTAAAAATATTTATGTTTATTTTCTGGTTCTGTCCTAGCCCAGTTGTTTAAATCTCAACTCTTTAATCCAGTTGGGATATAACTTAGCATTCATTTTTATGTAGTTCCCAAGTACCATTTATTGAATGAACCATCTTTAAAGTACAGATTTGATAAGCTATCATTACTATGTATTGAAACTTGATATATGTGCTGTTCCATTCCCAGAAGATGCTCTGTGTGTTTCTACTTTTTTTTTTTTTCTTAACAGAGTGTCATATTTCTCTGTAGAAGTAATTATAGGCCGTGCGTGGTGACTCATGCCTCTAATCCCAGCACTTTGGGAGGCTGAGGCAGGTGGATCACCTGAGGTCAGGGGTTCGAGACCAGCCTGGCCAACACAGTGAAACCCCATCTCTACTACAAATACAAAAATCAGCCGGGTGTGGTGGCAGGTGCCTGTAATCTCAGCTACTAAGGAGGCTGAGGCAGGAGAATCACCTGAACCCGGGAGGTGCAGGTTGCAGTGAGCCAAGATTACGGCACCGCACTTCAGCCTAGGAGACAGAGAGAGACTCCATCTCCAAAAACAAACAACCGGGCGCGGTGGCTCACATCTGTAATCCCAGCACTTTGGGAGACCAAGGCGGGCGGATCACAAGGTCAGGAGATCGAGACCATCCTGGCTAACACAGTGAAACCCCGTCTCTACTAAAAATACAAAAAATTAGCCAGGCTCGGTGGCGGGTGCCTGTAGTCCCAGCTACTCGGGAGGCTGAGGCAGGAGAATGGCGGGAACCCGGGAGGCGGAGCTTGCAGTGAGCAGAGATCGTGCTGCTGCACTCTAGCCTGGGTGACAGAGTGAGACTCTGTCTCAAAAAAAAAAAAAAAAAGAAGTAAATATAACTCTCCAACACTGTTCTTACTGTCTGGATAATATTTTTTTTTTTTTGTATGGATTTTTAACAAATAGCCTGACAAGTATTATCTTTGGCAGCCTTTCCTAACTCTTTCCCTCCCCTCCCACAGTCAGCATTTGGCACTTCTGGGTGAAGGGTACTTGTGCTTTCTTTTACCACCCAGGACAGCAGGGATTGGTGTGACTGCTTATGTAATTGTCCTTCCTGTGAACTGAAAGGTCCCCTAGGGAAGGCACAATGTGTGTTACGCCTTTTTGTTCTCTGTAGTATTCAAAGCCCTTAACACAGTGATTGACACGTGATTGCCACATAAGTATTTGGTCAATGAGCAAATTGCATTTATCCGCTCTCCTCTTGGTGTATATTCTGTTATTTACCAACAACCTGCTTGGTTTAGTAATTGAAAGCTTGGGTCTCTGAAACAAGGCTACCAAGGTTTGGATACTGGCTCTGCCACCTATTTTGTGTGTCATTTTGGGTAAGAGACTCACTTTTCTCACCTGTGAAATGGGGTAAATAACAGTGCCTACCTTATAGGGTCTAGACAAAAACACCTAGAAACATTATAGGAAGTAATTTTGTTTGAATTTTAAAAAATGATGTCCTCTATTATCATTTTTGTATATATGATTAAATATTTTATACATATGAAAAGCTACAGTGAATAAGATAGTAAGTACCGCTATAACTATAGTCTAGCTTAAGAAATAAATATTACAAATTCATTTGTGGGTTTTGTGGACCTCATTTCTATCATACTTCTTTTCCTTCCTTTTCTTCCAGAGGGAATCAATATCCTGTAATTGGTGTTTATCATTCCATATTGTCTTCAGTATTTCATATTTGGTGTTTATCATTCCATATTGTATTCGTGAGGGTTCTCTAGAGGGACAGAACTAATAGGATAGATGTATATATGAAGGGGAGTTTATTAGGAGAATTGACTCGCACTGTCACAAGGTGAAGTCCCACTATAGGCCGTCTGCAAGCTGAGGTGCCAGGAAGCCAGTCCAAGTCCCAAAACCTCAGAAGCAGGGAAGCTGACAATGCAGCCTTCAGTCTGTGGCCAAAAGGCCTGAGGACCCCTGGCAAACCACTGGTATAAGTCCAGGAGTCCAAAAGCTGAAGAACTCGGAATTTGATGTTCGAGGGCAGGAAGCATCCAGCACGGGAGAAAGATGAAGGCCAGAAGGCTCAGCCAGTCTGGTTTTTCCACGTTCTTCTGCCTGCTTTTATTCCGGCCGTGCTGGCAGCTAATTAGGGGGTGCCCACCCAGATTGAGGGTGGGTCTGCCTTTCCCAGTTCACTGACTCAAATGTTAATCTCCTTTGGCAACACCCTCACAGACACACCCAGGAACAATACTTTGCATCCTTTATTACAATCAAGTTGACATTCAGTGTTAACCATCACACAGTGTCTTGCTCTGTTGCCCAGGCTGGAGTGCCGTGGTATGATCATGGCTCACCAGAGCCTTGAACTCCTGGACTCGAGCAGTCCTCCCACCTCAGCCTCCCAAGTAGCTAGAGACAGTAGGTGTGCATCATTGCGCCCGGCTAATTTTTGCATTTTGTAAAGATGTGGTCTCACTGTGTTGCTCAGGTTGGTCTTGAACTCCTGGCGTCAAGTGATCCTCTTGCTTTGGCCTCCCAAAGTCCTGGGATTACAGATGTGAGCCACTGCTCCTGGCCTGTCATCCCATATTTATACCTCACTCTTATGTATAACTCCATAAGTAATAGAGCATAGTGTTTTCCATATTTTTAAACTTTATATGATAACGTAACCCTATATGTATCCTTATGCAATTTGATTTAATTTTTGACCATTTTTTTAAAATAAAAAATTACCTTTTTACCATTTTAAGGTATACAGTTCAGTGGTATCATGTGCATTCATATTATGTGCAACTATTACCACCATCCATCTCCAGAACTGTTTCATCTCCCCATTCTTCCCCCCAAACTATGAAACTTCCTATTCATTAAATACTAGCCTCCCTAATTTCTTCCTCCCTGCAACCTGTTTTTCTTTTGTTTGAAATTATGCTTGTGAGGTATTCATATTGTTATATTTAGCCTTTGAGACTTTGTAACTGCTATGTAGCATTCTATCCTGCAAATATTCCCTGATGTAGGAGAAATTCATCCTCCTACAGATGGGCATTTGGATTGTTTCACAGTTTCTAACTCTGCAATGAACATTGTTGAAAGTGTCTCTTTGTGCACATGTGCAATAATTTCTTTTGGAACTAACCTGTGGTTGGAAGTTGCTGGATCATAGAATATATACATCTTAAACTTGAACTTGATTAGATTTTTGTCGCCGAACCTTGTCCTACATGATTATACTTAGGAGACTACTGCATTAAATTTCTATTTTCTATCCTCACGAATACTTGGTCTTGTTAGTTGTCGATTTTATTTTATTTATTTTTTGAGACAGGGTCTTGCTCTGTTGGCAGACTGGAGTGCTGTGGTGCCATCATGGCTCATTGCAGTCTCAACCTCCTGGGCTCAAGCGATCTTCCCACCTCAGTTCCCCCAAGAAGCTGGGACTACAGGCGTGCACCACCATGCCTGGCTAATTTTTTTTATTCTTTAACTTACACAGATGGAGTCTCACTATGTTGCCCAGCTGGTCTTAAACTCCTGGCCTCAAGTGATCCTCCCACCTTGGCTTTCAAAAGTGCTGGGATTGGCCGGGCGCGGTGGCTCACACCTGTAATCCCAGCACTTTGGGAGGACGAGGCAGTTGGATCATGAAGTCAATAGATCGAGACCATCCTGACCAACATGGTGAAACCCTGTCTCTACTAAAAATCCAAAAATTAGCTGGGCGTGGTGGTGCGTGCCTGTTGTCCCAGCTACTTGGTGGCTAAGCGAAAAAAAAAAAAAAAAGAAAAAAGTGCTGGAATTACAGGTGTGAGCCACTGTGCCTGGCCATTGTCAGGGTTTTAGGTTTTGTCAGTCTGATTTGAGGTTTTATTTTATATTCCTCCCTGGAGTGGGTGAGCATTTTGTTGTGTTTTGGCCATGTCTTTAATAGCCTTTCCATACCTTGCCCATTTCTCCATTGGCTGTTTGCCTTTGTCTAAACTCTTAGAATTCCTTCTTTCTGCCTGTAATGGCTTCTCTATGTTGATATGGTTTGTTTTCTCATTTCCTTCAGGACTCCTCTCGAATATTGTCTTATCAGAGAGTTGCCCCTGCTCATCGTATGGAAAATAATATCCCTCCTCAGCAGCACTGCCCATCCCTCTTCCCTGCTTGTTTTTTTCCATAGCAGCATCAGCACCAGACTTGCATGGTTGTTGGGTTTTTTTTCTTTCAGCTGTGAAAGCAGAACATTTTCTCATTCCCTGCAGTATCCCCAGTGCCCTGGATAGTGCTTTGCCTGTAGTATGCTTTTAATAAAAATGGAATTAATGTAATAATTCATGCACCCTAGTATTCAGGTTCCCAGAAATGATTATCTTCACCTTGGGCTAGGTGGAATAAACAAGTACTAAAAGATAAGTAAAAGGGGCTGGGCACAGTGGCTCACACC